>NC_134080.1:140312412-140668401 GCF_000715075.1 Nicotiana tabacum
TTTGGATAATCCGTGAGCATTTCGGCGTATATTGTGGAAGTTAGTATTTTAGAAGAATTTCATAAATTTGGGTTGGAAGGCATTTCAGTGTTATAGATGTCTGTTTGGGATTCCGAGTATGGGAATAGCTCCGTATGGTCATTTTGGAGTTGGGAGCGCGATCGGAAGTCAATTCGGATGTCCGGGGGTCATTTTGAAGTCATTTGGCTAAATATAGAAATTTGAAGGTTTTTGAGAAAATTCGACCGGAAGTGGAAATTTTGTTATCGGGGTCGGAATGCGATTCCGAAAGTTGGGGCAAGTCTGTAATGTCGAATGTGATTTGTGTGCAAAATTTGAAGTCATTCCGGAATGATTTTGGTAAGGTTTGAGACACTTAGTCCCTTTTTAGGAGGTTTAAGTTGGAAAAATCAACCGAACGTTGACTTATGTGTTATAGGGCTCGAAATGCAAATTTTATGGTTTGGATAGCTTCGTTAGGTGATTTGGGACTTAGGAGTGTGTCCGGAATGTTTTTGTGATTACCAGTGTAGAATTAAGCTTGAATTGGCAAAGTTAGTATTTTGGCGAATTCCGGTTGATAAGTGAGATTTTGATCCGAGGGTCGGAATAAAATTTTGAGAGTTTCTGTAGCTTCGTTATTGAGGTTATTCGGACTTGAGAGTCATTTTGGACTTGTCTACAAAATTTGAGGTTATTCGGACGTGGTTTGGTTGGGTTTTTGATAAAAAATGGGATTTGGAAGTTCGTGAGATTCATGGGCTTGAATCCGATGATGATTTGATGTTTTGATGCTATTTTGGGTGTTTCGAAGGTTGGGACAAGTTTGAATGATATTGTGGGACATGTTGATATAATTGGTTAAGATCCCGAGGGCCTCGGGTGGATTTCGGAAGGTTAACGGAATGAAATTCGGACCAAAAAGAAAAGAAAAAGCTGCAGAAATTTCTGCTTCAATTTTCTGCAGAAGGTCTTTGGACTGCAATCGTGGAGCGTACGTCGGAGGACTATATCTTTTGATATATAAGGAATTTTGAGATGATTCAAAAACGAAAGTTGTAGCTCTTCATGTCTATTTTCCAGAAAGCTAAAGAAATTGTAATGTAGACATTTGTAGAGAATGTTACGGTCGATTGAATATGACTGGTGGAGCTCGTTCTCCAGAATTTTCTGATTTCGGGGAGCCTACTTTAGAAGCTCATATCTCGGGATATACAAAGAGTTAGATGGTGTACAACCTATAAAATTAAAGATCTTTGAGTCTAGTTTCTAAATATTCAAACCGTTTGTCATTTGGATATTTATACAAGACGTTATGGGTGTTTAAACAGAAGGTGTCCGACAAGGAACAATTTTAATAGGATGTACAACTTGTATAGCACAAGTGCAAGGTACAACTCGACGAAGCACATGCAGATTCTTTTATACACGGATTTAGCTCACTTTTCTTCATTTCTTCAAAGTATGGACGATTTTTGGGGAGCTTCAAGAGGGCATTTTCATCATCAATACGAAGGTAAGTTATCCCTACCTATTATGAGTTAAGTACATCAATTATGTATGGATTTGAGCATGAAAATTGTCGAAAAATTGAAGATTTAGGCCTAGGGATTTGAAAATAAGATTTGGTGATTTGAGGGGTCAAATAAACTCCTATTTTGGTAAATTTTATATGTACGAACTCGTGGCGAGACGAGGAATCCGTTGATGTGACTTTCGTAATTTTTCGAGAAGTGGGCCCGGGGCTCGGGTTTTGCAAATTTCGTGATTTTCGATATTTTCGAGTCTTTTCGATTGGGTTATATTCCCTTAGCCTATTGTAATATATTCCTTGTGGTTTTGGCAAGATTCGACGCGCGAGGAGGTCGATTCGAAAGGAAAGGGCATCGCAAAGTAGACTTTTGGCCATCTTGAGGTGAGTAATACATGTAAATGTTGTTCTGAGGGTTTGAAACCCCGTACTTTCACATCGTAACGCTATATTGAGGCGTGACACGCACTCCATGGCGATTGAGGGGTCAGATACTATTGGGGATTGTTACTTTGTCCATCCCGTGTGATGTTTATACTATACTGGTGATTGATACACATACTTCATTGATATTACTGGGCTTGATGCCATGGTTGGGGCCTTGTGCTGATTTGTAAAATTCTTTGAGGATTGATATTGCTGCTTAGCATGATTTGCATATCATTTAATTTCAGTCCAAGGTTTTAAATGTTGTTTTGGAAACTCAGCCATAATTCTAAGTGTTGAAAACTTTAATGATATTTTTAAATGTATTCGGGGCTGGGAACTTCTATTTTGTAAATGCCCAAGGGGCTTATTATATTATTTTCTGGACTGATTATAAAGTGACTTGAAACAGTGGTAACAATGGCACTGTGTGATATACTTGAAACAGTGGTAACAATGACACTGTGTGATATACTTGAAACAGTGGTAACAATGACACTGTGTGATATACTTTAAATAGTGGTAACAATGACACTGGATGATATACTTGAACAGTGGTAACAATGGCACTGTATGATATAAATTGGTCAGGTAACAATGGCTGACCGGTCAGGTAACAATGACTGACCAAGATATTGCGCTTGGCCTGTAGGAGCCCCTCCGGAGTCTGTACACACCCCCAGTGAGCGTCGTCGACGATAAATAAATATGGATGGCTCGGGTTGCACGCCGCAGTGGGTACTGGAATGTACCATCATATGCATTGCATTGCATTCATGTATTTCTATTTATACTGTTGTTTAGCTGCTCAGTTCCATATGTTGCTGTATATTTGGATTTTAGCTTACTTTGTGTATTTACTGGATTTTCTTATCTTCGGACTGTAGTTACTTTTATTACTCGCTGGGTCGGAGTACTCACTTTACTCCCTGCACCTTGTGTGCAGATCCAAATCAGTCTCAGGCTCAGTAGATCCAGTTGATCAGCAGATCCAGCTTCTGGGAGTATCGAGGTAGTTGCACGGCGTTCGCAGCCATTGATCTTCTCCCTCCTATCGTATCTCTTTATTTTCGCATTATCAGACTTTGGATATACCATGTATTAGGATGATATTCTGTATTCTAGAGGCTCAGATTCGTGACACCGGGTCCTAGTGAGATTATATTGTGTATTTTGTTAAATTCTGCAGTATTTTAATCTTGCTTAATTGATATTTCTTTCCGCTATTTTTGATAAATTGGGTTAAGTGTTGAATAATGGTCGGGCTTGCCTAGTAGTGTGCTGGGCGCCATCACGACCGAGATTTGGGTCGTGACAGCACGAGTTAGAAGAGGATTAATCTTACAATCTGCTCTATCACACGATCTAAAATATCAAATTAGGGTATTTTTCCTAAATTCCCATGTGTCCTCCTAATTATGGATGTGGTCGACAACACACCGATAAGAAGGACTCTACTAGATATGGCTCTCAATATAATGAGCAACAATAAATTGAGAAGGAAATATAAAAAAAATGACAGACTCAAATAGTTACAAAGTGTCATATTAGGGGAAAGGTAAATTTCAAGCAAGTTCGATATTTTATGTTTAGAGACCTTTAGAATCGATACACCACCGTTTTTTGCCATGGTGTCCTATCCGTCTCACCCTAACACATCCACTTACCATACCACCATGTGCGTGGCGTGGTGTCCGATCTCAGCCCGATCGGCTAAGCCGTTTCGCCATATTGCCATGTGGGTCAAAATTACATATTGCTAGTAATAATCTCATCACATTCAAGGGGAAACATCTCGACACATCACTCCCATCCCACATATGGGGAAACAACCTCAACACATTAACACGGGAATTTATCCCTGAATCACTCCTACATCGGCACATGTAGTTTCGGAGTTTGGTTATTTTGTCCTATGCTTCCTCGGTGGCTAAATAATACTCTCAAAGCATTTATTATTTAAAGGTACTTACCACTCATTTCATATTCTTTTACATAACATTCATTTCATTGGCACCAATGGCCGTGACACATTATCTTTCTTGGCACGTTGGCCGCATATCATATTTCATGCCCTTTTCATTCACTTTCAAATATTATTGTGGATAATCAACAATAAGGCTTTTTGAATTAAAACTTTCAACTAACTTTTGAGAATCTTAGGGTATCAGGAACATGTGATTTCTTACACAATTTGACATTATAGTTTTCATTAGAATCACATTTTTAAACAAGAACATATTAGCACACAACCCATACTTAAACCACATTCTCAAACAGTAACTAAAACACTACAAGAACCTTCGGAACACATATAGAATGCATATTTATTTGGACATATGGCTTATTCGGATTAATCAATTAATAATGAGCAGCACGAGACTTAAAAGGTCATTGTGGGGTTCAATTCTAAAAGAAGAGTTTAGCCAACAAACATCGCCTTGAGCTTTTAAACTACTACGATGTTTCGGAATACATAGCCACTTCGATCTATTTATAAATATAGTAAAATTGAACACAAATTAGGAAGAAGTTCATAGATCCAGCTCACTAGGGCATTTTATCAAATACTATATGTGCATTAAGGTTTCAAGGTCCTTTCATGGAGGATTCCATCATCCCACAACCCAACTTTTACCATTTTTAGCCCAACAATATTTCCACACCCTTTGATAACACATGCATGTAAAATAATAGCTCCCATACCCAAGAATTTTCTTGGCATATTGCCTATTTTTAGTTAAAATCACGAAATTGAGAGCTATGGAGTAGAACCTTACCTCTAGAATTAAGACCTAGTGCATTCTTCTTGCATATTCTTCAACTTTGAGCAAGAATTAATGATTGATGAGCTTATGAACTCCCCCTCTCACGCTATGGCAATCCCTCTCTTTTCAAATTTAAGTTTAAACCTTCTAAAATGATCCCTAAGGTTGTTTTACATGAATGGGGTCGGTTCAATGCGATGCAAGACATCCCTGCGGAAATATATGTCATATTTGCGATAGATTGTGCGGCCCACGAAATGATTATGTGGCTGCATAATGGACCGCATATTGGTCCTAACATTTAGCTCAGGTTTTTGCTTCACTTCATGCAGTATTGCGATGTTACACCCCACAATATTACTTCAATATTACGTCCCGCAGTATTATATTACGACGATGTTATGCTCTGCAGTAATATGTTACGATTGTGTTACCCTCTGCAGTAATATATTAAGATGGTGTTACATCCTACAGTAAAATATTACGATGATGTTATGCCTTGCAGTATTACATTACGGTGATGTCACACTCTGTAGTATTAAGTTACGATAGTATTGTACCCTATAGTATTACATTACGGTGATGTTACGTTTTGTAGTAATAAGTTACGACGATATTGCACCCTGCAGTATTTTACGTTGAATTTGTCGTAAGGTAATTGACATCAATCCAGGGAAAAGATTATATGGGGATTATAAGGATTATGCTATTTCACAAGTGATTAGTAAATTCATGAAGGTGAAAGGATAGCAAATCTAAGAAAACGAATTTTGTCAAAGTTTGGTATTTTGGGATAAAATACGGCCTGAGTTAAAATACCTGGTATTTATGGACTGGTGCCATACAAGGTACTACATGGCCATGATCGTATGGTGAACAAGGTATGATAAAAGTGAGTGATATTTTAAGTAGGTGGGAATAATTCTCAATTTTACAGGTAATTGATTAATTACCGGTTAACGGGACATTACCTAATTAATTTGGGATATATTAGGATAAGATTAAATCCCAACCCCATAACGTGGCAGCTACACAAGGATTAATTAAGGGACTCATAGTGTCACATTCCAAGGTGAAAAACTGTAAAGCCCCAGAAAATTTTGCTTAGTAATTTAAGATTTCGTGGTGCCAAGGTAGGCCAAATATTTTATCTTGCGTGCAAATGAGGATTAAGGAGATTATGCATATCAATTGGATATTTTAATAAGTATATAAGTCATAGTAGAAGTGAATTGGGGTCTAAGGAGAGGCCTACGTCTAAGCCAAGTTGGAAAATTTCATAAGAGACGAAAGTTACAAATGAGTGCGCACAAGACCTCACTTTGGACAATCATATCTCCAGTTATATAAGAATTTGTGTGATGCACAACCTATCAAATAAAGGGACTTTGAGTCTAGTTTCCAACTCTTCAAACTATTCATCATTCGGACACTTCTACCAAAAGTTATGGCCAAATTACCAAAAGCAGCGCAGAAGTTTACACTACCGCGCCGCCCCATGCGGCGCGATTGTGTAAATTATCAGAGCAACTCCAGTTTCATTTCTAAACACATTTTTCATTACCACGCCGCCCCATGCAGCGCCCCATGCGGCACGGCTGTGCAACAATCGGGGTTTTTGTTATAAAACGACCTCATTTCGTCAAATAGATTCAAGGGACCATTTCTTGAGCAAAAATCAGATATTTTTAGAGTGAGCGAGTGCCCTAGAGTGAGAAAGTATACCTCATCAATTCTTCTACAACTCTTTTTCAAATCTTAAAGGATTAACAAGGAAAACCACACTAGGCCTTCATCCTTGAGGTAAGATTCTATACCCTAACCTTTAATTTCGAATCTAGCTAAAGATGGGAAATTATAAAGAATGTTTGTGGGTATTGGAGTTGTTATCTTGCTTGCATGTGTTGTCAAAGGTTGTAGAAACATTGTTGAGCTAAAGATGGTAAAGTATAGGTTGTGGGTTGATGAAATCCTCTATAAAAGGATAATAAAGATTTAACGCACATATGGTGTTTGATAAAATGCTCGAATGAGCTAGAATTATGAATATCTTCCTAATTTGTGTTCAATTTTGTTATGTCTCGAAGTAGATTGGCATTGCTAGAATTTCCGGAACGTTGTAGTAACTTAAGGAAAAGATCTTTGAGGTATGTATGGCTAACTTTAACTCTTGTAGAATCCCCTTGTTGTGACGAGCATACGGTATGTGTACCTTGTATGAAAATATGTGTATTGATTGTCTTAGTTGATTTCTACACCACCGTATTATATGTGATCGTGAAAAGTGATTTGATGTGCCTACATAATTATGTGCTAAGCTTGTAAATGCTTGAGGATGACGATATGGGAGTATTGTTAACGAATGAAAGAACTTTAATGTGTCCAAATGTGGGAATGTGTATAATGGCTAAAACCCTGCGTGGTAAGTAATGAAAGATGGTATTGTGAAATGACGTAAATGAGTTGAACGATTACGACAACACCTTGTACATGAATTACTGCTTGGTGACATCTATGGTGTCTTGGGCCCAAATGTATGAATTGTTGATATGAACTTGTGCTTCCTTGAAATGAGGATTCTTGTGATTAATATGCTTTGAACGTTGTTGGTTAAGTCTCGCGATATAATGGTGTAAGTAAATGGCAACAAACCAAGTGTGTGTGTGTGTGAATGTGTGAATGTGTGAATGTGGTAAGAACTGTGTAAAGAAATCGTAATTGATGCAATTGAAACAACTGTGGCATATCGTACGTGACTTGTCGCGGGCAATTATCGTTGTGACTTAAATTGTATACGGGCTATTGCATATGATGGAAATGGTATTGATGTTATGAAAATTCTTTGTGAATTATTGTTGTTGTCGTGTGAAATTTGATTGTCCGGTGGGATCGGGTTGCGCGCCGCAACACGAAGTTATAAGGTGTGGGTTGTGGTGATAAGGGTGGCCGAGGTAATAAGGGTGGAAAAGTGATCGAAATCACTATTGAAATGAAAATATGTGAAAGTTGTGAAACCATTGATGTGATGAAATAATGTTGAAAGGGGAAAAGGAGAGATTGTGGAACTTGTTTGGCTTTGGTTGTTCCTTTCATGTGCATTGAATTGTTGATTCTATTACTGTTTGTTATATGTGTATTTCTTAATTTTACTTGTGGTAAAGTTTGTTCATACATACCAGTACAATTCAAATGTACTGATGTCCCTTTTGCCGGGGGCACCACATTCGTGTTGTGATTGTAGGTGGTTCTATAGCAGGTACTCCAGTCCACCAAAAGCACTCCTTCACTTTCCGTCAGCTGTATTGGTGAGCCCCTTTTTCCTCTCAAGGCCCTGCGTGGCTCATGCCGCTTTTCCTCCCGGAAATCTTATTTTTGTATTTGCGTAAGGTATAGCCGGAGCCTTGTTACTGGCAAGTATTGTAACACTCTTTTGTATCCCTAGAGGCTCCGTGGACAGGAAATGAGGGTTATGTACTTATGTATTTTGTATTTGGGCAGTGTAACTTGTAAACCATGCTAAGTAAACCTTGACTGGGGTTACCCGATAGAGCGCCGGTCGCGCCCCTTGGTTTTTGGGGCGTGACACATACTAAGAAGAAGATCGAGGCTTAGTGATTAGTTAAGGGTAGTAACATATCAATGTCATTCCATAAGAAATATGAATTGCATCAGAAAGTCAATCTAAGAATTTGAATCATTGCTTCAACAAATTCATCAAATCTTGAATAGCAGTACGTGATTTCTTATAGAAAAAATTCATACGATACCATATATGCTCAATTAGTTCAAGATAAAACCACAAGATACATTCTGCTGTAGGACCAAAACGCGAGGAAGTAGAAACAATTCAATTTTTGGGTCTAAGTTCAATCCACAAAGGTTTCCAACGGGATAAATATATGGAGTTGTTCTTACTCCAGGTATGTTAAAGCTATCACTTCTTTCTTTTGGCATGATCCATATGATACGAACGAAACGTGCAAATGCACAAATTCCATGAATAATTCTATTCATAAAAGTATTAGAGATATCTATGTTCTTGAATTTCCGTGTGTCATAATATTTTATAATCTGTTCATGGGTCTTAGAAAAAAATACGAAAGTTGAAAATAGTTTACTTTATGATATTACTCAAAGGCAAAATGGTCTTATGAAGCTCTGAAAGATTTTATTAACATAATTTTCATGCATTGCATTCATGTGCATTGACCCATGACCAGATGGTATTATATATGCCAATATATATATTATATGTATATGGGATATGGGAAAAGGTTATGGCGTTATATACGCACCACCACCTGATCAGTTGGTATATGTTGATGATGTTGCCCACAGTGGATTAACTATGATTCAAACGGCTTTATATGTATGTATATATATGTATATGGGATATGGAAAAAGTTATGGTGTTATATACGCAACACCACCTGATCAGCTGGTCTACAATGATGATTTTGCCCACAGTGGCCGATATGATATGATGGGATGCCCTCGGAGGCTGATGATGTTATAAAACATGTACCTATGCACGACATGACATTTATACAGATATGCATGACGCTAAAAGTAATTTATGATTTACAAAGTTATTCAAACTTACAGGTTGATCCATGTACTCTATATTTCTTCCATGTTACTAATGTATTTATTTATGTGCCTTACATACTGGTACATTATTCATACTGACATCCCTTTTGCCTGGGGATGCTTTGTTTTATGCCCACAGGTCCCGATAAAACAGGACGAGAGCCCTCCAAGTAGTCTATTAGCTCAGTGGAAGATGTTGGTGTGCTCCATTTGCTTCGGAGTTGCTTGTTTGGTTAGTATGATATATACATGTATTGTTTGGTATGGCGGGGCTCTATCCCTACCATTATGACATTTATTTACTCTTAGAGGCTTGTAGACATATGTCGTATACGTGAAAGATTGTACGGCCTTGTCGGCCTATGTTTTGAGTTTATAAATGATCACGTTGGCCCATTATGCCCGTATGTCATGTGTATATGATGATGTAATAAGAAGGATACATTATGTTTTACTCAGTTGAGTAAGGGTACCGGGTGCCCATCACGACCCATCAGTTTGGGTCGTGACAAAAGTGGTATCAGAGCAGTTTTGTCCTAGAGATGTCTACAAGCTGTGTCTAGTAGAGTGTTGTTTATGGGTGTGTCGTGCACAACACTTATAAGCAGGAGGCTATAAGGAATCTAGGATTGTCACTCTTTCTTCTTACTCTAGATCGTGTGGTAGAGCTCACTTATAAGAATTCAAACTCCGAAATTCTATTTCATTCGCAATAAAACGATACCTACATCCTGAAAAAAGGTTGGGAAGAGAGATAGCGGAGAAAGAGCTAAGGCAGAGGAATTGGATTTTTGTATGAAGCCTACGATAAGTACATGTGAGGTCTTTATCAGTTCATGGGTGTACTGAAAGGTGTAAGCTTTTTGATAAGAAGCCTTAAGGCAAGAATGCCCACCCATCTTTATGGTGAAAGACAATGTGCGATTCACAAGATAAATACTAGTTTCAACAAGCAAAAGAAGTAAGATGAAGAAGTATATGAGGCGCCCAGTTAATGAAGGCTGACAGCGTTTATAATTCCGGTAGAGGAACATAAGCTTTTTGAGTTATATTCAACAGTAACAGAGGTATATACAATTGGTCGCACCCATTCCAAATATGCCCTATGGGGGTTAACTAAAGTAGTATAAGAAGATATGATGGATGAATTGTTTGCTTTAGTTGACATTTTCGATGGATATTCCAAATGTGCTAATAGATCTTGTTTACCGTGAAAATGGTAACAATATTTAAATTTGTAAATGGGATTCTAAAAATACGTGATCTATTCCCGAGCTAGGTCTTAGAGCGGTTGATGCTAATAATATGGGGTTTAATGGTGATATTCTAGCTAAAATGAGATAGTAATTGAACCGAAGGGCCTTCTACCCGGATATAGGCCGTGTCAAAGGGGGACCTCGAGGTTGAGCTCGAGCTATCGGGGATAGTCGGGGATGGGATAATAGTTGAGGATATAATTAAGCAAGGCTCTTTATGACCAATACTAAGTTATATGATGAAGAACAAGTAAGAAAGTGATGAATATCAAGGTGACCTTGGGCTAGTGAGAACGAACAAGTTTAAAAAGGAAAGAGAGAGAGAGAGAGAGAGAGATATTATTGCACTTATGGAGAAAATGGAGCAAAATCAACCCGTTACAAGGTAGTGTCAATTAAATTTTAAATAGATTAAAAATGTGATGACCCGACCCGTCGTCTCATGAGTTACCGCCCTGTTTCCCCCATTTTATGCTTCTTCATGTTTCACTATCAGTATTTGGCGTGTTAGAGTTGATCTGGATTGGTTTTGGTAGATAATGAGATACTTAGTCTCTTTAAGGAAGGCTTGGTTTGGAGAAGTCAACCGGAGGTTGACATATGAGTTATAGGGCTCGGATGTGATTTTCAGTATTTTGGTTAGCTTCGGGGGATGATTTGTGACTTAGGAGCGTGATCAAAATTGATTTTGGAGGTCCGGTGTAGAATTAGGCTTGAATTGGCGAAGTTAGTATTTTGGCGAATTCCGGTCGATGGATGAGATTTTGATCCGAGGATCGGAATGGAATTCCGAGAGTTGCTGTGGCTTTGTTTGGTGATTTTGGATATGTGTGCAAAAGTTCAGGTCATTCGGAAGTCGTTTAGTCGGGTTTTTGATCGAATGCGTGTTTCGAAAGTTTATGAAAAACTTAGGCTTGAATTCAATGTAATTTGATGATTTGATGCTAGTCGAAGTGTTTTGATGATTGGAACACGTTTATATGATGTCTTGGGTTATGTTGGTGCTTTTGGTTGAGGTCCTATGGGCCTCGGTGTGATTTCGAATGGTCAATCGGACCAATTTTGGCATTTGGAAGTTGCAGATTTTCCAGTCATTTTGTTGCAGAGATTTTGGTCATTGCGATCGTGGGGGTGATGTCGCGATCGCATAGAAGTAGTTTGTGAGGCAGGAGTTTTATTCAATGAGTTCGCATTGAGTCGAACACGATCGCAGAAGGTTCTCGGGTAAGGCATCACATTCTCATGGTGTCTTCCGCGTTCACGTATAAGGATTTTGAGGCCCTGTGGTTTGGTTCTTTGCGATCACATCAGTGTGGTCGCGATCGCATAGATATGGGAATGTGGTCATCGCGTTCACATGAGCTTGACCGCGTTCGCATAGTGCTTTTTGAGGCTTTGGATATTTTACTCATCGCGATCGCATAGAAGGTTTTACTGTAGCTGGGCAGAATGTTTTAAGTCATCTTGTTCGCGTTTTTGGGTCTATTTTCATCCATGACTGCCCGTTTTTGGAGATTCTTGAAGGAATTGAATTAAGGTAAGAATCTTGGTCTCAACACTAGATTATATTGTGCAACTGGCCTAGAAATTCATGGAAATTAAGCCAAAAATTGATGAGCTAGGGCTTGAGTTTTTGATATTCCAATTGGGATTTGATGGGTCATTTGAGCTCGGATTTGAGAGTTCTTGGTATGTATGAACTCGTGAGACGATGCGGAATCCATTGATATTAAATTTTCTTATTTCTGAGAAGTGGGCTGGGGGATCGGGTTTTGCTAATTTTGAGATTCTTGATATTTTTCGATTGTTTTTGATTGGGTATTGTTCCCTTAGCATATTGTGATGTTTTCGCTCTGATTTTGGTTAGATTCGATGCGCGTGGAGGCCGATTTGAGGGGCAAAGGCGTCGCGAGCTAGAGATTTCACCGGTTCGAGGTGAGTAATGAATGTAAATGATGTCCTGAGGGTTTGAAACCCCGGATTTGCACATCGTAGTGCTATATTGAGGTGAGACACACGCTTGATGATGAGCGCGAGTCGTTTACTATTGGGGATTGTGACTTGGTCCATCCCGAGTGATGCTTCTACTGCGTATTTGATTAAAGCTTATTTGTTATCATCATTAATTGGACTAATTGTCATATTTGGGCTTCTTGCCAATTCTTTGAACCCTCCGGGGGTTTATTTACTATTTCCTCACTGTTTTACTTACTACTTGAACTCAGTCGTAACTTTTTCTACTATCTTACAAGTCAGCCACTTTTACTCAATTTTTGAAACTAAAAGATATATTAAATGATGTTTTGGGCTGAGAACTGCTATTTTACTATTGCCCGAGGAGCTTATATGATTTCTGGACTGAGTACGGCCAAGGGCCAGATGTGAGGATACTATGGGAGGGTTGCGTGCCGCAGCAGTGTTATAATGATATTGATATGAGGCTAAGGGCCTAGATCTGATTCCACGAGATGGCTTAATATTATGCTTGGGCCGCAAGGGGCCCCTCCCGGAGTCTGCACACCCCCAGTAAGCGCCGTCGATGTTAAATGGATCGGGTTGCACGCCGCAGCGGGTACTAGAGTGTACCGACATATGCATTGCATTGCATTCATGCATTTATTCATTATCTGTTGTTGTGCTACTTCTTGAAAATCTTTACGTGTTGTTCTGGTATTATCTGAGTATTGAGTGTGGGGCCCGAGGGCAGATTTTTGTGCTTATCTGCACTATTGCTACTGCATTCATTTGCGTAACTGTTGAAAAAGACATTTTTAAAAGAGTCTTTAAACTGAGCTAAAAGGTTTCGTTAAAGATTTCATATATTCACTATTTTTCTCAAAAAGGATTTTTCTCTGCTTCTATACGGCATGATGATCTGCTATACGTGATTTCTTACCGCTCAGTTGTTATTTACTTTTATTACTCACTGAGTTGGAGTACTCACTTTACTCCCTGTACCTCGCGTGCAGTCGCGGGTATTTATTCACCCTGTAGCGGGTATTGGCTGCGTGGAGGCAGAGTTGTAGAGGTCATAGTGAGGTGACTACCAGTGTTCGCAGCACTACTGTCTTCCTATATTTGTTCATTATTCTTGTTCAGTGTATTTCTAGACTGTAAAGTGGAAATTGCATTCTTATAGAATGCTCGTGACTTGCGACACCCCGATTTGGGCTATGCTTGGGTTGTATTTCCACTAATTATTAATATTTAATCATATTTAGACTGTTTATTCATGTTTTACTATTTTTGAAAAGGCAAATCCGAGTTGTTTGGCTGGCTTTGTCTTCACGAGAGGTGCCATCACGATCGGAGTGGGATTTTGGGTCGTGACGAGTTGGTATCAGAGCCTAGGTTACTAGGTCTCACAAGTCATGAGCAGATTTAGTAGAGTCTCGCGGATCGGTACGGAGATGTCTGTATTTATCCTCGAGAGGCTACAGAACCCTTAGGAAAACTTCACATTCTTGAAATCTTATCAAGCGTCCTTGATTTAGCTTGAAAAAGTAACTCTTGAAATTCCTCCCACGCGTTCGCATGTGTGCATAAGCACTCAGTATCAAATGTGCCTTGATGGCTTGTGATTTCTCGATCAAGGGGCGAGATGCGATCTCCGTGAGTTTATGTTGGGCCAGTCTGGAGGACTTTAGGCCGGATCCTTGCCTATGGCTTGAGTACCGAGGTGCTGATTGTGTGAGCAAGGGTTTTGAAATTATGTGTTCAGTATTGTCCCTAATAGTGGGAATGCCGACTGGATATTGTGATGAGTATGCTAGTACTGCGTGATATTTCTATATGACTTGGAAGTGTCAAGGAAGATCTGGTGGGCTAGAGGTCGACTATTAAGTGTATGATTTCCATTGTGATTGGAGGTGTAGCTCCGAGTTATGGGCGTGTGAAGAATCTTTTCAAGTCTCCTCGTTGGGAGTGAGGTAGATTGCACGTTGCGGTATGAGTTTAGACTCAGGAAGACTAAGTGACTGTGTAATGTGTATGTCGATGGAAGGTGTGCAGAAATGTTGTAATAAGGCGAAGCCGGTGGGTTATCTCCTGCGGAGTGTTCTAAAGTGGCGTGATCCTCATGTGTATGTTAGAAGATCTCATGTGTAATTGAAGAGTACGTACTGAATTTGGAATTTCGGGTCACTTAAGAGAGTGGGTTTAACTGTTACGGGAATGAATGCGAGATTTGTAGAAAGTTTACATTACTAGACAATATGAGTTTCACAAACTTATAAATGATTCGAGTTTAATCTCACTATGGGTATTGTGGAAACAATAGAGTAAAAGTGTTATGAGTTATTGAGTGTATCTTGATTTATGGCTTCGAGCCAAGTTGGGGAGTTTGCTACTGATTAGATAATTGTTCGGTTATGTGTTATGTTGGTTCCAGCTCGAGGCTTGCGAGCGAATTAGCTATGGTTAGAGTAAAGGAAAATTTTGACCATGGTTATATTATGCTTCATAGGGTATGAGAATTGTGGAATATCTAGAGTTGTTATTGGAAAAGAATGCTCGGCGCTTAGAGCAGGAAGTTGCTTGGTCGTAATGGGATAAGGATTTCATTCTGCAGTATCGGAATGCCAATGAGGCACGGGTGGTTCTATTCGTTGGGTCAGGTAAATTGCTGTGAATAAGAGAAAATGACTTGCGAAGATGGCTCTAATGTGATAAAGACACTACAGGGAATAATTGAGTATTCTATAGTTGCTTGTGTGGTTAGAAACATTGTTTTCATTGGAAGAGGTCCAGATTTGTGGTATTTCTATGTTAACTGTGGGATTCTATATATCAGTGTCAGGAAATGTAAGGGTAACAGATTTAGATTGTAGAAAGTTCTTCAGAGTAAAGTATTCGGGAATATGGTATTTCAAGGAATAATTGAGATAGTATTCAGCGACTTATGGGTCGTGAGACAGTGTGGTTTTGCATGTGGGTCTCGTGTAGTGATCCTGGATTGAGGAAATGTGGTGCTACGGCAAGGGGTAATATCAAATTGATGATGAATCAGAATGGAAATTAGATAGATGGAATAGCTTGATAGTAGACCGAATCGGTATGGTAAGGATATGATTAGTCCTTTGTATGTGTTCAAGGTAATGAGTTCGTGCAAGTGCTCTGCAACAATGCTCTTGGGTTTCGACGACTTTCTTAGCTTGGTCTAGTTAGAAGGATTCAATCCTGACAGTTTTGTTGGTGCAAATGGAACTGGAAGAGTTCTTGTTGGGTTTATCGAGGTTTGGAGACGTATATTTTCTATGGGAATGCGGAGCATGGGATGTATAGTGGTTTTTGTTCTAGATGGGACCAATGGAAAGCTCTTGACTAGTTGAGTGCATATATGTCTGTGTCTCGTAAGGGAGGTAAAGTTTTCATGTATCCTCGGATGGTATGTTACATGCGGTATGTTGTGGAGGACCGAGACTTGCATGTGTTGGGTTACAGTTTAGTTTAGAAAGGAAGTTCATAAAACACTTAGGCAGTAGGTAGCCTAAGATAATCAAGGAAATGGTACTGCTGTTGGAAAGTGATTTGACGAGAGTATATATTTCAAAAAAAAAGGGGTAATGTTGTTAAATGGATGGCACTTCGGTGGTATTGCGGCACTTTCTTGTTGGATCGACTGGTGATATTCGGGTTGGCTTGGTGACACAGGGAAATTTTAGAGTATCTATCATGGAATTGTTGGGTATTAAGGTGTGGTATGCTTTCGGACGGCGAAATTGGGATCAGGTGCGATGATTCGTGTGCTATATGGAGCTGGAGACTGAGAGTTCTCATGTACAGGCTATGTCGTGGTTGTGGACCGTGTGTATTCGGCACTGTTTAGCGGCAATCGGGATTTGGAGGCTCGGGTGGATCTTTATTTGCTGGTATGTTAGGTTTTGGATGTGATGTTGAAATTCAGACTGGTTGTCTGAGTATTAGGTGATTCTGAACTATTGCGTTATGGGCTATGCCGGAAATGCCACAAGTTGAGTGGCGAGGTGCATTGGATTATGTTCTAGAAGAGTGGCTTATATTTCAAAGACCCAGCGGGCGATTGGGAAGGATTGTTTTTCTTAATTGGGGCCTTCGTGATGATTGTCAGTGCAGAGGTTTTTACCATTGGTTCCGTACCAGTGTTAAGGGACTTTTAGGATGCGTTTCTTATGGTCGGGCATGTCGCCGAGCGAGGTTGTGGATTTCGATATTTATTTGGTTCCGGGAACCGTATCGTACGGCTCCGGCAGGAGTTATAGTAGTGGAAGGAGAAGATTTAGGCTTTCTTGGTAATGAGTTCTCTGGTAGGCCGATCTAGATACGCGTTTAGCTTGAGTTGGCTTAGTTGGCCCCGAATTGTATTGTTGAGGGATAAGTTGATTCGATCGGTATTGAGCTTGTTAGTGATATGAGGAGAGCTATGAGTTGCTTTTCGGTGTAGCGAGACGTCATGATTTGTTGGTTATGGGAACATGTAGTGCGGTTCTATTGGGGGATTCATAGTGAAAGTCGAGCGAGAAGAGTAATTGGGTGTTGTGCGGTAAATGGAGTATTGATTATGACCTATCGGGTTGTGTGGCATATGTTATTTGTTTCACCGTGGGTGTAATGAATTACTTTGGTTCCAGACATCAAATTGTGCGTAGCTGTCGGTTTTGAGCATAGTGACTTGAGTGGGTTTCATGTGTAACAGTGTTTGGATAGGATCGTGCATTGTGGCGAGGCCACATGGAGATATGACCGTTTGGAGTAGATTCAGGTGTTCTATTTCTATGATGTGAGATGGGGTCTCAACTTTGTGTTGTGATAGTACATATGAGCTTGAGGTATAGCTCTTTTGTTTGAGTCATTTTTCATGATTTGAGTAAGTTCAGACCGTTTCTTATTGGTGCGCGTATTATGCAAGTTGTGGTTTAGGCTCGTATTGATGTGTCATGTCACCTGGATGGTGTGTTTGGTCAGAAGAGATCGTTGGGATCATCAATGTATACAAACAGATTCGAATTCAGCATGTTTAAGGGTTTAATATCGAGGTTCGGTTCAAATTTGCTATGGTAATTGCCAGAGGGGATGTGTCCTTATGAATGGTTTACCTGAGAAATGGTTTCGGTTTATTCCATGTTTCAGTATCGTTAGCAGTATATGAAAGTGTTGGAATGAGATTTCAGTCTATAAGAGTTTCTCTATCAGTATTTAGGTGTTGTGTGCAGCTGTAGAAAATAGAGGTTATGGTTGCGAGCATTAGAGCTAGGTGGTTTATCATGTAATGGCACCGAGGTTGCAGGTATGGGTTATTACAGCTGATTCGGGCTTATTCTGAGGATAAATGTGAGGTCTTGATCGTGTGTATGGTTTCGGAAAGTGCAATGTGGTTCTATGGTTTATGGACTAGATGGATTGTGAAATTTCAACTATGTGGTGTTATCAGACCTATGAGAGATAGGGTAACGTGGGGTCACCCTGGGTATATGCTTGGTAAGGTTATCCAGCTATTGGTTGGCTTTTAGGACAAACTCTGGGTACGCTCGAGGACGAGCGTTTGTTTAAGTTGGGGAGGATTTGACAACCTGACCCATCGTATCATGAGTTACCACCCCGTTTCCCCCATTTTATGCTTCTTCATGTTTCACTATCAGTATTTGGCGTGTTAGAGTTGATTTGGATTGGTTTTGGTAGATAATGAGACACTTAGTCTATTTAAGGAAGGCTTGGTTTGGAGAAGTCAACCGGAGGTTGACTTATGAGTTATAGGGCTCGGATGTGATTTCTGGTGTTTCGGTTAGCTTCGGGGGATGATTTGTGACTTAGGAGCGTGATCGGAATTGATTTTGGAGGTTCGATGTAGAAGTAGGCTTGAATTGGCGAAGTTAGTATTTTGGCGAATTCCGGTCGATCGGTGAGATTTTGATCCGAGGGTCGGAATGGAATTTCGAGAGTTGCTATGGCTTCGTTAGGTGATTTTGGATATGTTTGAAAAATTTCATGTCATTCGGACGTTGTTTGGTCGGGTTTTTGATCGAATGCGTGTTTCGGAAGTTTTTGAAGAACTTAGTCTTGAATTCAATGTAATTTGATGATTTTGGTGTTAGTCGAGGTGTTTTGATGATTGGAACAAGTTTGTATGATGTCTTGGGTTATGTTGGTGCTTTTGTTTGAGGTCCCGGGGGCCTCGGGGTGATTTCGAATGGTCAATCGGACCAATTTCAGCATTTGGAAGTTGCAGATTTTCCATTAATTTTGTTGTAGAGATTTTGGTCATTGTGATCGCGGGGGTGATGTCGCGATCGCATAGAAGTATTTTGTGAGGCAGGAGTTTTGTTCAATGCGTTCTCCTTGAGTCGAACGCGATCGCAGAAGGCTCTCGGGTAAGGCATCGCGTTCGCATGGTGTCTTCCGCGTTCGCATATAAGGATTTTGGGGCCTTGTGGTTTGGTTCTTCACGATCGCATCAGTGTGGTCGCGATCGCATAGATCTGGGAATGTGGTCATCGTGTTCTCATGAGCTTGACCGCGTTTGCGTAGTGCTTTTTTAGGCTTTGGAAATTTTACTCATCGCGATCGCGAGCCTGGGGCCTCGATCGCATAGAAGGTTTTACTGTAGCTGGGCAGAATGTTTTAAGTCATCTTGTTCGCGTTTTTGGGTCTATTTTTACCCATGACTGCCCGTTTTTGGAGATTCTTGGAGGAAATGAAAGAGTGATTCAAGAGGAATTGACTTGAGGTAAGAATCTTGGTCTCAATACTTGATTATATTGTGCAACTGGCCTAGAAATTCATGGAAATTAAGCCAAAAATTGATGAGCTAGGGCTTGAGTTTTTGATATTCCAATTGGGATTTGATGGGTCATTTTAGCTTGGATTTGAGAGTTCTTGGTATGTATGAACTCGTGAGAAGATGAGGAATCCATTGATGTTAAATTTTCTGATTTCTGAGAAGTGGGCTTGGGGCTCAGGTTTTGCTAATTTCGAGATTCTTGATATTTTTTGATTGTTTTCGATTGGGTATTGTTCCATTAGCATATTGTGATGTATTCGCTCTGATTTTGGTTAGATTCGACGCGCGTGGAGGCCGATTTGAGGGGCAAAGGAGTTGCGAGCTAGAGATTTCACCGGTTCGAGGTAAGTAATGCTTGTAAATGATATCCTGAGGGTTTGAAACCCCGGATTTGCACATCGTAGTGCTATATTGAGGTGAGACACGCGCTTGATGATGAGCGCGGGTCGTTTACTATTGTGGATTGTGACTTGGTCCGTCCCGAGTGATACTTCTACTGCATATTTGATTAAAGCTTATTTGTTATCAGCATTATTTGGACTGATTGTCATATTTGGGCTTCTTGCCAATTCTTTGAACCTTTCGGGGGTTTATTTACTACTTCCTCACTGTTTGACTTACTACTTGAACTTAGTCGTACCGTTTTCTACTGTCTTACAACTCAGCCACTTTTACTCAATTTTTGAAACTAAAAGATATATTAAATGATGTTTTGGGCTGAGAACTGCTATTTTACTATTGCCCGAGGAGCTTATATGATTTCTGGACTGAGTGCAGCAAAGGGCCAGATGTGAGGATACTATGGGATCGGGCTGCGCGCCGCAGCAGTGTTATACTGATATTGATATGAGGCTGAGGGCCTAGATCTGATGCCACGAGATGGCTTGATATTGCGCTTGGGCTGCAAGGGGCCCCTCACGGAGACTGCACACCCCCAGTGAGCACCGTCTATGTTTAATGGATCGGGCTGCACGCCGTAGCGGGTACTAGAGTGTACCGACATATGCATTGCATTGCACTCATGCATTTATTCATTATCCGTTGTTGTGCTACTTCTTGAAAATCTTTACCTGCTGTTCTGGTAATATGTGAGCATTGAGTGTGGGGCCCGAGGGGCGGATTTTTGTGCTTATCCGCGCTATTGCTACTGCATTCATTTGCGTAACTGTTGAAAAAGACATTTTTAAAAGAGTCTTTAAACTGAGCTAAAAGGTTTCTTTAATATTTCATATCTTCGCTGTTTTTCTCAAAAAGGATTTTTCTCTGCTTCTATACGCCATGATGATCTGCTATGCGTGATTTCTTACCGCTCAGTTGTTATTTACTTTATTTACTCACTGAGTTGGAGTACTCACTTTACTCCCTACACCTCGCGTGCAGTCGCATGTATTTATTCACCCTTTAGCGGGTATTGGCTGGTGTAGGCAGAGTTGTAGAGGTTATAGCGAGGTGACTGCCAGCGTTCGCAGCACCACTGTCTTCCTATATTTGTTCATTATTCTTGTTCAGTGTATTTCTAGACTGTAAAGTGGAAATTTCATTCTTATAGAATGCTCGTGACTTGTGACACCCCGATTTGGGCTGTGCTTGGGTTGTATTTCCACTAATTATTAATATTTAATCATATTTAGATTGTTTATTCATGTTTTTACTGTTTTTGAAAAGGCAAATCCGAGTTGTTTGGCTGGACTTGTCTTCATGATAGGCGCCATCACGACCGGAGTGGGATTTTGGGTTGTGACAACTCGGCTAGAAGCACATGGACATTAATTACAAAGTACGGAGATGGTATGGCTTGACGCGATGCCTCACCATAGGCTCTAGATAGCCGACCCTGTCAGACTTAGTCGTGTTCCTTGGGAGCTTCCCCCTCTGTCCTAGCTTCGATCTCTATTTTCTCTAAGTCGAGAAATCGATTCCTCTGATTTTCTCGTGTACAGATAATCTCTGCCTTTTCCATAACAAAGTTATAGGAAATGATTCTGACACTTGACTCCTCGAGCTTCTTTTGGCGATGCCATACAGGTGATGCGACTCCTGTCATGAGTTTTGTGGTAATCGGACATCCACGGGCTTGTGTATTTCGACCTCATTCAATGCACTCCTAATTCTTGCTTTCCAAGGTAAAGGTACCACCATCGGTTCGGTTTTCTGTGGATGTATTAACTACATGTCGGTCAATCTTCCAAAGCTTCGATAACCGCATCATAACCCCCTATAAATAAGGGTGTTTTGGCGTTGTTTTTCCCTATCCCAGTGGCTTCATTGGCTTGCTCGCCTATTCCTTCTTATCATCTTCTTCGATCCTTGAATATCATGCTTTGGGCTCCTGGCCTCAAGGCCGTTTGGATGAGCTCCCTTAGATCGCATTGTGGCCCTTTGCCGGGACTTCCCTTTGTCGAGCATAATCATGATGTCCCGCTATTGTTGTGGTCGTCGATATGCTGGCCTTTGCTGCTGCTGTTGGCCCGAGGTGATAATGGACGGGGAGTCGGTTTCCCCTCATGTTGGCAGTCGTTCAGTTTATGCACCGCTGCTCCCTCTCCTACCCAGGCCTGGTGTGGCACTTCATCCCTAGAGCTTTTTCTTTCCCAAAGGATAAAGTGGCACTACCAGCCGTTGAGGCTGTGGCACGCCAAATCTTCAACCTTTGCCTTCGGTTGGTCATGTCTCTTTTCTCCGTCTCCTCTGCGTCCCCTCCTTTTCCTCTTCTTCATCTTCTGCAGTGGGAATCCCTGGAGGGATTGAGCTGGGAACCTAGAGGAGGTAGAGGTTGAAGGAATCACCCTCGAAGATGCATTCTCGAGGGGGCGGCGCTCGAGGATGGTGATATCGGAGATGGATATTCGAGGATGGACTGGGCCCTCGGCTTTCATCACTTGTACATCTTTCTAATCCCCCCGTAGATCTCTATAGGCTTTTGTAATTGTATGTAAGGACCCTCCGAGGGCTGTTGTACATGGATTTTTATGAATATGAATATACTACATCGACTTCTGCTTTCAATCTTTGCTTTGTTATTGCATGCTCTCGTGCACTTCGAGGCCTTTTGAATGTCTTCCTTTATTGTTGACTGCCGACATTTTAGCTTGGGCGTGAGTGTTCTTTTCGATCCTCTACCGATCGACACGGCTCCCTTCCGAAGCGATCACTTTACCTCGGACCAATCCTAAATTGATCTGATAGGCCCGGGCTATCGGGGCCCTCCGAGTTGTATGGAGATAATGCGCCAAATTCCGGGGCTTTTGAGGATGTTATCCTAAATGAAGGTCAGCTTTGGGTATCTAGGGTTCCCCTTTTGATCTTGATACAAATAGCCTTCTTAAAATGTGTATGATGAACTTCTGCTGAGGAGTTGCCTGTACTCGGGCACAACCTCGAACCTTTGTGGAGCTTTCATTATCGGAGTTTCCTGTACTTATTCCTCTTTTTAGAAAGGGAACCATGGGATCAGGTACTGCCTCACATCGAGTAATGGCGTTGAAAGTTTCCCGAAGTCCGACTTCTTTTGGGTGGGGATCCTCGAGGTAGAATGCTGCCTTGAGATTGGAGATAATACACACAGTTCCTCAAGTCTTGGATTCTATTCTAAGGATGCTTCATAGATTAGGTCTCACTCCGTCGATCTGTATCGAAGCTGTTGACTTCCAGGGGCTCACTCCTAGTAGGCGAGTTGTCACCGTTTCTCGCATATATGTGGGGCAGCTTTCTCTTCTTCGCAATACCTCACTATTTTTAGGCAGCTGCCCTTCTGCTTTGGCATAGGATTATTCATTTCATTAGTCGCAAAAAGTGTTGGCGCGTCCTTGCTCTGATTTATTAGTTTTACCATTATTATGGCATGCACTTCGAGGCCATCCTGGCAGGGAATGGAGAGTGCTGCTCCTGGTGCTTAGGAACAGCGGGAGTTCACTTTGAAGATGGTGCCTTTGATAAGAGGGGAACATTTCGAGATGGTGAGAAGGTACTGTGGATGGAGCGAGGGGGTAGCGCTGCAGGTGCTTCCCCCGGATGAGAGTGTTACGGACTCTACTGATGGACTCTTGAGCATATACCTCTATACTTTTGCATTTGGTCCCCTTGATATGGTCGTGCTTGATTTTTGCTCGATGTATCAGGTTACTTTGACATAGATACATCCGTCGTTTTGGCGAGTGGTGCTGGTGATGAGGTTCTTTGCGGAGAAGGCTGGGCTTGAATTCATGCTTAACCACCTCGTCAGGCTATACCGCCCCCTTCATCACCAGGGCCTACTAACCCTAAGGTGTCATTCGTCCACGCCCTTTATAGTGGGCTAGTTGGTTTATCCGGGTCTGGACGATCAACATTATCCCTGTGGAGCTTTTGCCATTTCCCGGAAGGTGGTATTATGCACGTGAGCGGAGCGTCTGGTGCCTTTTTTAGATTTTGCCTACAACAAAAATGAGTTAAATAATAGCGTTTTCTCCCTTGTTGTAGCAACTTCATGAATGTCGGGCGAGGTCCTTGACCTGCCCGGATGAGTCCGGAGGCTGGTGACCCATTCGACCTGCGATGAACGTCGATGGTGATCTGTGTTTCATGCCAGATGGGGAGCGAGATACCAAGGAATGTGCGCATGCTGCCTTTGCCTTGGCCTTCGTATATTTGAGGTAATATTTTCCCCTTTCATTTGTACCGTATTCTCCACTTGCAAATATCGGGTGGTTCCTTGGGTTGAGGTAGTGCTCCTCTGAACAGGGGAAGGAGTCATCGACCTTCGATCCGAGTGACGATGGAGATAAGAGGGATCGACACCGCGATGTGATGTATCTTTTAATGGTGCTAAATGGGCCCGTGTTTCTGAGGAGAGGGCATCGTCTGAGTCTGCTATTCCCAGAATATCTGATTCCTGGTCGGCATTTCCTTCAAGTGAATATGCTTTAATCGAGGTCGGTTATTCTGGGGCCGAAGAGATAAGATCAATAGGAGTGTATTCTGACTTCGAGGAAGTTTGTTGGCTTCACTTCGTGTTGAGTTTAGGTGCAGATTTCCTGTATTCCGCGTCCTCCTCCCCCTATTGAGCTTTCCTTGTGCAGGTCTGCGATAGGCTTATGTCTAAGATGCTCCGTCAAGGGGCCAGGCTTCAGAAAATTCTGGGTGAGGGCAAGTCCCTTAGGCTCCTTAGCGAGGAGAAGGAGGTCGAGTTGCTGCATTGGCGATATGAGGCATACCGAAGCTCGAATTACGAGAACTATTTGATGGAACATGCAACTTTTTGCAGCTCGCGCTTTGCTCTCTTTGTCCCTTAAGGTTAACCCCCTTTTTGTTATATGAGCTGCAAAAAAATACGGAGGCTTTGCAGTATCTCAAGGGCGACATCGACCGCGTCAGAAGTGCCTATGGTGATATAAGGGCTCAGGTGCAAGCTCAAGCTTTATAGGAGATAGGTGATTCGGCCAAGGTCTTCGCCTTCGAAGCCCAACTCTACTCGGCTCATGACAATGCCAAAGTTCAAGCGGACATGATCGGGAAACTTGAATTCGATCTCTCGAATATCAGGGCTGAGACAACTGATACCCGGGCTGAAGCGGCACTACGCCAAACCAAGGCTGATCAGGAGATGGCAATTCGTATGAAAACACGTTGCGGATGCTCAAGTCGAGCTGTAGCGAGCCCTCGGCCGGGAGTAGAGGATCGAAGAATATGTTTGTTGTAGACCCTGAAGAGAGGTACTCAATAAGATCGGTGTGAGGGTCTTCGTTCTCTCGGAGGAATTGGCTCGAGCAAGGGCAGACGAGCATGATGCGTGGTGACTTCTTGCTGACGAGGCAAAGATCGAACCCGACAAGCTATATCCCTTTCGAGCAAAGCACAGATTTTGTTGTTTCGTCACTTTGTATTTGATATATGTAGGGCATGTCTGTAGATGGAGTGTGCGCCCCCTTTTTTTGTGTATGTAAGATAAGAGGAAACTTCAAGCTTTATTTCTTCTGCATCTTTTTTCTATTGTTGCTTTTGACTAGGTGGGCTGGTTTCAGTGTTTGGCGGGATCCTCGTAGGTCCAGAACTGATCGGACAGGCCTGAAGGCTCTTAAGTGCGATCCTTGACGCGAGCAGGCATTGAGGCTTCCGTGCTTTGCCCAGCTTTTTAGGCTTGGTCTTTGAGTCAGGCCTTGACTCAAGCTTTCTTTCCCTTAAATCATCTATGCCCATGCGGACAGGTAGTAATGGTTCCCATTACTTGCCCTTGGGCATATTGTAGTTTAACCATTTCGGGTCAATTCTCCGAGTCGCGTTGTGATTCGAGCTTTAATTGACCCTCAGGTTCTTTCCTGCCTGCATGGGCGGACAACGATGGCCTTTTGTGCTTTGGGTCGAAGTGACCCTACAAGTGGGTGGCCCAGAGGCTTACTCAGCTGGCGATAGTGGAATTTATGCTGTACGCTTAGGCATATTGTAGTTTATTCATTTAGGGTCCAGTCTCCGAGTCGCGTTGCAATTCGAGCTTCACTTGACCCTTAAGTATTTTTAGACCGGCGATAGTGCCTCTTACGCTGTTTTTGTCATTGAGACCTTTCAATATGTGGCCCGGAGGATTGCATAGTTAACTATTTTGGATCCGGTCTCCGGATCGGGTTACGATTTGAGCTCATTTTAATCCTCAAGTTGTCAATTTTTTAGCTGGCGACAATGGCTCTTACGCTGTTTGGTCGTACAGACCTTTTAATATGTGGCCCGAAGGCTTGCTTAGCTGCCAATAATGGCTCTTACGCTATTTTTGCCTGTGGGCTTTTTTGTAGGATTTGTTTTCCACAGGTTAAGGCCTTTCGAAATAGTTTTGCCTGACCCATCGTCAATTCTAGAAGAACCTCGATTTCAAGTCTTTATTGACAATATTTCGAGCACCTTGAACGGTTCATAGCTCGTAGGCTGAGTAGGTTGAAGGCTTTGTGTTTTGAAGATGACATGGTCGAAGCTCGTTTTTGCTAGTTGAGGGAAGCCTGTTTTAACCGGTTCTTTTCAAAGTATATTCGAAGTAGTGGCCTATGATTTTTTATAGTGACGGTTGGGCGTCCTTGAGTCTCGTTAATTTGGCCGTATCAACCGTTTTGACCGTAGTCGTATATGTTTGGCCGGAGCCATTTTTGATCCAGAGTGATAGTTTAGGCGTCTATACCAAGGGTATGCCCTTTCAGGATTCTTACAAATGCAACGTATAGGCTAAAGTTCGGGATTTTTATGGCTATTGAGGTTTGACAGTTTTTTGTTGTAATATAGAACAAATTTGGCTACGCCGAGTCTGCCCGCTAGGGGTCTTACATTTTCGAGTTTTCCAGAGCATGGCGATTAATGACAGTCTCCGAGTCATTGAGTTTGTTTAAGCTTGAAAACCGCTTCTCGTGAGCTCAGAGTTGCCTTGTAGGGGCTTTATGAGCTTGGAGATCCGACCCTAGGGTCGTGCGGGTGCTGAATTGCTGACGTTAAGTCTCTGAGTAGTTCGGGATGCATTTGGTGGAGAGCGCCCCTGTCGGGGGTATATTTGAAATTTCCTTGTTTGGAGAATAAGATGCTGAAAAGGTATCCTTTTATTGCTTGGTGTAGACATACATTGTTTCATTGTCGTCAGCTCGGCTCGCATGTGCACGACTTCTCGGACAATTCGATCTGGAACATAACTTCCGATAGAGATTTAGTCTGCCATTTCCTTGTCCTCCCGAGGGGACGGTGACCTTAGAAGAAGATCATTGCTCATCGTTGGATTGTAGAAGAAGGCCTATGACCTTATCGGATTCTCCTCTAGGACGTACGTCGCTCGACTAATAATCTTGCTGACGAGGCCCTCTTTGGGGTGGAAGGCAAATTGAGGGGAAAGAGTGCGGCGTGCCCTTTTTTAAGGCCTAGGGATCTTCCGATAGAGTTAGAACCTCCTAATATCCTGGCCAGCTGTCTTCATACAGGTTAGTGAAAAAATAGCAAGGGAGTAAAGTAGTTCTTACTCATCGCGAGATGCGTAGGCGGCGTTTCGATATTGGATATGTTTCTACCCTTTCGGGGCGTTAGCCCTGGTTCAGCCTTCGGCTATGTCTTATCAGGCGTGGCTGAAGATGTGGTTTGCTTACACTTTGATCCTTCCGGGGGTGGGGGCATTGATGCCGGCAGCGTTCCAGATGGTGAAGAATTTCCTCTTGTTGCGTATTGCTTTATGTCGACTTATTTTAGTCATGGCCTTTGCGAGGGGTTTCAAACTTTTGGCGAAATGGGGACGACGGTGTCTTCGGGTGGTGTGCCACTAGTCACCTGAATATACCGTCTGTGTTTCACGCCTCCTCCGATGGTAAAAAGCTTATTGTCCCGACCCGAGCTCAGATGGATTGTATCAAGAGAATGGTCATTGACACGATTTGTCATTTGGAATTCACCAGGGATTCGGGATGCAAGAGCGATTTGGTCCGTTAGTCTAGACTGCCCCATTGACTTTGGTCTGACATCGTTGTTGTGCATGACCGAACTGCCTAAATTCATGAACACATGTTTCATTTAAGATAAATCAAATGAGGGAGACGGTTACCAATGCGTTAGTGTAATGCCGGGGCGGAGTCTCGGTGCCCTTTTCCCTGGGTGTACGGGTGTCCTTCAAAATATTTCCTTGGACCATTTTTTCCTTATGACGAACATTTTTACTTCCCATTTTATGAGTCCTCGAAGGGTGTCGTCGCTCCTTCACTGTCTTGGTAATACA
Source organism: Nicotiana tabacum (assembly GCF_000715075.1). NCBI lineage: Eukaryota > Viridiplantae > Streptophyta > Magnoliopsida > Solanales > Solanaceae > Nicotiana > Nicotiana tabacum. The sequence goes on from NC_134080.1 coordinate 140,340,440, forward strand.
TCGTAGTATGTCTGCTTCATCCTTCTCGGTTTCCCTCCTCCCTTGGGGCTGGACTCGAGCCTGACCGTTCGATGGTACACGGTGGTGATTTTTATTAAGTAGCACAGCTGTCGTCCCTCTTAGAAAGTGGCCATTTTTGATCCCGCGGCTGCGTGCCCTGTGGTTCCCGCGCTGGGTTGTGGTTCTTTTGAAGTGATCTTGGTTGAATAGGCCTTAGTCGTTCAGCGTCCTTGGTTTTGCTAATGGTGATCACGTTGTTTGGCATGGCAATGTTGAAATCGTACTCCACTGAGCGGGGTTCCTCTGCCGGTTGTGCCTCGTCTGATCTAGTTCCACTGAAGGTTCCTCGAGGACATTGCCATCGAACTACTTCCCTACCATTGCGAGGTAGGTTTCATCTTGTGGCGTTCCTCCCATTCGCGGCACATAGATGGTACCTCCATCTGTTTGGCATTAGCTTCATTGTTGGGAGCCTACTTGGGTATACCGGGCTCGTAGAGGCTCCCGGACGCTTGTCCGTGGCCGTGATTCGTGGCAGGTGCCGTGTACGGGCATCCGGCCAGATCATTGATGGGTACCTAATTAAGCTTTGCTTGAAATGACCCGGAGTCGTCGGGCATGCTACATTTAAACTTTGGGCCATGGCCTGGGTTGCCCAGTCATCTGAAACTAGGAGCGATCTCATTCGTCCTATCAGGGAATGAGACGCAACTTCCTGTGGTATTTCATTCTCCCTTTGTTCGGACGATGATGTGTCGTGCTCTTATGTTACTGCTTCGATGGCATCGACATGTGCTTCTGCGGAGGAATCTTCTGGTGCGGTAAGCGAGTTCCTGAGATTAGGCGCGAGGTTGCGGCGCCACATTATGTTTTCTCTTGAGAGTGTTTACCTGATCTTTTTCAACGGGACGGGCACTAACTCATCATCTTGAAGGTTGCTGTCATTTTTTGCACACGTGTAAGCGATGGTGCGCTCATCGGGATCCGAGGTCCTGTCGCACCTAGGGAGTTCTGGCATTCCGTATTTCCTTAAAGTGGGTTCTTGGACCGCTTCCCCAGGAGATAACTGTTGCATGAGCCTCCATGAACTTGACTTGATTCTCTTGGAGAGATCCTCCAGTGTCTTCATTGTGGCGGGGTCTGTTAACGATCCGTTGTTGTTTGATATTTTACGTACTCATTCGGTGCAGGGATCCTTTTTCGGTGCTACTGCATTGGGGATCCCCGGATGGCTCTACAACTGAGCGATAGCCAACTGCTGTGCCTGCAATATTTCCAAAATGTCATGAATACTAACATCATGTTCTTCCCGGGCCGGGGTTTTCTGAGCTTCCTGTTGGTCGTGTGCTGTATGCTCCTATTTGTGTGAGAAGTTTCGCCGACTCATTGTGCGTCCTGTGAGTCTGTATCCGCTAGAATCGGTCCTGGTGCATTATCGGGATTCTATAGTGGCACTCCGGTGGTCGGTACAACCACGCCATTTTCCCTGTGATTTTCGAGGTTGTCTTTCTCGAATCCGTTTACCGAGCCAAATATTTTAACATGAAATCAAAGCATCTAGGACAAGAAAAAGTGTGAAGGATAATACGCGTTTGGGCAATGAAACCATTAAGAAAATAATCACTATAATTTTTAGCCCATAGTGGGCGCCAAACTGTTTACCGTGTAAATGGTAACAACAATTAAATTTGTAAATGGGATTCTAAAAATATGTGATATATTCCTAAGCTAAGTTGTTAGAGCAGTTGATGCTAATAATATGGGGTTTAATGATGGTATGCTAGCTAAAACGAGATAGTAATCGAACTGAATGGCCTTCTGCCCGGATATAGGTCGGGTCGATGGGGGACCTCGGGGTCGAGCTCGAGCTATCGGGGATAGTCAGGGATGGGATAACAGTTGAGGATATAATTAAACAAGGCTCTTTATGGCCAACCCTAAGTTATATAATGAAGAACAAGTAAGAAAGCGATGAATATCATGGTGACCTCGGGCCAGTGAGAATGAAAAAGTTTAGAAAGGAAAGAGAGAGAGATAGAGAAATATTATTGCATTTATGGAGAAAATGGAGCAACATCAGCCCGTTACAAGGTAGTGTGAGTCCCCATTAAATAGGAGGGAAACTTGACTACAAACACATGGGCTATGACGACCCGGCCGGTTGTCTTAAGAATTAACGCTCTGATCTCCTATTAACTGATTTTCCCGAGTTTATTTCTGCTACATGATTTGCCGTGATGTTCAGGTTTGAGTTTCAGAGAGTTTTGGGACACTTAGCCCCTAAACGAGAGCTTAAGTGTTGGAAATTTGACTGTAGTCGGAACTATGTGAAGACGGTCTCGGAATGGATATCCGATGGTTCTGTTAGCCCCGTTGGGTGATTTCGGGCTTAGGGGCGTATTCATATTGTGTTTTGGAGGTCCGTAGCTAAATTAGGCTTGAAATTCCGAAAAGTTGAATTTTTGAAGTTCCGGTCCGATAGTGAGATTTTGATCGGAGGGTCAGAATGGAATTCTGAAAGTTGGAGTAGTTCCGTAGTGTTGAATGTGACGTATGTGCAAAATTTCAGGTCAGTTGGACGAGGTTTGATAGACTTTTTGATCGAAAGCGTATTTTGAGAATTTTGGAGTTCTTAGGCTTGTATCCATGGTTAATTCGAGGTTTCGATGTTGGTTTAGGTATTTTAAGGATTTGTACAATTTTGGGTAGTGGTTTGTGACTTGTTGGTGCCATTGGTTGAGGTCTTGGAGGCCTCGAGATGATTTCAGATGGTTGACGGAAAGATTTTGGAATTTTAGTTGCAGCTTCAGCTGCTGGTTCTGTCATAAACGCACCTGCGGTTTGGGTTCCGGAGGTGCGGCGCTACAGAAGTAGCTAACAGGCCACAAAAGAGAAATTGAGGGAGGTCAGCAGGTTTCACAGATGCGGAAGATTTTCCGCAGAAGCGGAACCACATCTGCGAGTTGAAGACCACAAGTGCGGAAATTAGCCATTAAATGAATAGTTGCAGATGCGACCTTGGCTCCGCAGATGCGGTCGCAGGGCCGTAAATGCGGAAATCACTGGGCAAAAAATATAAATTCTTGCCTTCACGAAATTTAGCCATTTTTTGATATTTTCAAAATGGGAGGAAGCTTGGGGAGCACGTTTCAAGAGGGATTTCCAGAGGAGTTCATTGGGGTAAGGCCTTTGGTCCCTATACTCGTTATTGGAGTGATTTTTATCAATTTAAGCATGAAAAATTAAGGAAAATCAGTGGTAATTGGACGGTTAGGGCTTGTACAATTGGACACCTTTGAGTGATGATTTGAGGGACAAATTGAGATCCAATTTTGGAAACTCCTGATATGACGGAACTCGTGAGAGTGCGAGGTTTCTTAAAATATAAATTTTTACCTTATTCCGAGACGCGGGCCTGAGGAGTGTTTGGATCATTTTACATAATTTCGCGTTTTAGCTTAGAATTTAATTGTACAATTAGTTACTTGAAGTGTTATTTACATTATGAAATTGAATTTAATAGATTTGGGCTATTTGGAGTCGAGTACTCGTGGAAAGAGCGTGGTTTCAGATTGATTTTGAGCCGGTTCGAGGTAAGTGGCTTGTCTAACCTTGTGTGGGGGACCTTCCCCTTAGGATATGATATATTTGATAATTTAAATGCCTTGTACATGAGGTGACGAGTGCGTACTTGAGCTAATTGTTGAAAATTCGGTTTTTCCTTAAGTATTTAAATTGAATTTTTTTCATGTTTTATTCTAGTTGTGAATTTAGTCTGTTGCTAGTTTAGAGAAGCATGTTTAGTTGACTTAATTGCCTATTTGCTTAAACTGCCTTAATTACATTACGTGAAGCATGTTAAGTAAGAATTAACTGTTTACTTGGTACGAAATTTAGCTTAATTAGGTATTCTTGTGTTGCTGCTGTATGTTTTTACTTTGGGACTACGGGACGACATCCCGGGAGATTCCCCTGTATGTATTTATGATCTGAACAGAGGTACGGGATACCAAGAGATCCTTGGCACGTATATTAAGGATACCAAGAGATCCTCGGGTTACCGAGAGATCTCTAGCATATATTGAGGATGCCAAGAGATCCTCGGGATACCAAGAGATCCCTAGTGAATATTGAGGATGCCGAGAGATCCTCGGGATACCAAGAGATCACTGACTATCATCCTTGTTATGAGTGGTACTTCCTGGTGTTTGCCTTTATTTCTGTTTTTGTTATTGTACTCCTTATTATCCTATGTAGATTCTTATTGTAGGTTCTCAATTGTACTGTTTATCTTATCCTATCATATTATTATTTATTTAACCTCAGTAGGGCCCTGACCTTCCTCGTCACTACCTAACCGAGGTTAGGCTTGGCACTTACTGAGTACCGTTGTGGTGTACTCATGCCCCTTCTGCGCATGTTTTTCATGTGCAGATCCAGGTACCGCTACTCAGGCCTATCATCATTGAGAAGGCGACTGCTCTAGAGACTTCGAGGTACAACTGTCGCGTCAGCAGATCGAGAAGTCCCTTTCTATTCCTGCTTTTTTAGCATTTAGCCCTTCTGTATTTTTCTGCTCTATCTAGACATTCCAGAGTTAGAGCTATGTAGTACTTCTTAGTTTGTGATTCGTGGGTTTCCGGGTCTTGGATTTATGTTTTAGTACTGAGAGTTGATTATGGTATATGGCGAGTAGCACATTTAAACACTATTATTACTTTATTACTGTTTAATGTTGTTATACTTTCCAAAAAATTTGGTTTTCTTCCGCAATTTAGGCTTACATAGTCGTAGAGACTAGGTGCCATCACGATGGTTCATGGAGGGCGAACCGGGGTCATGACAAAGGCATTAATTACAATGTACGGAGATGGGATGACTTGACGTGATGCCTTAACATAGGCTCTGGTAGGCCGGCCCTATCAGACTTAGTCGTGTGCCTTGGGATCTTCGCCCGCTGTCCTATCTTTGATCTCTGTTTTCTCTCAGTCGGGCCTCGACGAGCCCCAAGGTCGAGAACTCAGTCGTGGCCTCCCGTCCTCAGGGTCTCCAGGCGTTCTTCCGAAATGACATGACAACGAGAAATCATGTCTTCTGATTTTGCCGCGTACAAATCTCTTTATGAGACACCTAGATGGGGTACTCTAAAATAGTACAGCTAGAGTACTACAAAGATAGGCACTAAAAGCCTGGATGGGATAAATATTACCTTAATTGTGGCTCTCACCCCTAGTAGAGCGAGGATGTTGAGCAACCCAAAGAGCCATTGGATAGAGAAAAAGGAAGCTAAGAGCAAAAGAATGACTTGTTCAAGTTTTTAGAATAAAGTGATAGGCAAAATGTTAGTGGGAAATAAGAAAAGAGTTAATGAAGCATTATGAGTAACATGTGATACATGGATGACAACGGTAGATCAAAAGATGACAATATTGCAAACTCTATAGTCAAGGAATAAAGAAACAAGAAATGATAGGCCTTAGGACAACAAAAGAGTACAGGCCATACAATCATGTCCTCATTTCGAGGAATAAGTTCGCAACTCTAGCGTGGTTACCAATAGGAAAAATTAGACCCTAGAGTAATAGAACCAGTATGGATTGGTGAAAAAGATAAACTAAACATGAATTAGGTACTGAGTGACTGATCATAATCGCCATCATAAGAAGTTCATATTTTGTTTCGCCAATAATAGAATGGACGACAAAAGAAGATTCATGAGAAATTCAGAGAATGGTCATTCAGAAAGACGCTTCCCTACAGCAAGCAATGTGAGCAAAGTTTAGCTTAAGGGACTGTATGTGCCAATTATACTATGTTTCACCCTCGTGAGTGAGCAATTTTACTATCCTTAGTACGGAAGGATTACCGCAAGGCGAGTAAGGGTCATCGATAATGTGAAAGAATGCCAAAGATGAAAAGGTGAAACATCTATAGGCAGGTCGTCGTAGCTCCAACTCTTAGTACTCCCCTAAAGAGCGGAATATGGAATGATAAAAGGAAGAATGCGGTAAAAATGAGAAAGGGATAAGATTGCACTTATCCAAATGCTACATATATGCTATGATTCAAGAATATTGTACAAGCATGATGACAAAGAGATGAAGTAAAGGTTCCTGCCCGAGCTGCTATTAATAAATAAGGAGCTAGTGCGAGACGTAAGTTAAGACAAAGAAAATAGCCCAAGAAAGATTACGAGGAATATTGGTATGAGAATGGACCAACAAATAGTTAGTAATTGGTCAAGAAGATCCCAGTTATGGCTAAATATGAGGTTACAGACGAGTCATCAGATCGTGTAAGATAAACATAGTAGAACCCAACTTGGAGAATTCAACCTTGAAGAATATCATTATAATACTTGAGATATATTCAAACAAGAGTCGGGGTAGTTAAAAGTACCGTATGAGTGTTACAAGGATTAAAGAAAGTGTCACTAGGAAGGCAGTCAAAATATCAATTCAGAAGCAACCATACAAGCATAAGGGCATAGATGTAAGCAACTACGGATGATTATAGGCAAGTAAGGACATGAAAAAGTTCTGTAATAAGCTCACATCTTTACAAGAGTCAAGGGTCTTCCCAAAGTACTACGACAAAAGACTAGCTGAGGAAACAAGGAAAAAGGCTTTAACCTCAGTACAACGACCTAAAGAGGAAATGGTGTGTGACAACAGTCTTAAAACAACATTGTATGCACTCCCTAATAAAGTGGCACCTACAGTGGCTAATGAATAGTGAGTAAAATTAGAAGTAATATTTAGGATCATCTGAGTTGTCTGGAATTTCAATATATATGGGCACTAAGATAAGCAAAGTATGGACGCAACAAGGGGGCAGAAAGATCCGGAAAAGTAATAGCTTACGTTTAAAGAAAGCTATGATGAAAAAAGGGGAATTACTCGATCAATGATCCAAAGTTGGTTGCGTTAAGAACTCACTTAAGGGTTTGGAGTTTTATATATGCATCATATTCAGCCGTAGAAGATTCTGGTATACTATAAAAGAAAGAATTGAGCCCATGTCATAAACGAAGGATTAAATCGTTAAAGGATTGTATCATGCATATTCCTCATCGCCCATGAAAGGATAAACAGAATAAATAATACCATTAACCATAGATCGGAAGATAGCTTAAGCTGATGTAAAGGCCGATCAGGAGAAGGAGGAAACTAAAGAGTTACATCACCCAAGTAAATCAAGAGTTTGATTATTGGACCCAGAAAAATAGAAACATCGTGATCGAGAACATTGCATGATCTCCCTTAAAATTAGAGGTTATGAAAGAGATAAAAGATATAATACGTTATTTTAAGTAAGTAAGGTAAAAGGGAACAACGTATGAGATACTCAAAAGCAGAAGGTTGAGGATATTTCATACATGGGATAGATGGCTAGAAGCGCGAGGATTCAATATCCAGGAATGATAGTGGCATCGTTAGTGGCATATCTTCTAGTCAGTGATTTCTGGGTATTGAGAGGTCTAGTTAAGAAAGTAAAGTAGAGTTAGAGACGATATGATGTCTCACTTAATGTTCTAAAATAACACAAGGAAATTCAAGCAAGTTGAAGGAATATTACGAGTAGTATAAATAAATATGTATAGGTCGCAAGCTAAAGTATAGTAAAGCAACAAAGTTTTATGACAGGATGTAAGAATGAGAAAAAGGGAGTGAGAAGGTGACGAGAATGGATTAGTCTTAAGGATTAGGCCCATGAAAACAAGCGAGCTAATGGATTCTCTATGTTATACAAAGCTCACTATAGCCTTAATGAACTCAAAAGAGTCTAAGATTAATAGCATTTAGAAGGAATAAAATGTTGACCTAGTAATAAAATGAGGATATAATTGTGACAGATAAAGGATGACGTTTGGGCCTTAGTTTGAACAATGATTTGAAAAAGAAAAAAGAGAGAAGGAGAAAAGATTTCACTAGCATCACGAAATCAGGATACCCCCATAAGGTGAATCACATTGAGACACTATGAAATACGATTATGGGAATCACTTTGAATATTACGTGAAGTAATGTAAGCCCTAGGGGAAAAGTATTACATAAGAAGTTTCAAGTTATCAAATGCATATTGTAGATTAATATTGAGGCGAATCAACAATGGATGGACAAAAGTCACAAAGTGTGAGATGAGATTAGGCTGTCATTCTAAAGATGAGCAGTAACGAGGACGCATTAAAGGACGCAAATTTATACATATTGAATAAGCAACAAGAGTAAGCTAGGATTTGGTAGCAGACCTCAACAACGATAAATTAAAGTAAATGAATGGCAGTAATTCATACGGATGGCTAAGCGGACCTATGCAATAAGATATAGCAATATTCGTGAATTCAACAAAGTACGGAGCGAAAAGCTTCAGTATAATCATAGATGCACCAAAAGACATCTTTTCAAGCTCTACATATGAATCCTAGAGATTGGACACACTTACAAGGTCAAAATTGTACGGGCTGCATGATGAAAAGTAGCAACAATTACGAGATTGGAAGGATTCTGACTATAAGTTGTGGTGTGAGAAGGAGGCATAAGGGAGGAATGCCCAGGACTTTGGACTTATTCACAGAATAGTCGCCTAGGTGGCAAGGAAAGTTCTAAAGTATTCGAAATATATAAGTGCATCAGTCAACATTCGAGGATGAATGTTCCAAGGGGGGAATAGTGTTAAGCCCCACAATATTACATCTCGTAGTATTATATTACGATGATGTTATTCTATGTAGTAATATGTTACAATGGTGTTACGTCCTGCAGAAAAATATTACGATGATTTTATGCCTTGCATTATTACATTACGGTGATGTCACACTCTGTAGTATTATGTTACGACAGTATTGTACCCTGTATTTCATTACGGTGATGTTATGCTTTGCAGTAGTAAGTTGCGACGATGTTGCACTCTGTAGTATTTTACGTTGAATTTGTCGTAAGGTAATTGACATCAGTCCAAGGAAAAAATTCTTTGGGGATTATAAGGATTATACTATTTCACAAGTGATTAGTTAATTCATGAAGGTGAAAGTGGGAGCAAGTCTAAGAAAACGAATTTTGTCAATGTTTGGCATTTTGGGATAAAATACGGCCCGAGCTAAAATTCCCGGTATTTATGGACTAGTGTCATACAAGGTACTACATGTCCATGATAGTAAGGTGTACAAGGTATCATAAAAGTGAGTAATATTTTAAGTAAGTGGGAATAATTCTCAATTTTATGGGTAATTGATTAATTACCGAGTAACGGGACATTACCTAATTAATGAGGGATATATTAGGATAAGATTAAATCCCACCCCCCATAACGTGGCAGCTACACAAGGATTAATTAAGTGACTCATAGTGTCACATTCCAAGGTGGCATACTAAGAAGAAGCTCGAGGCTTAGTCATTAGTTAAGGGTAGTAACATGTCAATGTCATTCCATAAGCAATATGAATTGCATCAGAAAGTCCATCCAAGAATTTGAATCATTGCTTCAACAAATTCATAAAATCTTTAAAAGCAGTACATGATTTCCTAGAGGAAAAATTCATACGATACCATATATGCTCAATTCATTCAAGATAAAACCACAAGATACATTCTGACGTAGGGCAAAAACGTGAGGAAGCAGAAACAATTCAATTTTTAGGTCTAAGTTCAATGCACAAAGGTTTCCAACGGGATAAATATACGGAGTTGTTCCTACTCCAGGTATGTTAAGGCTATCCCTTCTTTCCTTTGGCATGATCCATAGGATACGAACAAAACGTGCAAATGCACAAATTCCATGAATGATTCTATTCATAGAAGTATTAAAGATATCTATGTTCTTGAATTTTCGTGTGTCATAATATTTATCATCGTTTCATGGGTCTTAGAAAAAAATACGAAAGTTGAAAAGAGTTTACTTTATGATATTACTCAAAGGCAAAATAGTCTTATGAAGCTCCGAATGATTTTATTAACATACTTTTCATGCATTGCATTCATGTGCATTGACCCATGACCAGATGACGTTTTATATACGTATATATGTATGTATATGTATATGGGATATGGGAAAAGGTTACGGCATTATATACACACCACCACCTAATCAGCTGGTATATGTTGATGATGTTGCCCATAGTGGCTGAAACATGATTCAAAGGGGCGTTATATGCGTGTGTTTATAACATCATCAGCCTCTGAGGGCATCCTATCATATCATATCGGCCACTGTGGGCAAAATCATCATCGTATACCAGCTCATCAAGTGGTGGTGTGTATATAACGCCATAACCTTTCCCATATCCCATATACATATATATATATATATATATATATACACACCACCACTTGATGAGCTGGTATACGATGATGATTTTGGCCACAATGCCCGATATGATATGATGGGATGCCCTCAGAGGCTGATGATGTTATGAAATGTGTACCTATGCACGACATGACATTCATGCGCATATGCATAGCGGTAAAAGTAATTTATGATTTACAATGTTATTTAGACTTACAGGTTGAGTCATGTACTCTATTTTTCTTCATTGTCTCCTGCGTATTTATTTATGTGCCTTAGATACTTGGTACATTATTCATACTGACATCCCTATTGCCTGGGGACGTTGTGTTTCATGTCCGTAGGTCCCGATAGATAGGTCGAGAGCCCTCCAAGTAGGCTATTAGCTCAGCGGAAGATGTTGGTGCACTCCATTTGCTTCGAAGTTTCTTGTTTGGTTAGTATGATTTAGACATGTACTGTTTAGTATGCCGGGGCTCTATCCCAACCTTTATGACATTTATGTACTCTTAGAGGCTTGAAAACATATGTCGTATACGTGAAAGATTGTACGGCCTATGTTTTAAGTTTATTAAGGATCATGTTGGCCTATTAGGCACGTATGTCATGTGTATATGATGATGTAATAAGAAGGATACGTTACGTTGGTACTCGATTGAGCAAGGTACTGGGTGCTCGTCGCGGACCATCGGTTTGGGTCGTGACATGTGGTCGCACAATTGACCGCACAAATGCCCTGCATTTTCGGAAGTTTTCTTCAACTCACCAATGCACAGTTCAACCTAGAAATTCCATGACACGTAACCCTGGGATTTTGGTAAAATATTATGGGGCCTTACAGATTTGGAGTTAAGAGAGGATGATTGGGTATTCTTGATGGTTTCCCCTATGAAGGGTATAATGTGGTTTGGGAAGAAGGGAAAATTGAGTCCGAGGTATGTCATAATGTACATAATCATTTAAAAGATTGATCGAGTGGTTTACAGGCTTGAGCTACAACCAGAGAAGTCGTTGGTGCACCTGTGTTTCTAGTATCTATGTTTATCAAGGTAGTTGGAGACCCAACACTCATTGATTCCGATTGAGACTATTGAGGTTAGTGAAGAATTGACTTGTGAAGAAATTCTAGTTGACATTCTTGATAGGCAAGTCCAAAAGCTGAGAGGTAAAGAGATTGTCTACGTGAAAGTGCTATGGTGAAACCGACAGTTTAAAGAGGCCACCCGTGAAAGTGAAGAAGTACCCTCATTTGTTTGAATAACTATGTTATTGTTTCTAGGAAATCGCTATTTATGAACTATGTTTTCCTTGTACAGTTATTTTAAGTATGTTCTTTTATGGTAATGTAAGATTTATGATGTCATGATTGATTTTGTTTTCATGTATTGATACATCATGGTGTTGTGGTTATATTGTTAGGACTGGTTTATGGGATTCTTTGACGGGTGCATATGCCCATTTATAGGAAAAACTTTACCGAAACTTCTGGAAATTTTGCGAGTTAGTAAAAATTTAGAACTGTTGGTGTGTGAACTAAGAGTTGAGTCACATTGGATGACGATTGTGGATTTTGACCCTCATTTGATGACAAATGATTCTAAGCATGGTTGAATGTACTTCCTAGTAAAATTTCACCCGAGGTAGGCCAACGTCGCGGTACAGACTTTTTGGGCTGTGCAATACGTTACGGAGTTGGTGGAAATATTTTGTAGAAAATGGCATTTTTGCGGTCGACTATGCAATTGCAGAACGCTGTCGCAGATCACAGATCGTCCACAAAGTGCAACAGGACTTGAGCCAATTTTTGAAGATCATTATATAGTCTTTTATGCGGCCATATAATCATTCTGGGGGCCACACAATACATCGCATATTCAGCATGAATATTTGCGGAGGGGGATTTCGTAGCACGTTATGTCACCGTATAACCACTCTACATGCCACATACCGGCCATACAGTTGACCAGGCCAAGCCTAGTTCCGGGACCCTTTTGTGGTTACCTTTGCATACCTTATACTCATATTGTGGTCCGATCTGCAACCGCATACCCTGTTTAATAGACTTAAGATTGGAATTTTTTTTACCTGATCCCATTTTCATAAAACTACTTTAGGATTATTTTTGTTGGCCTAGACTACTATTTTAGAGAGAGGGGAGTGCTTGAGAGAGATAAAATGAAGCCCCCGAGTGTTGTGATCATCAAATCCTTTCTCAAGCCTTGAAATTCAACAAGGAAAACTCACAAGGTCATCATCCAAAATTTAAGGTTTCATACCCTAGTTTTCAATTTCATGTTTGGGCAGAAGTTGGGTAATGGGGATTGTGATTATTGGGTACGGGAGTTGTTATTTATGAATGCATGTGCTAGTAAGGATGGTGGGGAGGTCATTCAACTAATATGGGTAAACTCTTTGTGTTGAATTGGTTGTTGGGTAAAGAAAATCTTGTAGAAGGACCATGTAGTTAAGTTGCACACATAGTGTTTGATGAAATGCTTAAATGACCTGAATCCATGAACCTTTCCCTAATTACGGTTCAATTTTATCGTCTCTATAATAGATTGAAGTTTCTAGGATTTTTGTATCATCATAGTAATTTAACAAAATCTAAAGAAACATATGTTGGCTATACTTCTCTCCTAGAATCGAATCCCTTGATATTCTCATAATTCAAGTATGAAGGGCCAAGCTCTTTTTTCTCATGTTTCGAGTTATTGCTTATAAATTTGATTATTCCGAATAAGATTGTGTTGAATGATATATACTACAAATGTGTGCCATATACTCCTATCATATTGTGTTCTCCTTCGGGAATGTATTCAAATGTTACCAATGTGTCAGAATATTATGATTTCAATCATGTTTCAGTTGCATCTTATAATGCTACATTGTGGAACAAAACTCAATGTTCTTAAGACTCTTATTGCTCATATATATACTTAAAGTCTTGATTAAAAATTCCTGGTTGTTGATAATCCATGATGATGTCTGAACGTGAAAGGAGTGTGTATGAAATATGAAATAAGGTCGACGTGCGAAGAACGAAATTACACTTGTGGCAACTAGTGGCAATAAAATGAAAAGATGAGTGAATTACTATGAAGTGAACTATAAATCCTTTTTATAATAAAATTTTTAGGACTATCATTTAGTCATCGAGTAAGGGTAGGTTGAAATAACCTAACCCCGAAACTACTCATGCCGGTGTAAGAGTGATTGAGAGGTAAAACTCCTGTATTGATGTGATATGATTATTCCCATTAAATGGTTTGATATTGATGTGTTGTGATTATTCCCCTAATTGTGCTGAGATGATTGCTAGCAAAAAGTGATGCCGACCCACACAGCATTGTGCTGAGACGGTTTAGCCGATCGTGCTGAGATTGGATGCTATGTCGCACACATAGTGGTGTTGTGATTGGATGTCTCTTGGTGAGACGGCTTAGCCGATCGGGCCAATATTGGAATTCGTACTAAAAACACGCTGGTATATCGATATTAAAGATATCCCAACCTAAAATATAGAAAATTACTTGAAAACTTACCTTTCTCTTAACTTGATGCTTTTATATTGTTTGAGGCTATCATTGATCTTATGTTGCGTCTCCTTATGCTGTTACTCAATTCTTTTAGAGGGTGTTGAGTCTTACATACTAGTACTATTCTATATGTACTAACATCCCTTTTGCCGGGGCTGCTACATCTTTAATGGATGCAGGTGGTTCTACAGCTAGCAGCATTGATCACTGATAGTGGTACACCCTCTTCCCAATTGACTTGGTGAGCCCTACTTTATTTACGGGTCTTGTACTTTTTGTTCCTTTTGTAAAATATTTTGAGGTATAGACGGGGCCTTATTGCCGACACTATCATAGTACTCTTTTTTATCCATTAGAGGCTTCGTAGACATAGTGTGGGTTCTACATTTGTGTTGGGAAAGTTGTGCTAGAATTGTTGTAATTATATCACAAGGTAAACTTCAAACTATGAATGTGTTATGTATTTTCGAAATTATAAAGGAAGTAACTAATGGTAGTGAGATAGAGTTGTTCACGTGATCCTCTCATTGTCCAATTTATGGAACATATCTTAACTTTATTCATTGGTATGCTTGGGTAGAAGGCATTTGATAGGCTTTCTTGACTAGGGTATCTCGGTTGAGCGTCGGTCGCACTCTCCAAGGTTGGGGCGTGATAGAGGAGGGCATCAAGAGTGGTATGGTTATTAACTTTGAAGTGTTGCAAGCTACCAACAAAGCCTTATAGTATGGGGTTGTACACGGTGAAATCAAAGGATTTAGTTCCTCACTATTTGGCCATTTCGGAAGAATGCCTCGAGACCCCGAGGACATGGAGATGTGACTGAGTCCCCTCCCTCGGGGCTCATCAAGGCTCGACTCAAAGAAGACGAAGGTCGAGGCTAGAACAGAAGGGGAAGTTCCCAAGGCACACAGATAAGTTTGACAAAGCTAGCCTACCTAGAGCCTATACCAATGCGTCGCGTCTAGCCGTCCCATCTCCATACTTTACAATTGATGCATGTTGTACTGTAATCGGGTTCCCCTCCTATATAAAGGGAACCTACACTACTTTGTAAGGGGATGATGTTGCTCCAACTATTTCTCCACAAGATCAATAATATCTCTTTCTCTCTTTTCTCTCTAACTTCTTCGTTCTTATTGGCTCGAGACGAGTCTTAACATCTATATTTTTCATACTTGTTCTTCATTTATTGCTCGGTATTGGCCATAAAGAGCCTTGTGTAATCATATCTTAACTGTTATCCCATTCCCGAATACCCCAGGTAGCTTGAGATTGAGCCAAATATCGACCTTGAGATCCTCCATTGACTAGTGCGAAGCCAGGCCCCCCGTTTAACTTGTATTTTGTCACTAAACTTCATATTCTTAGTACCATCTTCTCTAACAACTATCATAAAAAATAGATCATGTATTTTTAGAATCCCATTTACAAATTTAATTGTCGTTACCATTTTCACGGTAAACAGTTTGGTGCCCACCGTGGGGATAAAAACAATAGTGATTATTTTCTTGCTGGTTCCATTACAAAAACACAAGTTATCTTCCACACTTTTTCTTGCCCATGATCTCTTGATTTCAGGTCAAAATGTCTGGCTCGGTAAACAGAGTCGGGAATGGCAACCTCGAAAACCACAGAAAAAATGGTATGGTTGAAACAGTCATTGGCGCGCCACCATGCAACCCCGGTTTCGCAAGACGCTCAATAGGTCGATGAAACCTCACACACCGACGGAAGCATACAACATGGCGACCAACAAGAAGCCCAAAAAACCACAGCCAGGGAAGAACAGGAAGTTAATCTTCATGTTATTTTTGAAATGTTGCAGGCAGAACAGTTGGCCATCGCTCAGTTACAACGCCATCCGAAGACTCCTAGCATAGCGGCGCCAGAAACAACTCCCCCCACCGAGCAAGTACCCGAGAGATCAAGCAGTAACGGATCGGTAGTCGACCCTGCCAAAGCAAAGATGCAGGAGGATCTCACCTAAAGGATAGAGTCAGGCGAGAAAATGATAGCAGCCAACGATAAGAAGGTTGAAACCTATAACTTCAGAGTTGACCAAATCTCAAGCGCACCCCCGGTCCTGAAAGGTGTAGATACGAGGATGTTTGTGCAATGTCCGTTCCCCGAGGAAGAAACCCCAAAACCCATTTTAAAGATGTCCAGAATGATAGAGCTCCATAAGTACAATGGGACCTCAGATCCAAATGAACACGTTACCGCCTATACGTGCGCGGGAAAAGGCAACGACCAAGGGGATGATGAGTTTGAGCCCGCCTTATCGAAGAGGTTCGGGGAAACTCTTTCGAAAGGAACCATGATGTAGTGTCATAACCTAGCGCCCGATCCCATAAACTCGCCTACCATACCAGCAAATTCCTCTGTAAAGACGCACCCTGATGCCATCGAAGTAGCAACGAAAGAGCCCGACACATCCAGGACCGAACAAAGAGAGAATGAAATGCCACAAGAATTTACACCTTATTCCCTAGTTGAACGAACGAGATTTCCCTCGGCCTCAGATGACTAGGCAACACAGGCCTTCACTCATAGCCTAAATAGACCAAGACCGAATATCTTAGGGCAGTTCAAACAAAACATGATCAGGTACCCAGCCAAGACCTGGTCGGATACCTGTACCCGGCATCGGTCGCAAATCAGGGTCATGGATGGCCATCCGGGAGCCCCCCCTTGGGCTTATCTTACTCAAATAGGCTCCTGGGAAAGAAACCAATGCCAAACAAAAGAAGGTACCGCCCATGCGACGCAAACATGAGGGACACCCTAAGATGATATCTACCTCGCAACAATCGGAGAATTGCCCGAGGGCAACATCCTCGAGGAATCATGACAAAGCCAGATTCGACGAGGACACATGGTCAGCAAGGGCACCTTGCCCGTCAGAATACGTTTCCACATCCATATACCAAACATCCTGGAGATCTCAAGGCCTTAAAAGAAAATGCCACGCTCTTTCCCCTCAGCCGGACTTCCACCTCAAATAGGGTCTCGCCAGCAAGGTACTTAGCGGAGCAACGTACCCCTTAGGAGGATCTGACAAGATCACAAGCCTTCTTTTATAATCAAACGATGAAGGACATCCCCTATTTTTTTGAAGGTGTTATCTGCTTGGAAAGGCTGGGGAACGACAGACTGAGCCTCAATAGGAAATCATGTACCAGGCCATACGGTCCAAGGAGCCGCGCCCGCGCTGGCCAAGCTCATAACAACGAAATGATATATGTATACGCCAAGCAATAAAAGAATATCTTTCAGCATCTCACACTCCAAGAAAAGGAATTTCAGCACACCCTCGGTAGGGGTTCCCCCGCCAAATGCGTCTCGAAATACTCTGAGACTTAGTATGAATAATTTGGCACCCGCATGACCCCAAGGTCAGAACTCCAGGCTCAAAAAGCCTTATCAAGGTAACTCTAAGCTCACGAATAACGACCTTCGAGCCGAAGCAAACTCAATGACTCGGAGACTGTCTCCAATCGCCGAACATTGGAAAACCCCAAGCTGTAAGACCACGAGCGGGGAAATTCAGTATAACCAGATTTGTTCTACATATAAACACAAACTATAAGACCTCAACAGGCACGACAAACTGTAAGATCTCAACAGGCATGACAAACTGTAAGACCTCAATAGGCATGAAAATTTTGTAAGTCCTTTTACAAGCATAAAACTCAATCCTGAAGTTTAGGCTATACGTCACATTAGTAAGAGTCCCAAAAGGGCATACCCTCGGTGTAGATGCCTAAACTATTACTCGGGATAAAAAATGGCTACGGCCAAACACATATGACTACGGTCAAAACGGCTGCTCCAGCCAAATTAACGCGACTCGGGGAACCCCGACTATCGCTAACAAAATTGCAGGCCATTACTTCGAATATACTTCGAAAAGAACTTGTTAAAAAAGGCTTCCCTCGATGACCATGTCAGTTCCAAAAACACAAATCTTCGAGCTACTCAGTGTTCGAGCTAAAAACCTTACAAGGTGCGCGAACATCGCCGCTAACGACTTAAATCGAGGTTCTTCCAGAACCGACGACGGGTCAGGAAAAATTATTTCAAAAAAGACCTTAATGAGAAGAAAACAAAGCCTACAAAAGTGCCCACGGGAAAAAGCGTAAGAGTCATTGTCGCCATCCAAACGAGCCTCCAGGCACTAAAACGTCTCAACGACCAAACATCGTACGAGCCACTGTCGCCAGCCTGAAAATTGAAAAGTTGAGGATTTAGAGACCAAATCCAAAATAGTTAACTACAAAATTCCCTCGGGAAAAAGTGTAAGAGCCATTGTCGCCAGCCGAACAAGCCTGCAGGCCACACAAGGGCCATCGTCGCCCACCCAGGCAGGCAGGAAAAAACTTGAGGGTCAATTAAAGCTCTAGTCGCAACGCGACATGGAGACTGGACCCGAGATAGTTGGAACACAAATGCCCACGGGAAAGGAATAAGGACAATCACCATATGCCCATGCAGGAACGGGAGATCGGAGGGCAGGTAAGCTCGAATCACGGCCCGACTCAGAGACTAGGCCTAAATAGCTGGGCAACGCGTAAAGGCCCTGACGCCTACTCACGTTAGAAAGAGCACTTAAGAGCCTCCAGGCCTATCTAGTAAGCTCCGGATCCACAAGACATCGAAACCAGCCTGCCTAGTCGAAAGCAATGAAGAAAGAGATAAAAAAGGACAAAACTTCAAGTTTTCTCTTATTTACATACGCAAAAGGCGCGCTCTCCATCTACAAACATGCTCTGCAAATATAAAAGTACAAAATGGAAAAGAGACGGAATCTACACTCTGCTCCAAAAGGCTACAGCCTGCCAGCCCCAGATTCACTCTCCATAATGTTAGTAAGAAGGGACCAAGTGTTGCGCTCGTCTACCTTGGCTCGAGCCAACTCCTCCGAGAGAACGAAGCCCCTAGTGTCGATCTTCTTGAGTACCTCTCTTTGGGATCTACAACGAACATATTCCTCGGTCCTCTTCTCACCGTCGAGGGCCCACTTCAACTCGGCTTAGGCATCAGCAACGTATTTCATACTAATTGCCATCTCCTGATCAGCCTTGGTTCGACTTAATGCTGCTTCAGCCCGGACATCGATTATCTCAGCCTTGATATTCGAGAGATCAGACTCGAGCTTTCCAACCATATCCTCTTGAACTGTAACGTTGACACGAGCCAAGTGGAGTTGGGCCTTTAAGGCGGTAACCTTGGCCATGGCACCCCTCTCCTCTAAAGCTTGAGCCTGTACCTAAGCCCTCAGTTCGCCACAAGCATTCCTGGCGCGGTCAGCTTCGCCCTTAAGGTATTCCATGGCCACCGTCTTTTTCTGCAGCTAAGAAAGGCAAAAGGGTTAACCTTATGGGTCAAAAAGAGCAAAGCGCGTACTATGAAAGGTTACTTGGTCTAGTAAATAGCTCTCGTAATTCAAGCCTTGATATGCCTTATATCGCCAGTACATCAACTCAACCTCCTTCTCCTCGCTAAGCAGCCTAAGGGACTCACCCTCGTCTAGAGCTTTCTGAAGCTTAGCCCGTGACGGAGCAGCTCACACCTGAGCCTATGAAGGCAAGCAAAGAAAAACTCGATAAAGAAAGGAAGGCACGAAATACAGAAGGACTGCGCCGAAACTCACTATGAGGTGAAGCCGACAAACTTCCTCGAAATAGGAGCACACTCCTGTTGATCATGCCCCTTCAGCCCCAGAAGAACCAACCTCGGGCAAAGCATATTCATATGGAGGAACCACTATTCTGGAATCAAATGCTCCGGGAACAGCAGGCTCGGGCGACGTCCTCTCCTCGAAGGCACTGGCTCGTTGAGCCCTATCAAAAGCTCCACCACACTGTGGGTTCAAATCCCATTTATCGCCATCGCTCCTTGGCTCGGAGGCCGACCACTCCTTCCCCTCTCAGGAAGAGCACCACCTAACTTCAAGGAACCGCCCGACACCTATAACGGTAAAGCCGGTACAAAAGAAAGAGGAAAATGTCATCTCAAATATATGAAGACAAGGGTAGGGGTAGGGTACGCACATACCTTGGTATCTCACTTCCCATCTGTCACGGGACACAACTCGCCACCTATGCTCATCGCAATTCGAATGGGTCGCCAACCTCCGAACCTAGTCGAGCAAATCGAGAACTTTACCCGCCATCCATGAAGTTGCTCCAAAACAGGAAGAGGCACAGTTATCCAACTGGCTTTTACTATAAGCAAATCAAAAGGAGCGCAAGACACCCCACTCATGTACGTAATTCCATCCCTCGAGAAATGGAAAGAGCTCCACGGGGATAATGTCAATCATCCGAACATGGACGAATCGACCAACCCACTCTTGGTCCCCATCTTCACCATCATCGACAACAAAGGCCGTAGAAAAACGGCACCGTAAGGTCAACAGACCACGGTGATGAAATGGCCGGTATAGTCTGACGAGGTGGCTGAGCATGAATTCAAGCCCAGCCTTCTCTGCAAAGAACATCATCATCAGCACCACTCACCAAAACGATGGATGTATCTGCGCCAAAGTAACCCAATACTTCAAGCAGAAATCAAGCATGACCGTATCAAGGGGGCCAAATGCGAAAGGATATAGGTATACGTTCAAAAATCCATTAGCAGAGTCTATGATACTCTCATCTGGGGAAAGCACCTGCAGCGCTGTCCCCTTGCTCCATCCGCAGTATCTCCTCACCATCTCTAGGTATTCCTCTCTTATCGAAGACATAGTCTTCAGAGTGAACTCCGGACGATCCTGAACGTTGAGAGTGGAACTCTCCTCTCCCCACCGGGCCGGCCCCGAAGTAGCTGTCATGGCTGTGATAGAATTGACAGACAAAGGCAAAGACGTGATCCAATGCTTTTTTGCACCTTTAGAGACGAAGGACCTGATTCCAAGGTAGAGGGATAGCTATACAGAACAATGAGATCTCCCAAATAAACAAAAGAAACCCCACATATATGCAGGAAACAATGACGATTCGCTTGTCCAGAGTATGCTCCAGGGGGCCAATGGCCTCGATACAGATCCCGGAGAGGTACCCGACCCTAGAGGCATCCATCGACAAGAAGTTAGGCCTCAAAGAGTCAATTGTATTGTCTCCAATCTCGAGGTAGTGCCCGACCTCGAGGATCTCCGCCAAAAGATAAGTCAGTCTTTGAGAAGCCTTCAATGCCATCATTTAACTCGAGGCGGTACCCGATCTCATGGTTTCCCTTTCTCAAAAGAAAAATAAGTGCACGAAGATCCGATCATGAAGGCTCTAGGAGAGCTCGAGGCATCGCCTAAGCATAGGCAACCCCTCAACGAATGTCTACCCACTATGCTTTAAAAGGCTATCTGCACCAAGTACAAAGCAGACCCCCAGGTACCCGAAGTTGACCCTTGCTCAGGATACCACTCTCGAAAGCTCCAAAACTCAGCATACTATCTCCATGCAACTCGGAGGTCCCGACAGCCCGGGCCTATAAGATCAATTCAGCCTTGGTTCGAGGTACGACAGTGGGCTCGGAAAAGAGCTACGTTAATCGGTAGAGGATCAGAAAGAACGCTCGCATTCGAGTTAGATATCAACTGTCAACAACAATGGAAAACATTCAAAGGCCTAGAAGGGCACCAAAGCCTACAATAATGGGGCAAGAATCGAAAACAAAAATCAAGAAAGTATCTTCATATTCATATATATCCATGTACAACATCCCTCGGGGGGTCCTTACATAAAAATACAAAAGCCTATAGGGGTTCTTACGTATAAAGAAAGATATAGAAGGATGCACATGCGAGGAAAAAGCCTAGAGACTTGTCCATCTTCGAAGGTCTGCCTCCTGCAATAGGCCCATTCGGATGCACACCCTCAGAAGCCTCATCCCGGCCTTCTGCACTGATATCCCCAAAGGATAGGGTGAAAAGTAGGGAGGGATGAAGAAACGTCGTAGCTCTCCGAAGGTCGAGGACCCTCCCAGGCCAACGTAACCTCGGAGAGACAGCAAACTGAGCGAGCCTCGGTCCCGCCTGCACGGTTACTTAGAGTTCACTTCTAGGAACATCTAGCTATGCAAACCACTAGCTCGGGGAAGAGCACCATGTTGAGCCGCGGTGTATAATTCGAGCCCCCTTTTGAGCAGTGGTATGTAATCCAAAGAGCTTTTTGCGAGCAAGGAGAGTTGACCCCCAATGTCATCAGCGAATGGCAACAACAACGACAAACATAAGAATGACCACATCAGTGACAAGACACCATGGTCATGTTCGACAGAGGGAAGCTCCGGCAATAGTCCACAACACAGCCTACGGAAGCTCTACCGAACGACCTTGAGGCCATGAACCCCAACCATAGTGTTCAAGGATAGAGGAAGATGATAGGAAGAAATGGGCAAATGAGCCAGCAAAGGCACTGGGATAAGAAACAACAACGCCAAGGCACCTCCATTTATAGGGGGTAATGACACGACCATCAAGATTTTGAAAGATTGACCGGCGGACACAATTATTGCGTTCTTGAGGAACCTAATCCATGGCGTTACATTCACCTAGGAGAACAAGAATCGGTAGTGCAATAAAAGATGTAAAAATGCACAAGTCCATGGGTCACCCCGATTGCCACAAAAGCTCGCGCCACAGGTTGTGTCATTGGTATGACATCACCATAAGAAACTCGAGGAGTGAGGCGTCTGGATCATTTCCTATCACTCCATTCTGGGAAACACGGAGACTATCTGTACGAGGTAAAATCAAAGGATTTAATTCCTCGCTATTTGGCCATTTCGGAAGAATGCCTTGAGACCCCGAGGACGTGGAGCTACGATCGAGTTCCTTCCCTCAGGGCTCGTCGAAGCTCCATATGAAGAAAATGAAGGTCGAGGCTATAAAGGAAGGGGAAGTTACCAAGGCACACGGCTAGGTCTGGCACAGACGGCCTATCCAATGCCTATGCCGAAGCGTCGCGTCTAGTCGTCCCATCTCCATACTTTACAATTGATGCATGTTGTACTATAACCGAGTTCCCCTCCTATATAAAGGGAACCTACACTACTTTGTAAGGGGCTAATGTTGCTCCAACTATTTCTCCACATGATCAATAATATCTCTCTCTCTCTCTCTTTTCTCTCTAGCTTCATCGTTCTTATTGGCTCGAGACCACTCTTAGCATCTATAGTTTTCATACTTGTTCTTCATTTATTGCTCGGTATTAGCCAAAAACAGCCTTGTTTAATTATATTATAGCTGTTATCCCCTTACCGACTACCCCCAATAGCTCGAGATCGAGCCGGATATCGACCTCGAGGTCCTCCATCGACCAATCTGAAGCTAGGGCAGCAAGACCCTCGGTTTGAATACTGCCTCACTTTAGCTTGTATTTTGTCATTAAACTTCATATTCATAACACCATCTTCTCTAACAACTAGCATAAAAATAGATTACGTATTTTTAGAATCCCATTTAGAAATTTAATTATTGTTACCATTTTCACGACAAACAGGGGTATTTCAAAGAAGAAGGAAGTGGGTGTCGTGATGGTAGCCCAAGGCCCTATGTCTCCCCTTACCTATCATACACCTCCACCAGCATATCTAACCCTCAACTCCAAAGTACCATTACCCACCACCACCTACAATACCCAACTAGCATTCTACAACTCATCTCACAATGCCCATTAAAACTTTCCAAAACCCCGTCAAAACATTGAATGTCGAGCTTCTAGACAATACACCCCTATCCCCGAGACAATAGCCCAAATACATGGGAGACTGAAGGCCGCTAGTTGTGTCACTCCCATTCATACAGATGCTATTGAAAACTTTTTTTCCTATGGGTCTACCCTAACAAGACTTGTGCCTATCACTCAAGCATGAAGCGACATATTATCAAGGCATGACGCATGTTGAAAGACAAAATCCATACATTGATTGACACCTAGATTATACAAGAAAAGGAGTCTGCACCAAATATCCGCAATGACCCCCTTTTTTATTATAGGGGTGAAGGAGTGAATGTGATCGAGACTGATGAAGAGTAGGGCTATGAAGGATCTATCAGTCTTAGATAAGGAGACACTTCTAAAACATCTTCTGTCATACTCTTGCAAGTTGTGGTGTAGACTACGGCAATGTTCAAGTTTGAAGTAGCTACACCTAGGCCACCATTCACTATGACGGTAGCTCCATCGCCGTCTTACAAATCTGATATTGTTCCACGGGAATATGTAGTAGAAGAAAGAAGGAAAGGAAAAGCCATGATGGAAGAGATATGTGTCGCCTAGGAAATGACTATAAAATGCATGATCTAGACACTGGAAAGTCTTTGAGGAACGAGTATAGAAACCGCAACAAAACCACCTATTATGGAGATAGGTTCTGATGATCTTTGAAAGAAGGTACATGCAAGAGAGTACTCTATTGTTGATCACCTAAACAAGACCCCCGCCCAAATATTCATTCAGTTGTTGTTACAAAACTCATATGCACATAGGAATTCCTTAAAGATGGTGTTGACTAAAGCTTATGTACGTTCGGGTATCAATAGTGGAGTGATGGAAAACATGGTGGGACAGGTGCTGGAGAGTCACAAGATAACTTTCCATGAAGATGTGCTGCCACTAGAAAGACTAAGTCATAACAAATAATTGCACATCACTGTGTAATATGAAGATAAGTTCATTGCTCGAGTTTTGATTGATGGGGGTTAAAGTCTAAACATATGCCCTATGAGTACTTTGAAAAGATTAGGCATAGGTATGCTAGAGATACAGATGGGAAACAAGAACGTGAAAACATTCGATGGGTCTCAAAGAGCTAAAATCGAAGAGATTAACCTTGACCTTAAGATGGTCTTGACTTGGTTCGATGTCGAGTTCTAGGTGTTGCATATATCCGCTACCTATAACTTGTTGTTAGGATGACCATGGATACACGCGACTTTTGAAGTTGTTTCTACGCTGTATTGGGCTATGAAGTTCAAGTGTAATCACCAGGAGGTAATAATCCATGGGGATAGAAGTAATCCTATCTACACTAACCATACCGAGCCAGTAATTGAGAATAGAAGGAAGTTGGGAGGTGAAACATTCTACAACACTGATTGGGTGAATATAGTCGAGAAAGGATGATTTTAGTTAGGATATGAATCAGGCAATGGCCTTGGTCATATGCTTCAAGGGGTCACAAAACCAATAGGACCACAAAATCGTGGCACGACCTTTGGTCTAGGATATGAATACAATGTGCACGAATTTAATGATTGGACACCACCGTGGCATGACTTCTACTATCCATTGGATCAACCTATACCACCACTACACCGGACAATCTGTCAGGCCAATGTGATTTTAGGATTTGAAGGGGATGATGTTTTAACCAGCATGAGGAACTAGTTTCTGAACGAGGAAGATATTGACTACAGTGCAATCTTGGAGGTGGAGGAGGAAGACCTTACCTTCTAGACACTGGGAGATAGAGTTGTTCATAGGTACTGGAGTACGGCACCATCAGGGGCTCGACGAACACCCGGATAGCTTTGGCAAAACTAGCATGATTTCCTTTTAGACTGTTTTGTGGCATTTAAGATATTTTCGGTATTTTGTTTTGAAATAATTACATGAGACATCGAGTCGTATTTGCTTGATAAATTTTAAGTTTTAATAAATTCATCATTGCTTTTTGTTTATTTATATTATTATCTTCTTACATTATTTTTACTACAATTGTTACCTATCCTATTGAATCCACCACTGTGACATCTAATGAGACAACGTAACATGAGGAGAGTGATTCAAAAGATTGCGAAAATTGATATAATGCCTGAGGAAATTGTAAGAGAAGTAAAGGATTTTGAGAACAAACCAAAGTCCAATCTGGAAGAGACTAAGGCAGTTAACTTAGGGGATTCTAAAATATTCAAGAAAACTCGCATTAGCATTAATCTATCACTGTCAAAGAAGGAAAAGTACATCAGATTTCTAAAGGAATACAAAGAGATATTTTGCATGGTCCTATGACGACATGACGGGGTTGAGCCCGTACATAGTGGCCCACAAGCTACCTACCAACCTTTTGTCTACCGGTAAAGCAAAAACTCAAAATATTCAAGCCATACATGAGTTTGAAGATAAAAGAGTAAGTTACCAAGTAAATCAAAGTCAAGGTCCTTCAAGTGGTGGGATATCCAACCTAGATAGCCATCATAGCACCGATACCAAAGAAGGATGGGAAAGTCAATGAGTGTGCTGACTATCGAGATCTGGACTGAGCATGTTTTAAGGATGATTTCTCATTACCCAACATACACACATTGCTCAAGAATTGTGCCAAGCATGACCTCCAATTCTTCATTGATTGCTTCACATGATACCACCAGATTTGGATGGACGAAGAGGATGCAGAAAAGACATCCTTTATAACACCATTGGGAATATACTGCTACAAGATGGTGTCATTTGGTTTGAAGAAAAGACATCGGATTACGCAGTGAGCATGAGAATGTTTTTCAACTGACTACGAAAGTACAATTTGAAATTGAATCCCGCAAAATGTGATTTCGGAGTCCCTGCCAGGAAGTTGGTAGGTTTCATCGTCCGTTGTCGCGGCATTGAGTTAGACACGTCAAAGATCAATGCCATTTAGGATATGCCACCACCAAAGAACAAGCAGGACGTGATGTGTTTTTAGGGACATCTCAGCTACATTAGTATTTTCAATGCACATGCAACGATAATATATGAATCGATCTTCAAGTTGATGAGAAAAGATGCTTCGACAAGTCGGATTGAAGAATGTCAAAATGCTTTCAATAAAATCAAGGAGTACCTATCAAAACCCCCTGCGTTAGTCCAACCTGTACCCAGGAGACCATTGCTATTGTGCCTATCCATGTTAGACAGAGAGTTTGGATGAGTCTTGGGACAACATGATGAGACCGGAAGAAAAGAGCAAGTACTATGTGACTTTTATGCATATACCACATAGCTCCTATTGAGAATGGATCAACTAAAGTATATGTTTTAGAATCCCATGCATATGGGCAAGATATAAAAGAAGCATATACTACTAAGTGAGTTCGATATCATTTATGTGACTCAGAAGGCAATTAAGGGGCTGGCCTCCGATGTAAGTGTTGATACCCAATGTTGCTCTCATATTTTTATAAACATTATATGTACTTTAAAAATATCATTTGGTGCATCATTACCCAATGTACAAAGGTCATATAAGTATTTTCTAAAATTTTCCATATTATTTTTAAGGGTCTAAAATTAATTTTCTTGCATTTAAAATGTTCAAATATTTGTTAATTATCCTTTCAAATTACTTTGTGATGAATTAATCATCGAGGTTTATTAATTACACCAACATATATATTTTGTAATGTTTTTACTTTATTTCGTATAACTATATTTGCATTGTTTAACTATTTACATTATTTTTCAATAATAGCCTATAATTTGAGCATAATTATATTTATTACATTATTCTTATTAATATAGCATTTTTATGTTTTATAATGTCAAGCTATTATTTTAAATCATTTTATTGTATAATTAATATTTTTATTATTAATTAATTATGTTTTATAAATTATTTTAATAAATTTCGTATATTTAATTTATAGCCCCAACATAGGGTTAAATTCGGACCAAAATCTGGCCGAAACCATTAGCCCAATAGCCCCAGCCCAAACCTAATGACCCTTGTGACCGACCAGGCCAGAACCTATTTAAACGACCCGCCCCGCCTTTCTTTTTATCCTGGCCCTTGATCTCTCGAGATCAACGACCCACGATCACCCTACCCCTTTTATTTAACCAAACCCTACCAATTTCTCCTGATACAGTTGCACCAAGTCCCCTCAACCCTCCTCTTCTCTCTTCTGAAGAACCCAAGCCGCATCTCCATTAGTTCCCTCCCATAATCCCGTTGATGATGAGATTACACCATTATTTGCTTACCATATCTATGTTTCTCCACTATTGGTCACACATTTATGGTATTACTTAGGTACTTGCCCAATTTTCATAAGTTTCATCTCTATATTCGACTGAAATCGAAATCAATCTTAGATATTTGGACAATATCTCGTCCATATACATGAAGAAAGGCCTCATTCTTCATCCAAGTTGGCTGAGTTTTGAGTATCGAACCCTAACTAGGGTTAGGAGTTCGATTTCTTTCCTTTTCGGCTACTCTACTGATTTCATATGACATTTTATTTTTTCTTGTTTATCGAACCCCTTTCCCTTATTCCTCTAGCAGACCTTAGCCACTATTATTCTCCCACTCTCACTTGTTCTATACAATTCTGAAAATTGAGCTCTTGGCTGGCTGAAAGCCAAGGCCACAAGAATCTTCTCTATCTACCTCTCTAGTGCGAGCACTGCTCGGGGCCCATTCAAAGATCCTATGAACTCTGACGCACTAGAGTTTTGCGTTCTTGTTACTGCTCTTACACTGCTACCGATTCTCCTTTATTTGTTATTAAATAAGCTAATTAGGAAGTGTTCAATCCCTCACAATTATGTTTCTTCCATGTTTGTGTTCATGCTTCTGAACATTTTTTTATTTGGTCCTTTCAAAGCCAATATGATATTGTGCCGACCTTGCTTTTAATGTCTTCTGCTATCTTTCATCCGAACTTGTATAAGTTTGTTTATGTTCATTTAGGGTAGTCAATTTGGAAGAATTCTAGGCTATTATGCTTGTTTGAGGTTGTCATGTTTATGTATGCTTACATTAATACATTGATTGTCTAATATTGAACCCTTTTTCTCATGTCTCACTTTGAACACTCGCACTGAAACTCCTATGTAATTAATGCCTACCCAAGATTTGATTTAATGAGTCCCCTTCTGTTGAACGCTTATGTGTAATCTACTGTTACCCTGCAAATTGATCCTCGATCATCTCATATTGAAACACTATTTTCATACCTAGCCGAACGTGTTATTGTGTTATTTCTAACTGTAACGATCACATTCCTCGACTTGTTAATCCGGTATCCTCCAGTATTGCCTAAACTTCTAGTTGAATCTCAACAAATTTAGCTTCTTCTGTTACACATGATCTATTGGTATAAGTCTGGAAATATGCCTGTCTTATTAACCTTAAATTGTTGTGTTTACTTACCTGGAGTTCTTGGGTTTTGAGTCTTTATGCTACACCCAGTATGTTAAGTTGTATGTCGACTGTTGTAAGACCATGCCTACCACTCTGTTTGTTACATTGTTTAAGTTCCTATGATAGAAACTTGCATGTGAAATTGCTGGTATCTTGGATACAACTCTATCTACCCTCTATGATTAAAGTTCCTACGTCCATAGTCCATTTGACTAATTCAAGATAATACCTTAAGCTTTATTTCTGAAACATGGCATTGTATGTGTTCACTCTGTCAATTAAATAGATATGCTTCTTAAGTCTTCCTAGTGTGTGGCTGTGTTCAGCATGCTACGCCCTTTCAATTTCTTGAATAGTTGCTCAATCATAAACTTATGTTGTTTTCTATGTAAAATTTGCCCTGTTAAAAATAATCCCTACTGATTCTCCTAGTTCTAACGTTCTTGACTTAATCAATCCTGTCACTTTTTCTCTTGAAATGTCAGTGTGTTTCATGTGAATCCTAGTAGCTGTCGTATGATCCTGTCTCTATGAAGAATTTCTTCAGGTTTGTTTAATTAATTTCATGCATGCCCTATTAACGTATTTGGTTAAGTGGTAAATTTGTAATTGTTGAGCGTGGTATTAGTTCATGTATGGCCTTGGGTTATGCATGTGGACACATTGTCCCGTTTGAGATAAGTTTGGATCTGGGACTGCTATTCGTATTAAAAAAAGCCCATCGAAAACCCAGGCAATATCTGGTTACTTTCATTTGGGCATGTTCCCATTCTTGCAGTTGTTCCTTTATGTAATATTTGTGCTTGTACTCATTATCTGGGCTGTAATAATTTATAAACAAATATTTGGGGTGTTAATTAAATTTGAAAAATGGGTATATTTTTTAAAGGGTAGAAAACTTGCCTATAGGGTGTATATGCTTTGTTTGTTATTTTGTTTGACATGCCCTATTTCTATGCACTAATAGAAAGCACACAAACTTCACTCAACTATTTAAAGCACGCTCAAGTATTTGTTACGCTTGTTTCCAGGTCTACTATTGTGCACACTTAGACAACATGCCAATAGGGTAAAATAACATATGTTTTTACTAATGTTCCTCTAGATACCATGTCTATAAGGTTTCACTTAATCAATCAAACATTTATCTTTATTGCTCTTAGCACGCTGCTCATTTAAATAGCATGACAATAGGATTTTAATCAACTAATTAATTACTTTATTACTTCATCACATTGCCCCACATAGACAACATGACTATAGGGATAAAATATATAAAATCAATTTCAGTTATCAACTACCTGAAATCCTGCGTATAGGATGTTATCACCTGCCTAAGAAGCATGTCTATAAAAATTAGCACTGGTAATTTGGAATTCTGAGATCGTATCACTGCCTTATTGCGCAAACAATTAGAAACCATGCCTATAGGACTTTCAACTATTCTAATCTGCCTATGACTTAGTCTAAAGCAGTGGTACCGCTTGTACAATATTGAAAATCGGAATCACATAGAAATCGTGCCTATAGAACTTGATGATTCTAATGCATCTAAAAATTGGCTACTACTGAACCTGCTTCCATACTATTTGTTGCTTATGCGTGGAGGCTAACAAGAGCCATTCCTTTCATTTATGCGTAGCCCTACATGGTTTTTTGAACGTGCGCTAGTTTTATCATTTTTTGAGCATCCTGAGAAGAGTCTAGAACAACCTAATAGTTGGTCCAAAACCTCCTAGACCATAGGCATGGGACGGGAAATGAACGCACATGAAATAATTTATAATTAAATGAGAGCGCTTTAGGTAAATAACTTTAACATAGTAATGTGGTAGAAGGAGATGATTGTTTGTGCCTGCTGAATAATATGAGGAACTCTTACCTCAGGGGAGTTGCGAAGTATTATTTATGTTGTACGTGGTGATACTTTAGGCTAAAAAACTTAGAACTCCCTTTCCTTTTATATGCTTGCTGTTTACATTTAGTCACAGACTAACACAACTGTACGCTTTGTAATCTTTAAGACTTGTACCGATTATTCATATAGTTTAGTTCTTATGTTATTTTTCTTTATGCTAGTTTATGTTATAATAGAATTTTCAACTTCCACACTTTTCCTTACCTATATGATCACCTAGCTTAATTATATCATCCACGTAGCATAAATTTTTGTCGGGACCCACATATGTGGACTTCGAAGAATGCCTAACACCTTATATTCGAGGTAATAACAGCCCTTACCCGTTATTTGGTGGCAGGAACTAGTCTAACAAAGTTAATTGCAAATAGGTGCCCTAATGTACCTTAAAAAAATTTTAGATGACGACTCTTATCTTTTAACACCCACTTAAAAGAAATGTCACATGTCGAAATCCGCTTTTGCTAGAAAACAGGATGCGACAATTATGGCGACTATGCTGGGGATATTTAGGCTCTTACCATAAAGAAGTTGAATTATGTGGATTATTTATATGTACATCCTTTACCTTATTTTTCTTTATTTGTTTAAATTTCTATAACATGTGTCACGCCCCAAACTTTAAAAGGTGTGGCCTGCACCCGGTTCCATACTCAGCCTGAGTGTACCGATCTGTAACTGTGGACTCTGGAGGGGAAACACTCAACTTAGGCCGATGAGGCCATATTTTGAATCGTCTGAAAATAACGTCTCTCTTATCTGTAGGGTAAATATACCCAAAATCTCATATATATATATATATATAATTGAGGAGGCTGATGAGGCCACCATGAACATCTATTGATATACAAACTATACAAAACTTGTCTACAAGCCTCTAGAGATAACTAAATTGTACCATGGTCGGGACAAGGCCCCAACCTACCCATCAAACCTATATATTAAAATGGACTCCAGGGTCCAGACCTGGCAACTCCGAGGAAGTGGAGCTTACAAACCAAGTTGATGTTTGACTCTGTCTGCTGGGAAGGTCTATCCAGCTATCTATCAGGACCTGCAGGCATGAAATGCAATGTCCCTGGAAAAAGGGATGTCAGTACAAAATAATATACTGAGTATGTAAGGTAACAAAATAACCGAAAGCTGAAACTGAACTGATAATATAATAACTAAAGGTAACTGGGAGTCCAAGATAATCTGAAGATATGCTTAACTGCTGATACTGACTCAACTCTCTCAATATAGTAAGTAAAATAGTTGCCCGGCCTTATAAGGCTCGGTATATATATAACTGCTCTGCCGTAGTAGGCTCGCTCATAGGCACTAGACCATACTAGGCTCAGTATGTCGGCCATTCTGGGCTCGCTCATAAGCACTTGACCATAGTAGGATCGGTATATAACTCACTATCTGATCAGAGGTTGCGCAATAGGGGCCAACCCATCAATTATAGCTTGATGGTAGTGAAAGTACTATAACACTGTATATATATAGACTCTATGCTCTCTTGGCTGAAATAAGACAATACTAAATTGAATATGAATTCTCGATAAGGGAGAATGCTGTAACTTATGATACTAGGAAAAGGTAAGTAAATTCAGGAATAAGAACTTCTTTTTATGTCTCGTTATCAAACACATATAGTTACTGGATCTTGCCAAAATGAAACAAATGTTTAGACTTAACATACCTTAACTCCGTTAAGTCCTTAATAACCTTTATGCAATTCTTCAAACAACTCAACTCAATCAACCACAACATAAGGAGATTCAAAATCAGTGTTGAGTAAAGGCTAAGACCGCAACTTAAACTAGTAGCTTGTTTACGTAAATTTAGGCAGCATCTCCCCTGTAACAAGGCCCTCCTCCAATACCATATACCAGTAATACCATGAACAAAAAATTAACAATATGTATGCATTATTTTCCAACCATTTCTACATTACAATATATCACAAAACAACTTGCACACCCTAATCACTTCATACCTAAAACGACAAGAAAAGTAGTGTTAAACAACCTAAAAAAAATAACAACGAACAACCATCCCACCATTCCGTAATTATGTGTTGTTTTCTCACACATTTTCTTCTCCAAAACTCCATAAAACATCATCACAAGAGGCCAACACGAAATAGCCCACAAACAATCCACTACAAGTCAAATAACTCGAACTCACGACTTTCAATCACCGTCTAGTGACTTCTAACTATTAGGAAATGAATTTATCAACATTTCTTCATATTTAAACACTTAAATATGGATATTAGACATTTCTTAACTATGAAGTACCTTACAAAACTTGAACTACAAAGAAAAAAGAGAGGTGGTATAATGATACGTACGTTGTAGGGATCGTTTTGATGTTATCACTTCTCGATTTCATGCCCGGGATTATAATTTTATTTGATACCCTAGAAGAGAGCTCAAGGCTATGTTATGGGAGTTCTATGGTCGTGTTATACTGAAAAATTAATAGAAAGCCGACCCAAGACTTATATATATTAACTTTGGAAAAGCTAAAGAGGTGCTCGCTTGGCACCCTAGCAATGACGAATCTTCCGATGCTTATATCTTTTTATCTGGATGTTGTATGAATGAATGGTTAAGAGAGTTGGAAACTACATTACAAGACCTTCACTTTGTTATATAATATGTCCCAAAAATACCTCATATAACACACGAAATGTACTTCTCAAAAAGCCTTAGTGACACCTACTTGTCACTTATGTAGTCTGTGCAGTCTCGCAAAACTGCAAATATCTCTCTACTCCTATGTCGTATCGATGAAAAATTTAATGGGTTAGAAAATAGACTTGTAGATATTAAATTAGGAAGGTAGATAATACCATAGTTCCAAGTGTATTGGGAGAAAATCTAAGCTAAACTTGACCTAAGTTTCAACACACTTATGAATGTAACTTGTGATGACCTTTTCCAAATTTTGTTCAACCACTGGCTTGACTTCAAACCATAACACACGTCTATGAAATAAATTATAACATATTCTCCTTATAATTTTAAACACCCTATTCTTACCCCAAAAGTACATGTTATAACATTACCAACTTGTCGACCTTCGAAGAAACTTATTTTCTTCAATTCATTTAGCTTCGAAGCCTTCCAACCCTCTTGGCACTTGGTATTCATGATCATAAATTTTTGTAACCTCCACGGTAATATTATTAACTTTCTTTATGTACTTTCCAATATGATCTCATTTATGAGCTTACATCAATTGACTTAAGACATAGTCTTATGTACGAAAAAATGGGGTGTAATATCATTCCCCCCTTTGGAACATTCGTCCTTTAATGTTTGTTGATGCCCTTATCAGTCTCATAACCCATAGCTGTTACAAATATTTTAATATTGTGCTTTCCATCTAGGCAACTGTTCTGTGAAAAAAATCTGAAGGCCAGGGTATTCCCCCCTTTAGGCCTCTTTCTCACACCACGACTTGTGGTAGGAATTCTTCCAGTATCGTAACTATTACTACCTTATGTCATGTAGCCTATACGACTATGTACTTATATGTGCGCCTATATGAATCTTCTCTACCTTTTCCTTTAGCTTTTAGCCAATCTCTGGGCCTCGCTTTATGAACATATACAAAACTATGACAAGTTGTCCCTCTATCATCTATAGGTGTACTAAATTTGTTTGCTTTGTACTTGTCGAACTTACGACTATTGCTATATCTTATTTTTATAGCCTCGGTTATCTATCCTTATGAATTTACTATATCTAGGTAGGTCATACCATAACACTTATTTTAGTTTATTATTACCGAGGTTTGCTACCCAACTCTAGGTTTCTCTCTCGTTTCTTATCCTATATGTATAAATCTATGTCCTTTAGTTCTTCCTCATTACATCTTAAGAATGACATCCTTATCCCATATTATACTTTGAAACTTTTATCTGCCTATTGTTGATTCACCTTATTGTTGACCTATAATATACTACTAATCACTTGAAACCCCTTATGTAATATACTGTAACTAGGGCTCACGTCTCACACGGGAACATTTGGACTTATTTGCCTGATCCATTTAGGGTCAATACTATACTTCAATAACCGTATTTCATAGCATTCCAACGTGATTCATCTTATCGGGGGTATTCTAATCCCGTGCAATTCATGAAATACCTTTATTAAAAATCATTACCTAATCAAAGTCCTAACGTCATCCTCTTATCTATCAAAATTACACCCTTATTCTACAACTAGGGAAGCATTCCATCTCTTCTAAATTCTCCTAGTCTTAAACTTCTTTGAGTTCACTCAGGCTATATCGAGCTATTTATAACTTATGGAAACCTTCAGGTCTCTTGTTGTGATGGTTTTAATCCCGAGAACTTACATATCCTCGTCACCTTCTCAATCAGCTCTTCTTATCCATGCTCATGTCCATCTAAAACCTTGTTTCTCTACCATACTTTAACTTGCGACCTACACATATCTATTTATAGTACTCACAACCTTCCTTTAACTTTCTAGCACCATATAGTTCCTTATATGATTGAGGAACCTCGAAAGAAACATCACACCATCTCTATATCTTCTGTACTCTCTTAACTAGACCTCTTAGTACCTGTAAACCATAGGATGGAAGATATGCTAGTAACGACACCACTATCATTTATGGATACTGAACCACGACACATATAGCCCCCTACCTAATGTCTGGACTATTACCAAGCTTTGACAATTGAGTATCTCATACCTTTGTTACTTTTACCTTAGTTACCTTAAAATCTCGCATCATATATTCTGTCTCTTTCATAACCTCACTTCCATATAGGTGGAATTCACATACATAACTTAAAGCTCTACTATAATATTTGCACCTCTAGTGCATACACGATCTGGTGGGAGCTTCATACTGACTTCTTATGAGAATGATACACTTCTAGCTGGCTTTATCGTAAAGCCATTATAGAATATGGCTAGTGTACTATCTCTCTTGTATCTCTGATATTAAGAGTGATTCCAGAATGTTCTGAATCCCAATTTCTATACTCATTGGGATCTAATAATCAGACTCCTAATTCACTTACCTGATGTAACTCTTTAGTGTTCTCTTCTATCTCAGCCTTTAAGTAGGCTTACTTTATCTTCTGATCTGCTGCTTAGGGTATTAGTTATTACTTTAGCCCCTCGTGGATGCTATAGAACATCCATAATATAACCTTCAACCAATTCAATCTTTTGTCTTTCACGTGGACTCAATTCTTTCTTTAACTCATATTAGAGTCTCCTATAGCTTTATCATTGTTAACATATATGCTGCATGGATAACAGTCCGAAATCTTATCTGTTTTCGTTAAAAGTAAGGAATTACCTTTCTTGGTCATTCTTCCACTTGTTGCATGAATACATGGCTTATCTTAGTGCCCACACCTATTGTAGAGGCCTGGCCGATACCTGATGCCGTACTCGGCCCGAGCGTACTGCTCTCTAACTATGGTTTCTAGAAGGGTAACTGAGGCCATATTTTCAATCATCTAAAAATAACGTCTCTCTCATATGTGGGGTAAACATACCCAAAAGCACACACACACACACACACACACATATATATATATATATATATATAACTGTGGAGCTTGATGAGGCCGCCATGAACATCCACTGATATACAAACTATACAGTACTTGTCTACAAGCCTCTAGAGATAACTGAATTGTACCATAGTGGGGACAAGGGCTCGACCTACCCATCAAAGTTTTATATTAAAATGGACTCCAAGGTATAAACCTTGCAACTCCGAGGAAGTGGAGCTTACCAACCAAGTTAATATTTAACTCTGTCTGTTGGGAAGGTCTATCCAGCTGTCTATCAGGACCTGCAGGCATGAAATGCAGTATCTCCGACAAAATGGACATCCGTACACAATAATGTACCGAGTATGTAAGGCAACAAAATAACTAAAAGCTGAAAATGAACTAATAATATAATAACTGAAGATATGCTTACATGCTGATACTGAATCAACTCTCTCAATATAGTAAGTAAAATAGTTGTCCGGAACTATAAGGCTCGGTATATACATAAATGCTCTTCAATAGTAGGCTCGCTCATAGGAGCTCGACCATATGAGGCTTTGTATCTAGGACATTCTAGCTCGCTTATAGGCGCTCGACAACAATAGGCTCAGTTTATAACTCACCATCTGATTAGAGGTTGCCCAATAGGGGCATGCCCATCGATTATAGCTCGATGATAGTGAAAATACTATAACACTTATATGCATAGACTCTCTGCTCTCTTGGCTGAAGGAAGACAATACTAAATTGAATATGATGTCCCGATAAGGGAGAATGCTGTATCTTATGAGACTAGGAAAATGTACAGAAAATTTAGGAATATGAACTTCTCTTTATGTCTCGTTATCAAACACATGTAGTAACTGGATCATGCCAAAATGAAAAAAGGTTTAGACTTAAAATACCTTAACTCCATTGATTCCTTAATACATTCTATGTAATTCTTCAAACAACTCAACTCAATCTACCACAACACAAGGAGAGTCAAAATCAGTGTTGAGTAAAGGTTAAGTCCGCAACTTAAACTAGCAGCTTGTTTACGTAAATTTTGGCAGCATCTCTCCTGTAACAAGGCCCTCCTCCAATACCTTATACCAAAAACACCAAGAACAAAATAATAACAACATGTATGCATTATTCGAACCTTATATCCATTATAATATATCACAAAACAGCCTAGACGCCCTAATCACTTTCGTACATAAAACGACAACAAACATAGTGTTAAACAACCTAAAAAAAATAAAGACGAACAACCAGCCCACCATTCCATAATTATGTGTTGTTTTCTCACACCTTTTCTCCTTTCAAACTCCATAAAACATCAGAACAAGAGGCCAACACGAAACAGCCCACAAATAGTCCACTACAAGTCAAATAACTCGAACTCTTGGCTTCTGATCACCATCCCGTGAATTCTAACTATTGGAAAATGAATTATTCAACATTACTTGATATTTAAACACTTAAATAAAGATATTAGACGTTTCTTAACTATGAAGTACCTTCCAAAACTCGAACTACAGAGAAAAAAGAGAGGCAGTATAATGATATTTACGTTGCAGGGATCATTTTGATGTTATCGCTTCTCGATTTTGTGCCTGGGATGATAATCTTATTTAAAACCCTAGAAGATATATTAAGGATATGTTTATGGGTGTTCTCTGGTCGTGTTATACTGAAAAATGAATAGAAAGATGACCTAAGACTTATATATATCAACTTTGGAAAAGTCAAAGAGGTGCTAACTTGGCACCCTAACATTGACCCTTTTTCCGATGTTTATATCTTTTTATCTCGATGTCGTATGAATGAACGGTTAAGAGAGTTGGAAACTAAATTCAAATACCTTCAATTTGGTATATAGTATTTCCCAAAAAGACCTCATATAACACAAGAAATGTACTACTCAAAAATTATTAATGACACGCCTACTTGTCACCTATGTAGTTTGCGCAGTCTCGCCAAACTATAAATATCTCTTTACTCCTATATCGTATCGATGAACGGTTTAATGGGTTAGAAAATAGAATTGTATATCTTCAATTTTTTAGGTAGATCTTACCCTAATTCTAAGTATATCGAGAGAAAAAATCATCTACACTTGACCTAAGTTTCAACACATTTATAAATGTAAGTTGCGATGACCTTTTCTAACTTTTGTTCCACCTCTCACTTACTTTAAATCATAACACGCGCCTATCATACGACTAAAATAACTCATAATATAATGTAATTATAATTTTAAACACCCTGTTATCAACCCGAAAGTACATGTTATAACAATCCTAACTTGTCGACTTTCGATGAAACTTATTTTCTTCAATTCGTTTAGCTTAGAAGCCTTCCAACCCTCTTGATACTTGGTATTCATGATATTAAATATTTGTAAACTCCATGGTAGCATGATTAACTTACTTTATATACTTTCAAATATGATCTCATTTATGAGCTTACATCAATTGACTTAAGACGTACTCTTACGTACGAAAATATGGGGTGTAACAACATGCACATCCCTTCCCTTATTTTCTATTATTTACTTAAATTTCTATAATATGCACATTTCTTCCCTTATTTTTTTCTAAACTGCTATGACATGAACATCCCATCCATGTTTCCCTTTATTGCTATGACATGTATGACCTCTCCTCGTTTCCTTCATCTTGTCCAAGACTGCAATACTATGACTCTCCCATCCCTATTTCCCTATTTGCTTCGTAATGTTCTCATATATTTTCGTGAGTTAAATCTCTCTTTTGCCTTTCTTTTCTTTTCTCTTCTTTTTCTACTCATGTTCATCTTTATCATATTTTTACTATTTTTATGCACTTTTATCATGCAAATTCTTGGCAATGTGTTAAGATTTCTGCATACTGCATGCTCCACATCATACTCCACTCGTGCTTATTATCAACATAGAGACGCTTGATGAGTGTCCGCGCTTTCCTAAAAACACCCGACCAAACCAAAAAGGCTTATTTGTAGTAGACTAGCCGATCTATCGACGGTCCCTTACCTGTCCCATTCAATTTGTCCACTTGATAGTACTAGTCTAGACCTTTCTAGAAAACCATATTTTGATTTTAAATGTACATGAATCATGCCAAACCTATTACAGTTTGAGATCTCATTGACGTAGCAACCCGTTTAGATGAACCTTGTCCAATGTCCAACGGGATTTTCATAATCCCAAAGGACACCATCATATTATCTGCATTGCTTGTAGAAAACATGCCAACATGTTGATCATTATTGCGTAAATAGCCAAATCAGGAGGGGGGGAGGGCTAACCTTTATTTTTTTGCAGGAAATGAAGGAAACAATCCCCAGGTTCGGTATGGTCGAGAATATCCCGCCTTTGTTACTTGACTAGTGGAGTGATCCTGCACCCTGTGTATGAAACTATGTGAGAAGATTACTTGGTGACCTGCCATCTTTGAACATTTGACCAAATAAAGATTTGATCGAGGCTGCTACAATGTTCTGGGACGAGAAGAGAGTTTTTTTTTATTTGGGAATACTGAAATGACTCATCTCATGTAAGAAATAGGGGGGTTCTCCATGTTACCATGGGATAGTCCATTATTATTGGTGCCAGAAAATCGCACTCCACACGATTTTCTAAAAATTTTGGGTTTTAAGAAGAATGATGAACTGGTCTATTTGAAGAAATCATACATCCCTTTTGAATTTCTCTATTGGCATAGCAAATCATATCGCCTCATCATAAGGATCTAGCCATTACCTATTTGGGATGGGTGCACCGCCAGGTTTATGTTTTCATAGTCTGCTTATTGGGTTTGTTTATCTTTCCGATGCAAGGGGCAAGAATTTGTACTCGCGTATCCAGGGTCGCCAGAACTTTAATGGATGGCAACAACAAACAAACTTATACTAATATCTCGATGATCTTAGCGGAAATGTACCATGCTCTATATCGGTGCAAGCATGGGTCTGGACACTTTGAGCATTGTAATCTCATGCTACAAGTATGGCTGTTGGAACATTGTAAGAAGGGTGAGTATTGCCAAGAGCTTCTGTAAATGCCACTAAATGACTATGTAGCCAATCATCATACGAAGAAAATGACGTTCATTCCCAACAGGTTTGCAAAGCACAGAAATATTGTAGGCTGGGTGCGCTTCTTCAGCAATCGTACAGATGCACAAGTGCATTTGAAGATTGAATGGTTTCCTAGTAGTGAGTGTATTGTCTCATCAAGAGGAACTACTCACTTAATACTGATCGGGCTGCAAGACATCTACCTTTACGCGCATATAAGGGTAATGATGCAAGCTGGAAAGAAACAAGTTATACCTCAAGTTTCCAACAAGGTTCAATATAAGGCAGATTTCAAAGGGGATGTCATTCCCTTCAAGTTCGAAGCACAATATGTGGAACGAAAAGATCATCGTGGAAGGAGAAATTATTAAACTAAATAGGTATCGCACCGGTCATATGTACTACTATATCTCATTGTTGGATGATAACATAGCTGTAGACATTAAACCAGGAGTCAATCTGAAGGATATGATCATAGATGAGGTGGTTGAAGTACAAGTGAAGTACAAGAGGCTATGCAAAAGGATGTTCGAGTCCGAAGCTAAGCATCCGGAACAACATAAAATGGACATGGAAGCAATAAGGGAATGAAAGGAGGTTGCCAATAAATTGACATATAGGTTAGAATACTTGGAGCAAGAATTGATGGATCTAGAAGGGAACAGGAGAAAGAGTCTTTGGGATTGCCAAGGCATGAACGATGATGAAGGAGGGAAGCTGGCAAAGGCTTGCTTACTACTGGACTTGCGGGATATGGGAAACATAATTGATGGAGTAAAGATAGCCAAGCATAGAGAAGGTCCTTCAGGGACCATGTAGATTAGGAGAAAATATTCTTTACTGTTTTCTATCTTAGATCAGATTTTGATGTAAAAAGGCTTAATGTCATTAGTAACTTTACTATTATTCTCAATTTAGTGAAAGATTGTTTTGGCCTATTTTCGCACTAATAAAATGAACCATTCATTGGCATGAATTTTCTCCAAGTCTATGTGTCGCTTAGGCCTACATCAGGCATTATGAGGTCCCCAAATTAGGACGTGAATTATTGCATAAACTTATGTGATACATGCTTAAATATTGCAAACACTCTTTTACTTCGTCTTACGGACTTGGTTACCTTGTGTTTTTATTTTTCTTTTGATTATTCTCATTCCCAAAGGTTGGTTCATGCATACGGAGGTCCTCCACCTCCTTCTCCACCTAGAGACATGAAAAAAAAGGCAAAGGCAAGGGGAGGATAGATGATTTAAGTAGCATACGAAAAGACAATGCTACCATGACATATAATATTGAAACTTCAGACGGGAGAAGTAATCTTGGATAGAATGAGTTGGTCATATGTTTGGAGTAGAAAATCGTGGAGTTGTAGCGTGTGCTTGAGTAGGTCCAAAATCTGGAAGATCTTTCCCTTACTCTAACTCTTCCCGACATCAACCAGCAGAACACACCCACTCAGAACCAACAGCACCGCAAAAAACACAACACAAAAATCCACCACCCATAGCTCAAAATCCTCCCGCACTGCACCAGTATCTCAATCCCACACCCCCATAAACCTTAATCCACCACCAGTGCAAACCCCTTAACAACACCACCATCACCGAACCCAATATCTGCAAACCACCACTTATCACACTCCTCAAAATGCACCACAACCTACTCCCGATCCCCAAACCACTATGAATGATCACCCATATACCCAAGTTCTGAATACTCATCAGGGCAACCCAATATATGTAGAAACCTTCACCTATCACCCGCAACAAACCCTATACATACCTGAGCTGACCGAGAAGGACATGCTCATTCGAAATATGACATAAGAACTCCAAAAACTGATAGGGAGAGTCCAGAGTGTCGAGGGTGGGAAAGGTGACGAAGGTTTAAACTACAAACATTAGTGTATCCAACCAGGTGTAGACCTACTGTTGGGTTACAAACTTCCCAAGTTTGAGATCTTTGATGGCACTGGTGATCTAAAGGTGCATCTGAGGACCTATTGAGACAAGCTTGCAGCAATGAGTAAGAATGAACAAATCTGCATGCAATTATTCATGTGAAGTCTTATAGGAGACGTATTATCTTAGTATATCAGTCAGAATCCGAAGAAGTTGCAAATTGGTTTGGCATGGAATCAGATTTCATGCATAGATTCAAGTTCAATATAAAGAACACGCCAGACATTTTCTACCTCTAGAATATAAAAAAAAGCCGACAGAAACCTTCCCCGAGTATGCTACTTTTTGGAGGTTCGAATCCGCAAAAGTGAGGCAACTACTTTAAGAGGAATAAACGAATAAGTTCTTTGTTAGAGCTCAAGTTCCGCAGTATTATGAAAGGTTGTTGGTTATTGATAATCACAAGTTCTCAGACATCATCAAGTTAGGAAAATGGATAGAATAAGGAATCATGAGTGGGATGGCGACCAATTTCGAGACACTGCAGGCCACAAACAAAGTCTTGGAATCCGGAGGTATCTTCAAGAAGAAAAAGTGTGTACCATGATGGTAGACCAGGGCCCTAAGTCTTCCCTTACATTCCAAACACCTCCATTCACATACCAACCCTCACCTCAAAAAGACCGATACACTGCCACCACGTACCAAGCCTATAACACTCAACCTGCATATTACTATTAACCTTCGCTCACCCACCAAAACTACTAATTGCTGAACCGATAGACCTACTTTATGAGAGACTTAAGGTCGCTAGTTACGTCACTCCTATTCCTGCTATTGCTGTTGAGAATCCTTCCTAGTGGATTAACCCCAACAAAACTTTTACCTATCACTCAGGCATGAAGGATCATACAATTGAAGAATGTCGGATGTTAAAGGATAAGATTCAGACACAGATCGATGCCACATTAATACAAGCAAAGAAAGATGCACCAAATGGCCGTAATAACCCTCCCACGGATCATAGGGTAAGGAGTGAATGTGATAGAAACTTACGAGGAATGGTATCAAGAGGGGTCCATTGGACTTATTCGAGAGGGGGATACTCCCAAAACATCTCCTATAGCTCTCTTGACGATTGTAGTGCAAACTCAGGCAATGTTTGAGGTCGAGGTAGCTATACCATTCAATGTGATTTTAGCTCCTACACCATCATATAAGTCTGATGCCGCTCCATGTGAGTATGTTGTGGAGGCACGAAGAAAGGGAAAAGCCAATATGGTAGAGACAGGTGTCGCGCATGGTATGACTAGAACTGGAAGAGTTTACACACCTGAGAATCTTGGAGGAACAAGTAAAATAACTTTGTCTAAGCCGACTGTCGTGGAGACAAGAACTAATGATCTTTGGAGAAAGGTACATGCAAGGGAATACTCTATTGTTGACCACTTGAAAAAGACTCCCACCCATATATACATTTTATCATTTTGCAAAATTCAGACGCATCAAGAATTCCTTGATAAAAGTTTGATGTAAAGCTTATGTACCCATCGGTATCACCAGTGAAGAGATGGCGTCGCAAAATTACTTTCCACTAAAATGAGTTACCACCAGAAGGGTTGAGTCACAACAAAGTGTTGCATATCACTGTGCAGTTTGAGGATAAATTCATTGCTAGGGTCCTGATAGATGGAGGTTTGAGCCTAAACATATAACCGCTGACCACTCTGAAAAAATTAGGTAAAGATCTTGTATGGCATACAGATAGGAAGTATGAATGTGAAAACATTCAATGGATCATAGAGAGCCACTATCGGAGAAATTATCCTTGATCTACAAATGGGCTCGACCCGGTTTGATGTCAAATTCCAAGTGCTGGACATATCTACTGCCTTTAACCTATTGCTGGGATGACCATGGATACACACAGCTGGGGCAGTCACTTCTACTCTACACCAGGTGGTGAAGTTCGAGTGGACTCAATAGTATGTGATCAGTCACGGAGATGGAAGCAACCCTATTTACACAAACCAGACCGTGCAAGTCATCAAAAATAAGAGGAAATTGGGAGGAGAAACATACCACCTCATTGAGTGGGGTAAACGCAATTGAGAAGGATTGATAGTGGAGCAATAAGATAGAAAGCATATTGTTGCGGACGGTATATGAATCGGTCAAAGGTGTTGGCCAGAAGCTTTAGGGGATCACAATACCCATAGGACCGCAGTATCATGGCACGTCCTTTGGGCTTGTACATGAATGTACCATGCAAGAATATCAGGATTGGACACAAATGTGGCGTGCTGATTACTATCCACTAGAATAGGCCATACCAATGGTACACCAGACATTCCGCCAGAATGACATGATGTGGGGATCCGAGGAAGATGAGATTTTGGCCGGTATGAGGAAGTTGTTTCTGGATGAGGAAGATATTGGCTGAACTATAATTTTAGAGGAGGAAGACCTTACTATTTAGACAATAGATGAAGGAGTTGTTCTCAAGAACTGGACCGATGCACC
The DNA here is from genome assembly GCF_000715075.1 of Nicotiana tabacum. NCBI lineage: Eukaryota > Viridiplantae > Streptophyta > Magnoliopsida > Solanales > Solanaceae > Nicotiana > Nicotiana tabacum. Next base: position 140,385,350 of record NC_134080.1, read on the forward strand.
ATCCCGGGCTCGCCGAGAACCTAGGAAGCCTGGAAAAATTAGAATGACTTATTTTTAAATTATTTTTGGGCATTTAAGACATTTTAGTATTTTGTTTTGAAATAATTACTCGTTCCATCGAGTCGTACTTGTTGACAATTTAATGCTTTTTTAACATTGTTTCTTTTCGCATATATTATTGTCTTTCTACATTCTTTTCAACGTAATTATTACATATCCTGATGAACCTTTGACTATGACATGTAATGAGACAACGTAACATAAAGACAATGATTCGAAATATTTGGAAGAGGATATAATACCTGAGGAAATTGTCAAAGAAGTAGTGAATTTTGAGAACAAATGTTTACCGTGAAAATGGTAACGACAATTAAATTTATAAATGGATTCTAAAAATACGTGATCTATTTTTATGCTAGTTGTGTGAGCAGTTGATGCTAGGGGTGTGAAGTTTAGCGATGAGATACAAGCTAAACGAGGCAGTAGTCGAACCGAGGGGCTTGTTGTTCGGGCTTTGGACTGGTCGATGAGGGGCCTCGGGGTCGATATCCAGCTCGAGCTCGAGCTATCGGGATTAACCGGGAGAGTGATAACAATTAGAATATAATTAAAGAAGGCCATTCATAGCCAATACCAAGCAATAAATGAAGAACAAGTATGAAAGCCATAAATGCTAAGAGTAGCCTCGAGTGAGTAAGTTAGAGAGAAGAAAGAGAGAGAGAGAGAGATATTATTAATCTTGTATAGAATAGTTGGAGCAACAGCAGCCCCTTACAAAGTGGTGTGGATTCCATTTATATAGGATGAGGAATACAATATAGTACCGAATCCATTAAATGTAAAGATACGGGGATGGGACGGCTAGGCATGATACTAGATTTAGCTGATGCTAGTTGCTTGCCTCGGGAGTTCCCCACCCTCTCAATCTTTGTTGGGTCGTGACTGAACCTCCAGGGAGGGAGGTTCACCGTAATACTGCAGCCTCGAGATACTAATATGACTCCCCGAACGCACCTTATAGGCGAGAAATCAGTCCATCCGATTTTACCGTATACAGATAGTCTCCGCGTTTCCTAGAACGAATTAATATGAAACTTTTTTGAACCGTCCTCTCAAGGCCATCATTGTTGTGACGTCAACTATTGAAGAGCATTAAATGCCATATTGTAGAGAGCTATATAAGGCCTCCGTCAGATGCGATAATCGAGAAACACACGAACTGCCATTGGCTCGTCCTTTCCGCTCCCCAAGCGGTTCCTATAAATGCATCAGTTGCTTGACACTTCCCACTTTCTCCCCATTTCCAAGATCATGAGTCAGAATTTTTTTCTTTGACACTCTTTCATATTTCTATAGACGAATTCTTACCATTGACATGGTTAGGACTTCTAGGACGGTTCCCTGGCGGAACGATGTCGCATCATCATCCCGATCGTCTAAGGAGGAAACCAGAGCGATTACCTCTTAGGAACAGTGTATCCCACCTGATCTTGACATGTCAGGGGTTTTTAGCATTGATGCCACATCACCTACACCGGATCGGTGCAAGCATGCGTCGTGATATGTTAGCGTCATGATCGATATTAGAAAAGTGAGGACAGCCTGACTGGATTTCTTCATGTGTACACCTACCCATTCACCCTGGGTCCCAATAATTCTACTAAGTCCTCTCCCCTAGATATAGACCTGGTTATCCTTGAATTCTATGACAATACTAGGTGATGTTTAGTCAGACCTGCCCTTCTTTTTGGAGGATAGGGTTGATACTTCACCATTTCACCGAAGTGGTTGAGGGTGAGATCTTTACCCTCAATCATCTGATCAGGATGTACAACCCTCGATTTTATCGAGGATTAATCAGGCTCCGTCGTCAGTCCCAAAAATCTTTTTTCTCGAGCGTCGACGAGGGAAGGGATCGATGATGGATAAGAAAGGTTATCCGAGTGAATACCTCGGACGTCATGCCACCCCAAAGGATGCCATTTACGGAGAGGTGGAATACCCGACGTAAGCAATTTTTCCCGTAGCCGCTTTTCAATTAATCTTTCTTTCGAAATAATTATCTCTTTGTGCTTCCTACAACCGTTGTTTGGTACTAGGAGGCGGTTCTATATTTGTCGGGATGGATTGGGCGGTTGGACGAGAAGTTCCTATATCGTGTCGGTCTTGGACCGACCTGGCCAAGAAGCGTTGGGTGGCTAAGAATCATGGTGAGGTTCCTTTAACGCCTACGCCGGGTACTTTGTGTTTCATTCTGAGCCATTAGTGAAAGCGTCTTATGGTAACTGCGCTGGTGCAGGTGTTGGAGAGAATATGAAGATAAGGTTGCCCCCTGGTGGCGAAGTAGGGGCTTTGGAGCCCAACACGAGTAAGAAAAGGAAAAGCAGGGCAGCTGTTATTCTTCATGCGGCAAAGAAAACCAGTCCACTTGAGCATCGAGCTGCTACTAGGACTTCTGCTTCAACCTTAGAGGTGAATCCTGACACCGAGGGAGGGGATGATGATGAACGGAGGCAGACCGCATAATGATGATGAACGGTCAAGAATATGGTCGCATATGATGATGCGGTCCGCATACCTGATATGCGACCGTATTCTCGACGGAGGCGGACCGCATAAAGATTTAGAGGGGATGATGATGAACGGACTTATGCTCAAATTTTGCCACATACCCAGACAGAATGTTCAGATTTTGGGAACACTTTTGCGGTCCATTATGCGGGCCGCGTTTCCACTTTGCGATTGCAGAACTGACTCGGGGCTCCAATTTTCTAAATTTTAAACCCGACCCCTTATCAATATATTTGGTATTATAGGTCATTTTGAGCATATTTCCTGATGCTTTTAGAGAGAGAGAGGGTCCTATAGAGGGAAATGGTTACCATCAAATTAGTCCATGAAACCTTGCCAAATCTTTGAAGATAATCAAGTAAGGGCACCTAAATCTTCATCCCAAGAGGTAAGATTTCATTACCTCAGCTCTTGTTCCTATGCTTAGCAATAAGGGATCACTAGTGAAGTAATTCATGGGTATAAGAATGAATTTCTTGCATGCATATCACACCATAGAATATTGGGAGGTAGTGAACTAAAAAGAAAGCAAGAGGGTATAAAATGATAGAAATTTCTCTCAAAGGGGCGTAAGATCACAATGCACTTTTAGTGTTTGATAGTATGCTCAAAACAAGCTAGAATCTCAATCTCGTCTCTAATTCTCGGTTTAATTTGTAATTCTTACACAATAGATCAAAGTGCTAAAAGTTCCGGAATATTGTAAGGAATAAGTAAAGCTTTATTGATGTACGTATGGCTAAAACCCTGTCTTTTAGAAATTGAGCTTCATTGTTGGTTGTGTGATTACGGTAAGATTAAATTGAATTGTTCTATTGATTGCTATTTCACTTGACTTGGTGTTGCAACCTTATATGCGTGGAGACTGTGTCTCAAATTGATCAACGTGCTATTCTTGATAATTTGAAAAGGTTCAAGGACTATGAATCATGTATTGGAATGCTTAGACCTTAGATTGAAATTGAAGTGCATTGTTGTGCCATTTACATGAAGTCTCTTCTATGCCTACAACCTTATTTATTCTTGTGTGCCATACTCTCTTGAATTACAAACCTAATGTTGAAAATGGGAACAATGTGAAAAGTGAATTATGTTATGTGAAAATTGTGGCCCTAAGTGCCGGTAAGCTCATACATGTGTAACTGAAGATTGGAGTGGGATGAATAATAGAAAATGGTAATGCCTCGGTAAGGCAGCCTAGCCGATTGGGCCGTGATCGGACGCCATGACAAATACACATGGCGGTTATGCATTGATGATTGAAGCAGGAAAGTGTGAATAGAATATTGGTAACATCTCCGGGAGACGGCCTAGCTGATCGGGTCGAGATCGGACTCCGCTAAAGATAGCGGTGGTAATGTGAACGATGTGGAACATTATGAAATGCCCAACTACAGGCTATGGAAACATGATGTGAAGGTTGTGTAATTCTTTCATGTTGATAATGTTGTGATCGTTTATAACTTTGGAGTGATACTTGTGATTTCCTTATTTGTGTATGACAGTTCTTTCTAATTTGATGGTGTTTAGTTATACATAGTAGCACTATTCCATAGTACTAACGTCCCTTTTGCCGGGGGCGCTACATTTTTAAATGAATGTTGGTGGCTCCATAGAGGATAGTGCCGATCGTGTCTAGCAGAGCATCCTTTTCTCAAAATCTTGGTGAGCCTCTTCCTCCTTCAAGGGGTCATGTGGTACACTTTTTGTTATAGACATCCATTTTATGGTATAGCCGGGGTCTTGTTGTTGGCGTTGTTATCACTATCTTTTGTATCCTTAGAGACTCCGTAGATGTTTGTGCGGGTTATGTACGTGTATTGGATAGGTCAATGGACCATGTTGTAACCGTGTACTCTTGCTTTCTTTTAAACTATAACTGTATGGAATCTTGGACACTTAACTATGATTTAATGTTGTGATATACAATGAACTAAAATGTTGAATGTACTATCTTTCCTTGTCTAAATAAATGAAAGCATGGTTTCCCTATTCATATTGAGTTGGATGGGTAGTATTTGATGAGGCTTGCTCAGTTAGGTTCACTCGATTGAGCGCCGGTCGAGCCTCCCGAGATTGGGGCATGACAAACGTGGTATCAGAGCCTAAGGTTTTAAAGTATCCTAGGATATCTCGGAGCCGTATCTAGTAGAGTCCTTCTTATCAGTGTGTAGTCGACCACATCTATAAGTTGGAGGCTTCATGGGCATTTAGGAATAACACCCTTCTTTGATGTTCTGGATCGTGCGGTGAAACTGTCCCTCTCTAATTAGTGCAATGTTCTATCTTTCAGTAAATGGAACCTAAGAAGAACGCGAGAATTGGCCAAGCACGCAATGCCACCTCAGGAGTGGCTGATGATTCACTGCTTGATACTATGGATGAGGGTAGCCGCCCTGCTATCGCTCTGCCTAATTCTTCTACTCCAGAGCAGACTACCCCCAGTTCCCATACCCGTGGAGGGTACCACCATCCCTCCCGTTGATACTCTTGTCCCGCCTCCAGCTCCAGCTTCCGGTTCTGGTATTTCGGATGGGGATCTTAGGGGAGCTATTTAGATGTTGACCTAGCTAGTGGCCTTCCAGGCCCAGAGGTCGACTGTTTCCCCTAGTTCATCCAACCAGCAAGGGGATTCTACTAGTTCCAGAGTGAACAGATTTCTTTAGTTAGACTCTCTGGTGTTTATAGGTGCTAATCTAGAAGAGGAACCTCAGGAATTTATTGATGAGATGCACAAGACCCTCAAGGTTATGCGTGCAACTGAGACAGAAGGAGTAGAGTTGGCTGCCTACCGCTTGAAAGGGGTGGCCTATTCTTGGTTTGAGTTGTGGGAGGATTCCCGAGAGGAGGAGCGCCCTCCGGCGAGGTGGAGCGAGTTCGCTGATGCCTTTATTGACCATTTCCTGCCCACTGAGACAAGGGCAGCCCGTGCGGTAGAGTTTGAAAATTTGAGGCAAGGTAACAGAAGTGTGTGGGAGTACTACATGGAGTTTACTCGCTTGTCCATGTATGCCATTCATATTTTTCCCACAATGGAGGCCAAGGTGCGCCGGTTTGTTCAGAACCTTAATTCTTTGACCATTAATGAGGCTTCTATGGCTGCATTGACTTCCGCCATGAATTATGGGAAGATGGTAGCATTTGCTTAGGCCACAGAGAAGCGTAAATTAAATAATAGAACGGAGAGACATGGTAGAAGCAAGGCCCGGTCTACGGGCAATTTGGGAGAGTCACTAGGTGGGGGAAGTTCAGCTTTCAGGGGAGGATCATTAGGGCCTTCCCAGTCTATTGTATAGTTTTCAGCCAGTGCACCGCCATCAGGGTCCAGCCAGTAGCAGTGGAGTCATTTCAAGCCTGGACAGGACAGTAGGGGATCCCATCAGCGGGGTTGGTCAGGAGAGAGGTTCCAACAGCATCAGAGGTCCCCGTGCCCCAGGTGCGGGAAGATGCACTTAAGGACTTGCTATCTAGAGTTACCTATATGCTATGGATGTGGGATGAGGGGTCATATTCAAAGACATTGTCGTGCATCCCGCCAGGGAGCGGGTAGGGGCACAACTCAGTCATCCAGCCAGGTAGTTGCTACATCTTCAGCCCCCTCCCCAGCTCGATGTACCCCAGCACCCGCAGGGCGTGGTGCAGCTAGGGGTGGTGCACAGAGTTAGGAGGACCCAGCCGACTTTATGCTATGAGTGGTCGCCAGACTGCGGAGGCTTCTCCAGATGTTGTTGCAAGTATTCTGACTATCCGATCTCATGATGTGTATTCACTTATTGACCCTGGCTCCGCCTTGTCCTATTTAACCCCTTTTGTTGCTATAGGATTTGGGATAGAGACGGATCAGTTGCATTAGTCTTTTAGTGTCTTCCCTAGTTGGTGAGTCTATTACAGCTACTTGGGTTTATAGAGGATGTGTTGTTATGGTACGGGGTAGGGATACTGCGATCGATCTTATTGAGTTAGGGATGGTCGACTTTGATGTAATAATGGAAATGGATTGGCTTTATTCATGCTTTGCCAAACTTGATTGTCGGACAAGAACCATTAGGCTTGAATTTCCTAATGAGCCTATTATTGAATGGAAGGGAGATAATGTAGTACCTAGAGGTCGGTGTATTTCCTACCATAAGGCCGCGAAGATGATCAAGAAGGGGTGTATCTATCATCTAGTTTGGGTCACGGACAACAATGCTGAGGCGCTTAGCCTTGAGTCTGTACCAGTTGTGAATGAATTTTCGGACGTCTTTCCAGATGAACTCCCTTGGATTCCACTGGATAGGGAAATTGATTTTCGGATCGATGTGATACCAGGAACACAACCTATATCAATTCCACCTTACAAAATGGCACCGGCAGAATTTAAAGATCTAATGGAATAATTGAAGGATTTGCTAGAGAAGGGTTTCATCCGGCCGAGTGTGTCGCCATGGGCCGCACCGTTCTTGTTTGTAGGAAAGAAAGATGGATCGCTGCGGATGTGTATTAACTACCGGTAACTCAACAAGGTCACAATAAAAAATAAATATCCTCTGCCAAGAATAGATGACTTATTCGGTCAATTGCAAGGTGCTACATGTTTCTCAAAGATTGACTTGCGGTCCGGGTACATCAATTGAAGATAAGGGAGTAGAATATTCCAAAAACAACCTTCAGAACTAGGTATGGGCACTTTGAATTTATGGTAATGTCTTTTGGTCTAACAAATGCCCTGGCAACATTCATGGATCTTATGAATCGAGTCTTCAAGCTCTTTCTAGATTCCTTTGTGATAGTGTTTATTAATGATATCCTTGTGTATTCCCGAAGTCGGGAGGACCATGCTGTCTATCTCAGGGTAGTTTTGCAGACTCTTCAGCAACATCAATTGTATGCAAAATCGAAATGTGAATTGTGGCTTGAATCTGTCGTGTTCTTGGGCCATGTCATTTCCGAGTAAGTAATTCGGGTTGATCCTCAAAAGATTGCAGCAATGAAGAATTGGCCTGGACCTATCACTCCAATTGAGATTCGTAGTTTCTTAGGCTTGGCTGGGTACTACAGGAGGTTTGTGGAGGGGTTTTCTACTCTTACCTCTCTATTGACTAAATTGACGTATAAAGAAGTTAAATTCTAGTGGTCCAATGCTTGTGAAAAGAGTTTCCAAGAATTGAAGTCAAAATTGACAACAGCACCAGTGTTAGCCCTGCCAGAGGGTACAGAGGGGTTTGTAGTGTATTTTGATGCTTTGAGAGTCGGGCTTGGGTGTGTGTTAATGCAACACGGCAAGGTGATAGCCTATGCTTCTAGGCTTTAGAAGAACTATCCAAGCCATGGCTTAGAGCTGGAAGCAGTGGCCTTTGCACTAAATATTTGGCGACATTATTTGTATGGGGTCCATGTGGATGTATTTACGGATCATAAGAGCCTTCAATATATTTTCAAGTAGAAAGAGTTGAATCTACGACAAAGAATATGGCTAGAGTTACTCAAGGACTATGACATTGATATTCTCTATCACCCAGGAAAGGCTAATGTTGTGGTAGATACACTTAGTCGAAAATCCACGGGAAGTTTAGCTCATTTGGAGGCCCATCAGAGGCTGTTGGCCAGGGAGGTTCACCAGTTGGCTAGTTTGGGAGTTCGCCTTGCGAACTCTAATGAAGGAGGGGTAATTGTGCAGAATAGGGATGAATCAATGCTTGTGGCATAGGTGAAAGAGAAGCAATTTATGGATCCGTTGTTAGCACAACTGAAAGAGGTGATTCTCAAACATAGAACCATAGCTTTTTCCTTTGGCATGAATGATGGTACCCTACGGTACAAAGACCGCCTATGCATTCCTGATGTCGACGTTCTTCGGGAAAGGATCATGGCAAAAGCTCACACTTCCAGGTATTCCGTGCACCAAGGTTCCACGAAAATGTATCATGATCTCAAGGAAATTTATTGGTGGAATAACATGAAGATAGATGTGGCGGACTTTGTGGAAAAATGTCCGAATTGTCAGCAAGTAAAGGCCGAACACCATAGGTCCGATAGATTGGCTCAAAGCATAGATATTCCAATGTGGAAATGGGCGATGATGAACATGGACTTTGTGGTAGGGTTACCACGCACTCCGCGCAAGTTCGACTCAATTTGGGTGATTTTGATCGACTCGCAAAGTCTGCGCACTTCCTGCCAGCCAAATCTACTGACACAGCGGAACAGTCTGCTCAGTTTTATATCAAAAAAATAGTCAGGTTACATGGCACTTCGGTCTCAATCATTTCAGATGGAGGGGCACAGTTCACAACCAACTTTTGGAGGAGGTTTCAACATGGTTTGGGTATGCAGGTAAATCTTAGTACAACTTTTCATCCACAAACCGATGGTCAAGTAGAGCGGACTATTAAGACGCTTGAAGACATGTTGCGCTCTTGTAATCTTGATTTCAATGGTAATTGGGATGACCATTTGCCAACTTGCTTACAATAACAGCTTCCACGATAGTATCCAGATGGAACCATTCGAAGCACTGTATGGTAGGCGATGTAGGTTTTCCATTGTGTGGTTCGAGGTTGGAGAAGCAAAATTGATAGGGCCGAACCTCATGCATCAGGCCATGGAGAAAGTCAAGCTTATTAAGGAGAGATTGAAAACTGCTCAGAGTCACCAAAAATCCTATTCGGATGTGCGTCGTAGAGATTTAGAGTTCAAAGAGGATGACTGGGTATTTCTGAAGGTTTCCCCTGTGAAGGGCATCATGCTATTTGGAAAGAAGGGGAAATTGAGTCTGAGGTATGTATGACCATATATAATCACTCAGAGGATTGGTCAGGTGGCATATAAGCTCTAGATGCCACCCAAAATGTCATTAGTACACCTGGTCTTTCACGTGTCCGTGTTGAGGAAGGTAGTGGGAGATCCGTCCACTATTGTGCCAGTTTAAACTATGGAGGCAAATGAAGAACTGTCATATGAAGAAGTCCCAGTTTCCATTCTTGATATGCAGGTTCGGTAATTGAGAAAGAAGGAAATTGTATCCGTGAATGAATTATGACAGAACCAGCAAGTTGAGGAAGCCACTTGGGAAGCCGTGGATGAAATGAAAAGGAAGTATCCACATTTGTTTGAATAGTCATGTAATAGCTTTTATGCATTTAGCTCTTATGAACTCTTATCTTTAGACTTGATCTATGTAAAACTATCCCCTTTTTGGTAAAATGTTGCCTATACGGCCATGGTTGATGATTGTACAAGTTGTGTTACATTTATGAAATATGGTTATTATATTAGGATATGTTTTGGGGCTCTTTGACAGGTGGATAACGCCTAGATACAAAGGAAACTCTGGCAAAATTTTCAAAAATTCAGGAAGTTTACAAATTTGGAGACTAATAGTATGTAAGCAGTAGGTTGCTTAGAGATTGCTAATAAGCGAACCTTGATCCTCATTTGAGGACAAATGATCTTGAGTGGGGGAGGATGTGAGGCCCCGTGAAAAATTTCCACCCTAAACCCAAAAGCTCGTAGTGGGAAATAGGATCATGTGTTAGAGATGCATAAAATTCTTCATCGCTCGCAAGCTTGCCGCGGTTCGGACCTTTTTGAACTGATCTATACTATAAAAATTCAAGAAATAATGTTTCCCAGAAAATGATATTCTGCGATCGAGAATGCGGACCGCATAATCGCCGCAAAGTAAGTCAGTGTGTTGGTCAAATTTGAGCTTAAATATGCGGTTCATTATGCGATCGCATAACCGATATGCGGACCGCATAGTCATTTCATAATTTACTTGGGATTTTGTAAGGAGCAGTTCTGCGGTGCATTATGCAACCTCAGAACGGGTATGCGGACCACATTTCTGCCGCATATCCTGACAGAATGTTCAGATTTTGGGAACACTTTTGCGGTCCTTTATGCGGGCCGAATTTACACTTTGTGATCGTAGACCTGACTCGGGGCTCCAATTTTGTAAGTTTTAAACCCGACCCCTTATCGATATATTCGGTGTTATAACTCATTTTGAGCATATTTCCTGATGCTTTTAGAGAGAGAGAGAGGTGCTAGAGAGGGAAGTGCTTCCCATCAAATTACTCCATGAAACCTTGCCAAATCTTTGAAGATAATCAAGTGAGGGCACTTAAATCTTCATCCCAAGAGGTAAGATTTTATTACCTCAGCTCTTGTTCCTATACTTAGCAATAAGGGATCACTAGTGAAGTAATTCATGGGCATAAGAATGAATTTCTTGCATGCATATCACACCATAGAATATTGGGAGGTAGTGAACTAAAAAAAAGCAAGAAGGGTATAAAATAACAGAAATTTCTCTCAAATGGGCATAAGATCACAATGTACCTTTAGTCTTTGATAGTATGCACAAAACAAGCTAGAATCTCAATCTCGTCTTTAATTCTCGGTTTAATTTGTAATTCTTACACAATAGATCGAAATGCTAAAAGTTCCGGAATTTTGTAAGGAATAAGGAAAGCTTTATTGAGGTATGTATGGCTAAAACCCTGTCTTTTAGAAATTGAGCTTCATCGTTGGTTGTGTGAGTACGGTAAGATTAAATTGAAATTTCGTACTGATTGCTATTTCACTAGACTTGGTGTTGCAACCTTATATGCATGGAGACTGTCTTTCAAATTGATCAACGTGCTATTCTTGATAATTTGAAAAGGTGCAAGGACTATGAATCATGTATCAAAATGCTTAGATCTTAGATTGAAATTGAAGTGCGTTGTTGTGCCATTTACATGAAGTCTCCTACAAACTTATTTGCTCTTATGTGCCATACTCTCTTGAATTACAAACCTAATGTTAAAAATGGGAATAATGTGAAAAGTGAATTTTGGAATGTGAAAATTGTGGCCCTAAGTGCCGGTAAGCTAATACATGTGTAACCAAAGATTGGAGTGGGATGAATAATGGAAAATGGTAACGCCCCGGTAAGTCAGCCTAGCCGTTCGGGCCGTGATCGGATGCCATGACATATACATATGGCGGTTATGCATTGATGATTTAAATTGGAAAGTGTGTATAGAATATTGGTAATGTCTCCGGGACATCGGACTCCGCTCAAGATAGCGGTGGTAATGTGAACAATGTAGAACAATATGAATTGCTCAACTAAAGGCTATGGAAACATGATGTGAAGGCTGTGTAATTCTTTCATGCTGATAATGTTGTGATCATTTAAAGATTAGGAGTGATACATGTGATTTATTTATTTGTGTATGAATGTTCTTCCTAATTTAATGGTGTTTAGTTATCATACTAGTACTATTCCATGGTACTAACATTCCTTTTGCCGGGGGCGCTACATTTTTAAATGAATGTAGGTGGCTCCATAGCAGATAGTGCCAATCATGTGTAGCAGAGCATCCTTTTCTCAAAATCGTGGTGATCCCCTTCTTCCTTCTAGGGGTCATGTGGTACACCTTTTGTTATAGACATCCATTTTGAGGTATAGACGGGGCCTTGTTTTCGGTGTTGTTATCACTATCTTTTGTATCCTTAGAGGCTTCGTAGACGTTTGTGTGGGTTATCTAAGGGTGTTTGATAGGTCAATTAACCATGTTGTAACCTTGTACTCTCTCTTTCTTTTAAACTATAACCGTATGGAATCTTGGACAATTAACTACGATTTAATGTTGTGATATAAAATGAACTAAAATGATGAATGTACTATCTTTCCTTGTCAAAATAAATGAAAGAATGGTTTCCCTATTCATATTGAGTTGGATGGGTAGTGTTTGGTGAGGATTGCTCAGTTGGGTTCACTCGATTGAGCGCCTGTCGCGCCTCCCGAGGTTTGGGCGTGACAAGGACCCTCGAAGAGGATACTGAAGTAGCTTCAAATTGTGCAACTGGATTTGATGCAGTTTCCACTGGGGGGACCACTGCCATTGATCTTGAGGGGTCGGGGCTTGGAGCCTTTTAGGAACATGGGTTGCCACCTGGAGAAGTCGGCGACCTGAACGATTGGCTTTCGTGCTTCCTGCTCTTGTCAGGGGAACTGCGGGATGTTCAAGGGATGATCGGCACCACAGCGGGGAATCCTATCCAAGGGGGAGGCTCTATTGCCAACATCTTTGATGGTGTTAGTGATAGTGCCGATCTTGATATTACCGGTGCCGTCAAAGTGGCGGAGAAGTTCATGCAACAGGGGATAGCCATTTCCCGGGAATTTCTTTCATCCTCGGCTGTCATTCTTTGTCTTTCTAACTTTTCTGTTATGCCGTAGTGCAAGGAGATGTACGATCGTGCCATCCTTCAGCTCTGTGAGGAGCTTTCTTATCATGAAAAGTAGTGTAAGGAAGTTACATCAAAGCTGCGGGATTCGGAGGCTCGTTCTGTCCATGGAGGGAAAGAACTGGGAGAACATCGGGCCGCTTTGGAAATGACTCTCCGGGAGAAGGCCAATCTTGTTGCTCAAGTACTTTGCCTTGCTCGTGCCTGACTTTTATTCTGTATTCCCATATATATCAGCTTACCTTTCTTACTTAGGTCGAGCAAAGTGGATCACAAATTAATCAACTGAATGCGGAGATCTCCAGGCTGAGGGAGCAAAATGAAATAGTGCCTGTGGAGTTGGCGACACCCCGGGATCTTCTCAAGGGTGCTCGCAGAGAGGTTGCTACTTTGACCGCGGCTAAATCCAAGGTCAAACAAAACATTGTCACTTATCAGGAGGATGTGGCCACGACGTACAGAATAGCTCGTGACATATTAATAGCAGCTGGGCAGAAACTAACTCGATATATTAAGCATGCTAAGGCGGAGGCGAGGAGAGAGACCCTGGAGGAAATCGAAGCCAAAGGTATCGACCTGTCAGCTGATCTCAAGGCATCCCGTGAAGTGGAGGAAGAACTGGCGCTTTTAGTTGCCCCTGATGAGGGCGAAGATAATAGCGATGAGGTGTAATCTCCGAGTCATTTTGTATCCTCTCTTTTTCCCCTTGTATGCGGCCCCGGGGGAATGGGTTGTGTAAATATGTTTTTGTTTGATAATGTAAAAAGGGGTTTTCATTCTATTAGCCCTTTTCTTCCCCTCTTTTTTGAGTCTCCTTGCCCCTATGCTTTCGTGTTTTAGCTCTTTCCTCTCGGCGTCGGCCCTTCAGAGCCTACTCTCAGATCAACCGAGGCCCTGAAATTGGCCATGTCCCAGGGTCAAATTGACAACTTCTCTCGGACTATGCTCGTGACGTCGGTGGGCTCCCCAAGATCCCACAGTTTTATGAGTTAAGTAAGGTACGTCTGCCAGTACGCTTCCCTAAGAGAGGGTGACGTCAACACGGCCAGAATTAATTGGCCCTCTTGGGTAGGCAGGCAGTTGTTGCTTTGCCCCTATATATTTGTTCATACATCTCCCAAGTGGCAAGTTTGCTGTTTTGAAAAAGCTGTCTCTTTTGCAGTGCTTGGCGCTTTGTGCTAGTCCTTCCGATTCCCTATTTCAGAAAATTTTGCTCAAATCCTTATTTTTTTCCCCAACTTTGCCATAGCCATGGCTGCTACATTGACGTCCGATCATCATGTGGAGGGGAGTCCCTCCTACGTTCTGCATTCGGTTGGCACCAGCGGCTCGCCTCCAATGTCAGGTGAGCGAGACTCGGGATGCCCTGCCTCGAGTAAAGCTATCACGCCGGGGAAACCTCCTAATGTTCCGGGTCATCAGGAGCATGTGTCGAGGATCATTTCATCATTGTGGGAGAAAAACCTCGAGATGATCAGAAAAGATTGCCGATAGGGGGAAGGTGTGAGTTTGCAAGTACCTTCCCCAGAGGAGAGCGTTATGACATAGGTTGAGGGATTTTTGAGCGTATACACTCATGTTTTTGCGTCGGGTTCCCCCCACTGGGTCGTGCTCGATTTCTATCGGAGATATCAAGTAACACTAGCGTAGGTTCATCCTATTTTTTAGATAATATTGCAGGCTATGAGATATTTGCCGACAAGGCCGGGATAGAGTTTACCCTCATCCATCTCGTGAGGTTGTATCAGCCATTACACTATCGGAGCCTGATTGCTCTTCAACGTCAATTCACCCGAGCTCCTGATGTTGCCAGTGGGGAGGTCGAGGATCGGGAATGGATGAATCAGTTCATTCAGATCCGAACGACCGACATCATTCCTGGAGAATTTTTGCCATTTCCTGAGAAATGGAACTTGACACGTAAGTGTCTCATATGAACAGACTTTGTTTCAACCGGAGGCTAACTCTGTAATGATATATTTTTGTTCTTTATTTGTAGCAACTCATTGGTTGCCTAGCGAGGTTAGTAATTTAGCTGAGTGATCTCGTAAGTTAGCAGCTTGCTTAATTTATGACAGGTGCCGGTGGCGAGATCTGTCCAAAGAGAGATGGGAGGTGAAGCATCATGGTAGGTACCCGACGCTCTACATCCTAAAAAATGCCGCTTTTATTTCCGGTTTATTTGATTTAGTTGTCACAGGTGCCGGGGGTTGTTTCGAAGTGAGGTCGTGTCCCCCGGAGGAGAAGGAGAGATTGTTGGCCTCAAGATCAAGGGGTGCCTTTACAAAACCATTGTCCCCCCCTCCTCAAGAAATTCATACACAAAAATGAAAGGAAGACAACGTGGGTCTATTCTTCTCCATCACTGCTCTCTGGATTTATCTCCAAGACTCGGGCTTCCTTAATCTCAGCTGAGAGATCGGCTACTTTAGCACTAGTTTCCTCGAGAGCCTGCCTTATTGACTTTGAATGTGCGTAAGCAATGGCTCGAGTCAGATTCTACTCGGCCTTCTCTGATATCTCTCGGGCTCGGTCATTCGTAGTAACAGTATCTTTCATGTATGAAGACGCATCTTCTTCGGCCTTAGACTTGGCCACAGATAGTGTAGCAGCCTCCTTGTGAGCACTTCGGAGAAGACCCTGGATTGATGTCGACTCCATTCTCAAGACGTCTCTCTCCATGATCATGACCCCATTTTGATCCTCCAGCTTGAGGATCTTTGCATCCTTGGCTGCAGCCTCTTCTAGAAGTCGCCCCACTAGGGCATCTTTTAGCCCAATCTGCAAAGACAAAACAAGTCGGTAAGCGTCAAGTTATAAGACAAAAAGACGAGTTCATGTATACTGTGATACCTACTCGGCAAGGTTGGCCCTTTCATTGCGCACTCCCTCCAAATTCGCCCGAAGCCCGTTCAACTCCTACCCCTTATGGGCTGAGGAGGCCTTCGACTCCATTAGTCTTAGGTGAGCTTCTCGATATCATTCCCACAACACGAAAGTTCATCTCGAACCCTAGAAAAGGCATGGTGATACATTTTCTTGGTCTGCAACAAGGCAAGGAAGTTAGAAAAACAAAAGAAAAAAATTTGAAGCGCTAAAAATATGCCAGAGAATATCAAATGCTGTTGAAGACTTTCAGCCTCCTCGAGGGTGATGCGAGCATCAAGGTCAATGTCCTCATCGACACCGTCAAGGAGGCTTTAGAGCACATCTTCCCCTCTATGGGAAGCCCCCATATCGGCGGTAGCCGGGTACTGTGCATCCCAAAACTCCCCCGGTGTGTACGAATGGCCCAATTTAAACCAACCCAGGGCATTAATTTTTCTAAGGGTCTCATCTTGCTCTCGGGAAGCTTCGGGTTCAGGCCATCTAGATTCACCAACAGCGGGGTCATTGGCGCGGACTATACCATGTCCGACTTGGAACTTGGGGACTATGCCCGCACCCTCCTCGAGGGTCTCCTCGGCACGGATTTGGTCAATATCGACCACCACCGATTCGGTGTCATTCCGCCCAACAACTTGCATTACTTCTACACCTCATCTCATCCTTTGTACCAAAGGGCCTTCATCATCATCATCATCATCACCCTCATCCTCGGCATGGGGACTTGCAACAACAACCTATGTTGAGACTTTTGCATAAGCCCGAGGCTTTTGAACTTTACGTTTCTTTGATTTGGGAGATGTAGCCGATGCTTCTTTCTTCCTCTTCTTGCCCTTATCGGACTTCAAGGTCCCTTACTCACCATCAGGAGGCGGTCTCATCAACACTCTATTCCCGAGGCCTTCACAAGCGTGATACTTCAAACTTACAACCATAAAAGATACTCATAAGGAAACATGGTGAAGATAGCAATAAAGAGCATACCGTGGTTCTTGTACTACCACCGCTTTTTAGCTAAGTCGCACCAAGAATGATCGAGATAAGGGAACGTAGAATCCAACTGTCTGATCCATCTCGACTGTTTCTGAACCACGCCAGGGTACCAAATGTTGGCTGCATATTAAAAACAAGATTATTTTTTCATAAGGGGATGAAAAGGCAATAAATATATTTTGAGGTAGGGGCACTTACGGTTCATATTCCACTCCTCCGAGAATTGCATCTTATTAGTCGAGATAATGTCCGAGGTCCTCACTCAGACAAACCGGCTCATCCACCCCTGATCCTTGTCCTCATCGATGCTCAAAAAATAATGGCCTTACGGATCGAGGATGAAGCTTTATCAAACCACGAAAGAGACAAGGGATGTATAATCGGACCAAGTGATTGAGGATGAAGGTTATACCCTCGACCTAGTTGGAAAAGTACTGAAGCATATGAACGATCCTCCAGAAAGAAGGATAGATCTGATGTGAAAATTGCGGCCCTAAGTGCCAATAAATTAGCAGGATATATGTGAAATAAAAATTCAAATGAGATGATTAATGAGAAAGGAACAACGCGTAGGTAAGGAGACATAGATGATCGGGCCGTGATCGGACACCATGCCGCACACATGGTGGTAATTTGCTAATATTGAATTCTGCAAAAGGGAAATGAGACGGTGATTAAGGTATATGTCTCAAATGAGGCAACCTAGCCGATCGGGTCATGATTGGACTCCGCTCAAAATAGCGATGGTATTGAGAACAATGATGAACTTTTCAAATGCCCCAAACTAAAGTTATGGAAGTGATGTGAAAGTTGTATCATACTTTATTTGATGATGTGGTGTTCGGTTAAAGCTTTGATTATCTCTTGTGATTTCCTTGAATTCTTGTATGATAGTTCTTTCTAATAAGATGGTGTTTAGTTATACATACTAGTATTATTCCATGGTACTAACATCCTTTTTTCCGGGGGTGCTATATTTTTAAATGAATGTAGGTGGCTCCATAGCGGATAGTGCCAATTGCGCGTAGTGGAGTATCCTCCTCTCATAGTCTTGATGAGCCCCGTTTTCCTTCAAGGGATTATGTTGCACATATTTTGTTGTAGATTTCCACTTTTGAGGTATAGCCATTGCCTTGTTGACCACATTGTCATACTTGTCTTTTGTATCTTTAGCGGCTCCGTAGACGTTTGTGTGGGTTATGTACGGGTGTTGGATGGGTCTATTAACTAGGCTATAATCTTAAACTCTTGTTTCTCTAATCATAACTGTATGGAATCTTGGAAACTTAACTACGGTTTATGGTTGTGATATAAATGATCTAACATTGTTGAATGTACAATCTTTCCTATTGTCAAAATAAACGAAAGCATGGTTTCCTTAATCATATTGAGTTGGGTAGAAAGTGTTTGATAATGCTTGCTCAGTTGGGTTCACTTTATTGAGCGTCGGTCGCGCCTCCCGAGGTTGGGGCGGGACAAACTTGGTATCAGAGCCTAAGGTTTTAAAGTGTCCGAGGATGTCTCGGAGCCGTGCCTAGTAGAGTCCTTCTTATCGGTGTGTAGTCGACCATATCTATAAGTTGGAGGCTACTTGGGCATTTAGGAATAACACCCTACTTTTATATTATGGATCGTGCGGCAAAACTTGTTATGAAACTATTCCCCCTACAACTAGTGCATTATTTTATCTTTCAGTTAATGGCACCTAAGAAGAAAGCGAGAATTGGCCAAGAAGCCAATGCCACCTTAGGAGTGGCTGATGATTCACTAATTGACACTACGGGGGAGGGTAGTCGCCCTGCTATCACCCTGCCTGGTTCTTCTATTCTAGAGCAGACTATCCCAGTTCCTACACCTGCGGAGGGTACCACTATCCCTCCCATTAATACACATGTTTCGCCTCCAACCCCAGGTTTCGGTTCTGGTATTTGTGATGGGGATCTGAGGGGAGCTATTCAGATGTTGACCCAGCTAGTGGCCTCTCAAGCCCAAAGGTCCAATGTTGCACCCCGTTCATCTATCCAGCAATGGGATTCCACCAGTTCTAGGGTGAATAAATTTCTCCAGTTAGACCCTCCAGTGTTTATGGGTGCCAATCCAGAAGAAGACCCTCAGGATTTTATTTATGGGATGCACAAGACCTTCAGGGTTATGCGTGCAACTGAGACAGAGGGAGTAAAGTTTGCTGCCTACCGTCTAAAAGGGGAGGCCTATTCGTGGTTTGAGTTATGGGATGATTCCCGTGAGGAGGGGAGCCCTCCGGCGAGGTGGAGTTAGCCGATGCGTTTATAGATCATTTCATGCCTGCTGGGACAAGGGCAACCCAGGCAGCAGATTTTGAGAATCTGAATCAAGGTAGTAGAAGTGTGTGGGAGTACCATATGGAGTTTGCTCGCCTGTCCAAGTATGCCATTTATATGTTGCCCACAATGGAGGCTAGGGTGCGCCGGTTTGTTCAGGGCCTTAATCCTTCGACTATTAATGAGGCTTTTATGGCTGCATTAAACTCTGACATGAATTATGGGAAGATGGTAGCATTTGCTCAGGCCACTGAGAACCGTAAACTGAATAATAGAATGGAGAGAGAGGGTTCCAGTAAGGACCAGTCTATGGGCAACATGGGAGAGTCACTAGGTGGGGGAAGATCAGCTTTCCAAGGAGGATCATTAGGGCCGTCCCTGTCTGATACACAGTCTTCAGCCATTGAACTGCCACTAGGGCCCAGCCAGCAGCAGCAGTGGAGTCGTTTCAGGCCCGGTAAGGGCAACAGGGGATCCCACCAGCAGGGTTGGTCAGGAGAGAGATCCCAGTAGTAGCAGAGGTCTCTGATCCCTAGGTGCGGGAAAATACACTCAGGTATTTGCTATTTGGAGTTACCCGTATGCTATAGATGTAGGATGAGGGGTCATATGCAGAGGCACTATCGTGTATCTCGCCAGGGAGTGGGTAGGCGCACAGCACAGCCCGCCAGCCCAGCAGCTGCTACATCTTCAGCCCCCTCTCCAGCTCGAGGTACCCCAGCTCCCGCAGGCCGTGGTGCAACTAGGGGTGGTGCGTAGAGTTCAGGAGAACCTAGCCGGTTCTATGCTATGCGTGGTCGCCAGACCGTAGAGGCTTCTCCAGATGTTTTTATATCTATTCGCACTGTCCAATATCATGATGTGTATGAACTTAGTGGCCCTGGTTCCACCTTGTCCTATGTTACCCCTTTTGTTGCTATGGAATTTGGGATAGAACCGGATTAGCTTCATGATCCATTTTCAGTGTCTAGTCCGGTTAGTAAGTCAATTACGACCGCTCGAGTCTATAGAGGTTGTGTTGTCACGGTGTGTGGTAGGGATACCATGGTCGATCTTGTTAAATTAGGGATGGTTGATTTCGATGTAATAATGGGAATGGATTGGCTTTATTCATGCTTTGCCATGCTTGATTGTCAGACTAGAACTATGAGGCTTGAATTGCCTAATGAGCCCGTTGTTGAATGGAAGGGAGATAATGTATTACCTAAAGGTCAATTTATTATATACCTTAACGTCGCGAAGATGATGAAAAGGGGTGTATCTATTATTTAGTTCGGGTTACGGACACCAATGCCGAGGTGCCTAGCCGTGGGTCCGTACTAGTTGTGAATGAATTTCCGGATGTCTTTCCAGATGAGCTCCCTGGGATCCCACCAGATAGATCGATTTTGGGATCGATGTGATGCCAAGCACACAGCCTATATCAATTCCACCTTACAGAATGACACCGGCAGAATTGAAAGAGCTAAAGGAACAATTGAAGGATTTACTAGAATAGGGTTTCATCTGACCAAGTGTGTCATCGTGGGGCACACCGGTCTTGTATGTAAGGAAGAAAGATGGGTCTCTACGGATGTGTGTGGACTACCGGCAACTCAACAAGGTCATAATCAAGAATAAATATCCTTTACCAAGAATAGATGACTTGTTTGATTAATTGGAAGGTGCTACGTGTTCCATAAAAATTGACTTGCGGTCCGAGTATCATCAATTGAAGATAAGTGAGCAGAATATTACAAAAAAATAGCTTTTAGGACTCGGTATAGGCACTTTGAATTTCTGGTGATGTCTTTGGGCTAACAAATGCCCCGGCAGCTTTCATGGATCTTATGAATCGAGTCTTCAAGACTTTTCTAGACTCTTTTGTGATAGTGTTCATTGACGATATTCTTGTGTATTCCCAAAGTCAGGAGGACCATGCTGACCATCTCAGGGCAGTTCTACAGACTCTTCAGCAACATCAATTGTATGCAAAATTTTAAAAATGTGAATTTTGGCTTGAATCTGTCGCGTTCTTGGGTCATGTCATCTATAGGGAAGGAATTATGGTTGATCCTTAAAACATTGCAGCAGTGAAGAATTAGCCTAGACCTACCACTCAAACAGAGATTTGCAGTTTCTTAGGTTTGGCTGGGTATTATTGGAGATTTGTGGAGGGGTTTTCTACTCTTGCCTCTCCATTGACTAAATTGACACAAAAAGCAGTTAAATTCCAATGGTCTGATGCTTCTGAAAGGAGTTTCGAAGAATTGAAATCAAGATTAACTACAACACCGGTATTAGCCCTGCTAGAGGGTACAAAGGGATTTGTGGCGTATTGTTATTCTTCAAGGATGGGGCTTGGGTGTGTGTTAATACAACACGGAAAGGTTATAGCCTACGCTTCTAGGCAACTCAAGAATCATGAAAAGAACTATGCAACCCATGACTTAGAGCTTGTGGCAATGGTGTTTGCGCTAAATATCTGGCTACATTATTTGCATGGGGTCCATGTTGATGTATTTATGGATCACAAGAGCCTTCAATATATTTACAAGCAGAAGGAGTTGAATTTGAGACAAAGAAGATGGCTAGAGTTACTCAAGGACTATGACGTTGATATTCTCTATCACCGGAGATGGCTAATGTTGTGGCAGATGCACTTAGTAGAAAATCTATGGGATGTTTGGCTCATTTGGAGGCATATCAAAGTCCCTTGGCCCAGGAAGTTCACCAGATGGCTAGCTTGGGAGTTCGCCTCACGGACACTAATGAAGGAGGAGTGATTGTGCAGAATAGGGCTAAATCATCGCTTATAGCGGAGGTGAAGGAGAAGCAAATCAACGATCCATTGTTAGCACAACTAAAAGAGGGGATTTATAAACACAAAACCACAGCTTTTTCCTTTGGCATGGATGATGGTACCCTACGGTACCAAGGCCGCCTATGAACATATGAAATGCCCCAAACTAAAGTTATGGATGTCATGTGAAAGTTGTATTATTCTTTATTTGATGATGTGATGTTCGGTTAAAGCTTTGATTGTCTCTTGTGATTTACTTGAATTCTTGTATGATAGTTCTTTCTAATAAGATGGTGTTTAGTTATACATACTAGTACTATTCCATGGTACAACATCTCTTTTGCCGGGGGCGCTACATTTTAAAATGAATGTAGGTTGCTCCATAGCGGATAGTACTGATCGCGCGTAGCGGAGTATCCTCCTCTCACAGTCTTGGTGAGCTCCTTTTTCCTTCAAGGGGTTATGTTGCACATATTTTGTTGTAGATTTCCACTTTTGAGGTATAGCCGGGGCCTTGTTGTCGGCGTTGTCATACTTGTCTTTTGTATCTTTAGAGGCTCCGTAGACGTTTGTGTGGGTTATGTATGGATGTTGTATGGGTCTATGAACTAGGTTGTAATCTTAAACTCTTCCTTCTCTAATCATAACTGTACGGAATCTTGGAAACTTAACTACGGTCTAAGGTTGTGATATAAATGATCTAACATTGTTGAATGTACAATCTTTCCTATTGTCTAAATAAACGAAAACATGGTGTCCTTAATCATATTGAGTTGGGTATAATGTGTTTGATAAGGCTTGCTCAGTTGGGTTCACTCGATTGGGCGCCGGTCGCGCCTCCCGAGGTTGGAGCGTGGCATTCTGTATGCGGTACAAATCAGAGGGTCCGATTTTATAGTCCTTATGACGCTTCGTAGGAAGTCTCCAAAGGATCGAGACAATGGTCAAGGTTCAACCCCGAGGAGTTATCAACATTTGACCTCGAGGCAATAGAGATGGGTGGTTATGATGGAAAAACGGGAAGTTCCCAAGGAACGTGGTAAATGCTAACCAAGGCTATTAGACTAGTTTAAGCCTGTACCATGGCATTAAATAGCTATAACGATACCTGAGAAAGAGGGCACCGCTTCCTCGTCACGCGGGTTGTAGGGAAAACAAAAAATACCCCAACTATCGAGCAATGTACCCCTACCCAATTCGATATTGTATCAAAATTTTCCATCGAAAATCCCCCTTCCATACTAGGCTGATGTGAGCACATATCTCGGTACATCAGCGTGGTGACTGATATGAACATGGTAAAGGAAGAATGCCGATGGGGGGAGACAATGTTAGTAGAGATCCCCAATCCCGAGGAAAGCATAGTAGACCACAAAGCTGGCTTCCTCAGCGTCTATACATACCCATTTACTCTAGGTCCCATAGATTCTTCCGATCCTTCCTCCCCGTCAATAGATCCGGTGATTCTTGACTTTTGTTGTGAGTACTGAGTTACTCTCGGGCAGATCTATCCTTCTTTCTAGAGGATCATTTATATGATCCGATATTTTTCCAAGTAGATCGAGTGTATGACCCTTAGCCTCAATCACTTGGTCTGATTATACAGCCCTCGTCTCTTTCGGGGTTCGATCAAGCTTCATCATCGATCTGCGAGGTCGTTCTTTTCGAGCATCGATGAGGACAATGATCGGGGGTGGATAAGCTGATTTGTCCGAGTGAGGACCTCGGACATCATCCCGGCTAATATGATGCCATTCTTGGAGGAAGAGAATATGACGCATAAGTTCCTCTACCCCCAGCACGAATTATTTCCCTTTCATCCCTTTCTGAAAAATAATATTTTTTAATTATGCAGCCACCGCTTGGTACCCGGCGTGGTTTAGAACCTATCGAGTTGGATTTCTCTTTCCGTTATATCGAGCGTTCTTGGCGTAACTTGGCCAAAACGCGGCGGCATGCCAAGAACCACGATATGCTTTTTGTTGCTATCTTTACTATGTTTCCTTATGAGTATCTTTTGTAGTGGTATGTTTGATGCATCATGCTTGTGTAGGACTCGGGGATAGAGTTTTTATGAGACTGTCTCCTGATCGTGAGGAAGGGACATCAAAACCCAGCAATGGTAGGAAGAGGAAGAAAGAGACGTCGGGCGGGACTCCCAAATCAGAGAAACCTAAAGTTTGCAGGCCTCGGACCGATGCCACGGTCTCGATTTCGGCTATAGTGACAAGTCCCCATACCGAGGATGAAGGTGATGATGATGAGGATCACCCTTTAGCACAAAGGGCAAGACGGGGCGTGGATGCTTCTCAAGTTGCTGGGCGGAAGGCCGCCAAATTGGGGGTAGTTGATATGGACCAGACACGTGCTGAGGAGACCCTCGAGGAGGGTTCAGGCATAGTCCCCGAGTTTCAAGTTGCACATGGTACTATCCGTATCGATTAACCCGTTGTTGGTGATTGCGAACGGCTTGAAGCCGAAGCTTCTCGGGGGAAAGATGACACCCTTAGAGAAACTAACTCCCTAGACTGCTTTAATTGGGCCCCTTCATACTCACCGAGGGAAATCAGGGATGCATAGGACCCGGATACCGGCGATATGGGGGCCTCTCATGGAAGGGAAGATGTGCTCGAAGACCTCTTCAACGGTGGCGACGAGAATATTGACCACGATGCTCCTGTCGCTCTCGAGGAGGCGGAGAGGCTTCAGCAGCAGGTGATATTCTTTGACATATCATTAGAGCTTCAAATTTTTGCCTTTCTCTTTTGAACATCTCTGCTTTGTTGCAGGCTAAGAAAATGTATGACCATGCCTTTTCTAGGCTCCAAGACAAGCTTTCGTGCTGTGGGAAGGAGATCGAGAAGCTCACCTCAGAGCTAAATGTTACATCTCGCGTTTTTGTATGTTAAAAGTTTCATCTTAAGTTAATTGAAGTCAACTCGGGGATGAGCTCATTTTGACGTTAACGTATTTACGTTATTTATAACAAGCAATAAATAAGTGTTATGGAGGATAAAGGGGTACACAGATTAAAGAAAACGAGTTTCGTTGAAAGTGGCCAATTTGAAAAAAAACAATACGGGTCGAGGAATAATACCTGATTATTATGACCTAATACCATGCAAGGTACCATATGACCACGGTAGTATAACATATAAAGTATATATGAAGTATTTTAAAAATAAATAGAGTTTTAAGTAATTTGGGACAATTTTTAAATTATGCGGGTAATTGGTTAATTATCGGGTAATGGGACATTATCCAGTTAACTAATAAACGGATAAAATTAACTGAAATACACCACTCTCCACGTGACACAAGGCCACCAATCTAAAAATATGACTCATAAACAATTGTAAATAGGTGTCAAAATTTTAACTCCTTGTAGGAATCTAATAAACCCACAAATTTGATACAACAAATTAATATCGATCCATTCAAAGGCAAGGAACAGAAACAAGCTTCATTTTTGTCTTTAACTTCGTACTTCATTTCATTTCGTGTAGCCTCAATCTGTTCTTGGTTTGAAACCAAGAACATGAACAGAACTATTTCGTCCAATCAATTCAACTTAGCCAAAAATTTTGATAGAAATTTCAAAAGAGGCCACCATAATTTCGTTCAAAATTTCAAGGATTTCAATCAAACTATCGTTCAACACATTTCACTGAAGCAGAAGCTTCATTCCTTTCAAATAATTCCTGGAACAGGTATGTTAAGGCCCTCCCTTCTTTCTTTTGGCATGGTCCAAATTATATTGAAGAAATGAGCAAACACACAGTTTCTATAAATTACTCTATTCATAGAAATAGTAGGGGTGTCTATATTCGTCATTCCCCATGAAAATTATAATTATCTTTTATTCATGGGTCTCAGAATAATACACAATTGAAAAAGTTTATCTGGAGGGAATATTGAGATTATTACGTATTTTTCATGCACTTTTCTCATTTATACATGTTCATTGACCCATGACCAGATAGCGTTATATACGCGTATATATGTATATTATATTTATATGGGATACGGGAAAAAGGTTACGGCATTATATATGCACCACCACCTGATTAGCTGGTATATGATAATGATATTCCCACAGTGGCTGAAATATGACTCAGACGGCATTATATACGCACTACTACCTGATCAGCTGGTATAAGTTGATGATGTTGCCCACAGTGGCCGAGATGATATAATGAGATGCCCTCAGTGGCTTGATGATATTATGTACACCCATACCTATGCATGGCACGACATTTATATGCACATGCATGACATTATAAACGTTTCAGAATTTACAAAGCTATTCAGATTTAAAAATGTGTTTTCTATATTCCATGTTTCATCTATGTCTTTTACGTACTAATTTTCATGCCTTACATACTCAGTACTTTTTTCATACTGACACCCTATTTCACGGGGCCTACGTTTCATGCCCGTAGATGCAGGGAGGCAAGCCGACGGCCCCCCTTCTTAGGATCCGTAATCAGCAAGAGTTGGCGTGCTCCACTTGATTCGGAGCTGCTCTTGATTTTGGTACGATACGTTTGTATATATACATGCATATCGATACGATGTGGCTCAGTCACGTCTTTGTACATTTATGTTTCAATTAGAGATCTGTAGACAGTATGTCTAGTTGGATAGTATGTGGCCTTGCCGAATTACAATTTTGAGATGTATAGTTGTCTATAGCAGTCTTGTCGGCTCGCCCTACTTATGTTGTACGTATATGTATGTATGCCCTTTTGGGCAGATTTCCTTCATACAGATTTTTCTCGTAACTCAAAAGATGTTACACAGGTTCATATCCTAGACGCATATTTAGGGGTGTTTCATAGGTAGGACTCAAACACTCATCGCGGCCCATTGGTTTGGGTCGTGACAGTAAAGGAGTCGAAGGCCTACTCTGCCCAAAAGAAAGAGCAATTGCACGGGCTTCAGGCAAATGTTGAGGGAGTGTGCCAGGAAAGGGCTGGCCTCCGTAAGCAAGTATCACTGTATCAATGAACTTGTCTTTTATTCTTATAACTTGATGCTTAACAACTTATTTTGCCGTTGCAGAATAGGCAAAAAGATGCCCTGGTGGGGTAACTTCAGGAAGAGGATGCAGCCACGAATGCTAAGATCCTCGAGCTGAGGGGGCAAAATGGGGCTGTGACCTCGGAGAAAGATCTCGTGCGGACGGATTTAACATCGATCCAGTTCTTCTTCGAAGTGCTCACAGGGAGGCTGCTGCACTATCCGTGGCCAAGTCTGAGGCCAAAGAGAATGCGTCTTCATACATGAAGTATTCTACCACCGCAAATGATCGAGCCAGAGAGATATTAGAGAAAGACGAGCAGAAGCTGACTCAGGCCATTTCTTATGCTCGTTCAAAGTTAAGGAGGCAGTCTTTCAAGGAAGCAAGCGCTAAAGGCGTCGATCTCTCAACTGAAATTGAGGAAGGCCGAACCTTGGAGAAAGAACCAGCATTATCGGCCACTTCGGACGAGGATTTTGAAGACGATCTAGAGAGTAGTGAGGGTTAATAATAGACTCACGTCATTACCCAGCGCTCGGGGGAAAAGGCTTTGTAAAGACACCTCCTATAAATATAACTTTGGTAATGTAAGAAGATTTTTCTGCTTCAAGTCTTTGAATTTTATATTTCAGCGTTTACGTGAAGTTATCCTTTGGATTTTGATGTTTGCTCTTAGGATCCCATACTTGGACTAATCAGGACCCTTGAGATCGGGCACCATCTCAAGATTAGGTCGATAGCTTTTTAGAATTGATGCTTGTAATAATAGAAATCCTTGGGGTCTCAACGATTCCCAAGCGCTGTGTGATAGTATCATTTATGTGACACGGTTGTAAAGCGACCGGGGTGGTCCCACCGATACACTTCCCCAAAAATGGCACTGACATGGTTAGAATTAATTGGCCTTCAGTTCAGGCGAACAGTCGCTGCTTGCTCTATATATGCATTTGCTTATTTCTTATCAGAGGACTCTACTACTTTGAGTAACTATCCCTTTTATAGAGCTCTTATTCTCTGTGCTAGTTCTCTTACCATTTCAACCAAAGATTTCTCCCAAGTCTTCATCTTCCTTTTCTTATTTTACCATAGCCATTGCTGCTACGTCCAAATCTGTTCACCAAGGTGATGAGAGTTCCGCCTCTGCTTCGCGCTCGGTCGGTTGTACACTACTGGTGTCCGGTGAGCTAATTTCTAGGTGCTTTTTCTCGAGGGGGACTTTATGTTGGAGATACCTCCCAATGTTCAAGGCCATTTGGATCATGCATCGAGGTTTATCTCCTCAATAAGGGAGGAACACCTCGAGGCAGTTAGAAAAGATGTGGATGGGGAGAAAAGGTGGTACTGTAAGTACCTTCCCAAAATAGAGCATCATGGATCATGTCGAGGGGTTTTTGAACGTATACACGTACCCATTTACATCGGGCCCTCTCGATAAGGTCATACTAGAATTTTGTAGAAGATATGAAGTAACCCTGGCACATGTTCACCCGTCATTTTAGAGGATAGTGCTGATGATAAGGTATTTTGTAGATAAATTTAGGCTCGAGTTCACCCTCAGCAATTATATTACATTGTACTAGACCTTGCATTATCGGGGCCTGATTACTCTACAACATTGATCCACTCGTCCCATTATTGCCAGCAATGAAGAAGATGGGGACCTAAGGTGGATGAGGCATTTCGTCTGAGTGCGGATTGTCGATATTATCCCTCAAAGTTCCTTCCATTTCCTGAGAAATGGAATTTTACACGCAAGTGGTACACTCGTGTTCTTATTACTTTTATCCATGGTGGAGGTGGATTCTGTAAACATGCTTTCTTTTTCTTTTCTTTTTTGCAGCAATCTCGTGGATGCCATACGAGGTTCCTGACCTGGCAGATTGGTCTCAGACACTTGCAGCTTGCTCGACTTACGATGAGCGTAAGTGGCGAGATCTGTCCAAGGGTAGATAGGAGTCAAAACAACATGGTACGTGTTGTGTGGCTTGTTTTCTTTGAAAGATAATTTCTTTAATGTGTACTAACTCCGTCACCGCAGGCATTGGAGAATTTTTTGAGATTAGACCGTTCCCCCTCAGGGAGAAGGAAGGGTCGTGGGCTTTGGGGTCGAGGACTTATAACAAATGTAAGGAGTCCTTGAAGGACGAGGGTGCTTATAGCAAGGCAAGCCATGCTCAGAGGCTCAAAGAAGATGTATCAGCTGATCCTGCAGCATTTGAGTCTTCTAGCCTCGAAAAAACTGTTCTGCCCTTGTCGTCATCTTCTTTTCCCATCGAAGGTACTTCGAGGGATGTTTGAGACTAGGGGCTGCCTAAATCAAGCGGGGTCTCGAGTGACCATGTCCCCACCAAGATCGGTTTAACTGGGGTTAGTGAGACCTGGCCAGCATATGCGCGCTCAACCTTTGAGGAGGCTTAACGGCTTTGTTCTGTGGTGAGCTTTGGTTGACTTTGTTGGTCATTTGATTTTACATTTTCGTTTTCTCATTGAGCTTCTTTTTCATAGGCCTTTGACAAGCTCAAGTCCGAGTTGCTCCACAGTGAAGCCAGGTTGAGGAAAGCCTTGGATGGGGAGAAATCCCTCTGGCTTCTTTGTGTTAAAAGGGGAAAAGAATTGAGGCACCTTCAGTATGTGGCGAATCGAAGCCTGAACTATGAAAGCCACCTCGAGAAACAGGTAACCTTTGCTCAGATGGAATGCATGATTCTTCTTCTATTCTCGGAGATTAATATTTTGATATTTCAATTGCAGCGCAAGATAAAAGACTTGGAACACCTTCGGGCCGAGGTATGCCGGTCCAAGCAAGAGTGTAACGAGCTAAGGGCTCAGATAGATGCCCATATTGAGGCCAAGAAGAATGATTTGGCCAAGGTTTCTACCCTTGAGGTATAGCTCTGGAACTCCCGTAAAAATAGCTCGGTTAAGACGAGGAGGATTGCAAGGCTCGAGTCTAACCTTTTAAAGATGAAGGTTAAGGTTGTGGACACCCAGGCTGAAGCTGAAGAGATTCGGGCTAAGGCCAATAAGAAAGTGGCCGTCTATTTAAAATATGTTGCTGATGATCGAGCTAAGTTTAGAGGGGCATCCGATCAGGAGAGCAAAAGCAATGAGTATGACCAATGCAAACCTCGGAGGGAAACCCTCGAGGAAATCCATGCTAGGGGATTCGATCACTCGGAAGAGAATGAGCATGCCAAGGCGGATGAATATGATGCCAAGTTCCTCGTGTCTGATGTGGAAGATAATGAGGGAGAGGCCGATGGGGCCGCAATCCCCGAGGGGAAAGTAGACTAGGCTTTTTCTTTTTGATTCTTTGTACAGGGCTCTTAGAGAGCATTTCCAAATGTAGCCTTGCATTGTTTCATATATGCATATATAAAGAAAACTTTCGTTTTGTTCCTTTCATGAATTTCTATTTACTTGTATATGTATTTCTTTGTCTTGAGTTTTGATGTTTGTCAATGATTAGCCAGACGAATTGGCCTTCGGGTAAAAACCCTTAGGTTTACAATTCGGCCCCGAGGCTTGTTAGGCTGGCCCATAGGCTCTTACACATAGGATCGGTACGACCTTTAACATAGGTTGGCACTTAGGCTCTTACGCGTTGGGTCGGTACGACCTTTAGTTTAAGCTGGGGACAGTGGCTCTTATGCGTTTGGTTGGTAGGACCTTTATTTTTAAGCCGGCGATAGTGGGTCTTATGCGTTTTGTCGGTAGGACCTTTAATTTTAAGTTGGCGACAATGTTCCTTAAGCATTGGGTCGGTACGACCTCTAGTATGGGCTTTATTTTCCCTCGTTAAAGACTTTTTGAAGTTTTTATGTTTGCTCGACTCTTCGACGGCTAGATAAGAGCCTCGATATTGGGTCTTTATTTAGTGATAAATGACCACCTCCGGAGTTTTCGCTCGATGGCTGAATTGTTTCGAAGCCTATTGTTTGGAGTTGATATGATCGAAGCTCTTTTCCTTATGCTGAGGGTCGCCTGATTAACTAGTTCTTTTTGAAGTTTTTTTGAAGTAATTGAAGGCCTGTGATTTTTTGGCGACGGTCAGGAGTCCCTGAGCCGCATAAGTTTTGCTAGAGCCTTGTGACCGTAGTCACTATGTTTTGGTCGTAGCCTTTCATACCCCGAGTGAAGTAGTTTCGGCGTTTATATCGAGGGTATGCCTTTTTAGGGGTTTTATAAGTTTAGATATATAGCCTTAACTTTAAGATCAGGATTACGCCTTTTGTAAGGTCTTACAAAATTTTAACATGCCTTACTTGAGGTCTTATAGGTAAGTTACGTGGTACAAGTATGGTTCATGCCTTGCTTGAGGTCTTACAGATAGGTTATTTGGTACAATAATGGTTCATGACTTGCTTGAGGTCTTATAGTTTTGGTGTTGCCTTTTGGAGGTCTTATGAGCTCGAGGTTGCCCACACAGGGCTTTATGGCCTCGAGTTTTTGGCAGCTCGATAGGTGATAGTTAGTGACAGTCCCCGAGACATCGAGTGCTCTTTTGGCTCTGGAGCCATTCATTGTAAACTTTTGTTTTGCCTTGTTGAGGTCTTACGAGTTTGAAGTTTCCAACCTGGAGGTCTCACCGCTTTATGTTTTTGACGTCAGTCCCCGAGTGTTAGGGGAATTTAAGGCCCTAATGTCGTTTCTCGTAATAGTAGCATACTTCTTTAAAGCGCAAAGCATTTTCATGGGGAAAATATTCTTTGTTTACTTGGTACAAGTATACATTTTTTCATTGTCTAGGGTTCAATTATTCTATGCGGGCATGGTTAATTTGACCGTTTGGCCTGATACATCATTTTCCTATCGAGACCCTTTTTTGGCTCATCTTGACTTCTTTGGGAAGGTGATCTTCTGGGGGGATGCCCCCCAGTGTTTGAGGTTTGTTAAAGAGAAGCCTTGAATACTTGTTAAGTTCTCCGTAGGTAGTATATAGGTGCTGCCTCGTTAAAAGCCTTGCCGGTAAAACCATTATTGGGAAAAAATCCAATCGAAGGAAAAGAGTGCAACGTATGCTTTGAAACCTACGGTCTTCATGTTGGACAGCGCTTCGACTATTCTGATAGGACACCTGCACACAGGTTAGTGCAAGATTTAAATGAAAAGGGAGACGGTTATACCTTAGTAGTGATGGCTTTTTGAGCTTTGATATGCTTGAAATGTTTGCTCAGGGGACGCAGCATGGTTCTTTGCTTGTTTTATTACCGTGTAGCCGAGAATGTGTCTCGTGATTTGTAATTTATTGTTTGCTTATCCTTTGGCTCCTTCAATGTTAAAGGAGTCGATGTAGGTGTCATATCATGCACCGCGAACATATCCCTCATTGCATATTGTTCCCCATACACGGTTTTTATTATGTCCATTGTTGGAAACATCATCATTTGCTGAAGGGTCGATGGTGCCGCTCTTTATGCAGTGTATCCATGGCCTTCTGAGCAAGGTCTTATACCTCATGTCTCCTTCAATGACATAAAATTTGACATTTTACGTCGTGCCGGCCACGTCGACCGAGAGGATTATCTCCCCTTACGTTGTCTCACTCACCATGTTGAATCCATTGAGGACTCGAGAGGCGGGCACGATCTGGTCGAGCAGTCTGAGCTGCTCCACTACCCTTGACCTGATAATGTTGGCCGAGCTAACTAGATCCACATGAACACGCTTAATTTGAAATGTATTCACAAGAAAAGAAACTACCAATGCATCGTTATGAGGCTGAGACAAGGCCTCGATGTCCCCGTCGCTGAATGTGAGGGCATCCTCGGGTATGTAACCTCGAGTTCATTTATCCCTAGTGATGGATATTTTTGTTCTTTTGATAACGGGTTCCTACGGGATGTCGATTCCTCCAGCGATCATGTGGATGACATGTTGTGGCTCTTCTGTTTTATTTTTCCTGTTCAGCTTACTTTCCCGACATTTATTTTTGGCTCGGTCACTAAGGAACTCTCAGAGGTGCCCTTTGATGAGTAGCCGGGCAACTTCTTCTCGGAGCTGTATGCAATCTTTGGTCCTATGACCGTGTGTACCGTGAAATTCGCACACTAATTTAGGGTTCCTCTGCGACAGATCTGATAGTACAGGTCTTGGCCACCTGGTGTCTCTGATTTTAACGAGGGCAAATAAGATGTCCGAAATGTGTCTGTCGAATCCGGCTATACTTACGAGTCCCCGAGGATTCTAACCTCGATCCGTCCTTCGATCATTTCGAGATATGTTATGCCTTGGGGCGTTTCTTCTATCTTCGGTATATGGTTGGTACCTTTCCTTGTTTGGCCTTAGTTCATTTGCAAGAAGTCTACTAGGACATACTGGACTCGAGGGGTCTCCTAGTTGGTCTTCCTCGACCCTGATCTTTGATTGGTATCGGTTGTGGACATCCGACAAAGTTACGGCGGGATATTCAACCAAATTCTACTTCAGCTGCTTCGAAGCCACTGAGCTTCATTCGTTCAAACCTTTGGTGAAGGCATGCACTGCCCAGTCATCGGAGATTGGTGGTAATTCCATTCACTCCATTTGAAAGCGAGATACAAACTCCACATCATCTCGTTTTCTCTTTGTTTGATTTTGAAGATGTCAGATTTCCTTGTAGCCACCTTGATGGAACCTGCATGTGTCTTTATGAAAGACTCTGCCAGCATTGGAAATGAGTTTATCGAATTTGGGGCTACGTTGTGATACCACATCATGGCCCCTTTCAAAAGTGTTTATCCGAACTTTTTTAGAAGGGCAGATTCAATCTCGTCGTCCTTCAGGCCATTGCCCTTCACCGCACAATTTAAGCAGTGACGTGCTCGTTAGGGTTGGAGGTTCCGTTGTATTTCGGAAGATCGAGCTTTTTGAATTTCATCGTGATGGGCTTTGGAGCAGCATTTTGTGGGAATGGCTTTTGTACGAATTTCGTTGAATCTACATCCTTTAGAATCGGGGGTGCGACCGGAATTTGATCGAACCTTTAATTATAGGTCTCCACCTTTTTGTCCTTAGCTTTTATCATCCTTTCACCCGACTCAATCCTCTTTGTGAGGTCCTCGAGCATCTTCATGATAGCGGGGTCAACTGTTGACCCGTTACTGCTTGATCTTTCTTCTACCTGTTCGGCTTGAGGAGCTGCTTACGGTGCTGTAGTGCTTGGAGTTTTTAAGCGAATTTGCAGTTGAGTAATTGTTAGCTGTTGTGCCTACAACATTTCAAAAATGACGTGAAGGCTAACCTCTTGTTCCTTCCAAACTGGGGTTTTCTGAGCCTGTTGTTGGTCTTCTTGGCATATACTCTTGTTAGTATGGGAGCTTATATCTATGTGTTGGGCGTTGCATGATACCACATCCACATTAATTGGTTCTGGTGTATCCTCAGGGTTTCGCGGTGGTACATGAATACCTGGAACAGCTACACCATTCTCTCCATGGTCCTCCAGAACATAGTTTTCTTGTGCGTTCACTGAGTTAGACATTTTGACCTGAAATCAAATATTCTTGGACAAGAAAAAATGTATAAGATAACTAGCGTAATGTAGTAAACCAGTATGAAAAAAATCACTATTTTTT
Source organism: Nicotiana tabacum (assembly GCF_000715075.1). Lineage (NCBI taxonomy): Eukaryota > Viridiplantae > Streptophyta > Magnoliopsida > Solanales > Solanaceae > Nicotiana > Nicotiana tabacum. Next base: position 140,419,685 of record NC_134080.1, read on the forward strand.
TAGCCCCACGGTGGGCGCCAAACTATTTACCTTGAAAATGGTAATTCTAATTAGATTTGATTATGTGGTTCTAAAAATATGTGATTTATTTTTATGCTATTTGTTAGGCAGTAGATGTTAAGCGTGAGATTAGAAAAATAGATAAGAGCTTGAGACAGCATGTCAAGCAAACCGAGTGGCTGAGAATCGGGGCCTCGAGCTGGCTTATATGGGGCCTCGAAGTTGAGCTAAGCGTTAGGCTATGTCCGGTCGATGAAGGACTAACAATTTTGGGAGCTCTGATAAGAGCTCTTTATGATCAATAATGAGTAAAAAATGAAGAACAATTAATGAAACACAATAAATGTAAATAATAGAATCAAGGGTCCCCTTTATATATGAGGGGGAATCCCAACATAATACAGATGAATTTATTAATGGGATATGAGGTTGGTACATTAATTTAATGCCACTGTACGGGCCTGTACTAGCCCGATAGACTTGGTCAGCTTTTATCCCATGCCTTGGGAACTTCCCGTTTGTCCATCATAGCCATCGATTTGCACTTCCTCGAGGTCGAACACTGAGATCCCTCGGGGTCGAACCTCAAGCTGAGCCTCATGTTACTATCATTCTCTAACCTCGGGAGGCACGACCGGCGCTCAATCGCGTGATCCCAACTGAGCAAGCCATTTTAACACTTTCTACCCAACTCGATATGATTAAGGGAATCATGCTTTCATTTCATATCGCAACCTCAAACTGTAGTTAAGTTCCAACATTACATACAATCACAATTTAGAGAAACAAGAGTTTGAGATGACAACTTAGTTCATAGACCCATCCAACCCCCATACATAACTCACACAAACGTCTATGGAGCCTATAAGAATACAAAAGAAAATTATGACAACACCGGCAACAAGACCCCCGCTATACATCAAAAGTGGAAATCTACAACAAAAGATGTGCAACATAACCCCTTGAAGGGAAAAGGGGCTCACCAAGACTATGAGAGGAGGATACTCTGCTACGCGCGATCGGCACTGTCCGCTATAAAGCCCCCTACATTCATTTAAAAATGTAGTGCCCCCGGCAAAAAGGACGTTAGTACCATGGAATAGTACTAGTATTTATAACTAAACACCATCTTATTATAAAGATCTATCATACAAGAATTCAAGGAAATCACAAGAGACAATCAAAGCTTTAACCCAACACCACATTATAAAATAATGAATCATCCAACTTTCACATGATTTCCATGACTTTAGTTTGGGGTATTTCCTATATTCATCATTGTTCCCAATACCATCGCTATCTTGAGCGGAGTCAGATCATGACCCGATCGACTAGGTTGCCTCATTTGAGATATATGCCTCAATCACCATGTCATTTTCCTTTTCTGGAATTCAATATCAGCACATTACCACCATGTGTGCAGCATGGTGTCCGATCACGACCCGATAGGCTAGGCCGCCTTACCTAGGCATTGTTCCTTTCTCATTAATCATCTCATTGAATCTTTATTTCACATATATCACACAAATTCATCGGCGCTTAGGGCCACAAATATCACATCGAGCATGTATATATATACAATTTCAAAACCAATTCATGTAAAATAACAATCAATACATCGATCAAGTTTCCGGTCTTACAACATTTGCACATAAACATACCAGCGGAGCTCAATTTCTAACATGAGGGGGTTTAAGCCATACATACCTCGATAGAGCTTTCTTTAATTTCTTAAAAAAATTCGAGACCCTTAGCAACTTCAATCTATTTTACAAAAATTACAAATTGAACCAAGAATTAGAGACATGATTAATATTCTAGCTCGTTTAGGTATACTATCAAGCACTAGGTGTGCATTTTAATTTTAGGGCCCTTTTGTGAGAGATTTATATCATTTTACACCTCAATTGCTATCTTATTAGTTCACAACCTCCCAATACACTATTATCATTTATGCATTCAAGAAAATCCATTCTTATACCCATGAACACCCAAGCTAATTACTCATTCTAGTGTGAATTTCGAAACCAAAGGTTAGGGCTCAAGTTCTTACCTCTTGGGGTGAAAGTCTAGCAGCTTTACTTGATAATCTTCAAGGGTTTAGGCAAGGATTGAGTGGGGACTTGATGAGGATCACCCTCTCTCTTTAGAACTCCCTCTCTCACTCTATTTGCAGAAAAATAACATAAAATGGGTCTAATGGTGTGTTTTTGATGGGATGGGGTCGGGTTTTAGAAGTTAGAAAATAGGAGCCCCGACACACTCGGCGATCGCATAATGGACATGCGGCCTGCAAAATGGACGGCAAAATATGGTCCCTAAAATGTGAACAAACTGTCTGGGTGTGTGACAGAAATGCGGTCCGCATACCTTTTCTGCGGTCGCATAATACACCGCAGAACTGTTCCTCACAAAAATTCCAGGGGGATTATGCGACCCGCATATCGATCATGTGATCACATAATTGGCCGCATAGTTGATCTCAAATTTATCATCAAACTGTCTGACTCTGCGGTTATTATGCAGTCTGTATAGCTATTATGTGATCGCATAATAGACCGCATAAACACACTTTTCTGAAAAATAATATTCCTTAACTTTTTAATGCACAGATCGATCAAATTTACAAATTTCTAACACATATTCCTAATTTGGTACTACGAGCTTTTGAGTTTTTGAGTAGAAATTTCATGGGGCCTTACATCCTCCCCCACTTAAGATCATTCGTCCTCGAATGAGGATCAAGTTTCACTCATCAGAAATCTTTACGCAACCTCCGCTTTCCACAACATGAAATATATAAACAACCCCAAATTTGGCTAACTCCATAAATTTCTAAGAATTCGCCAGAGTTTCCTTTGTATCTAGGCCTATCAACCTGTCAGAGGGCCCCATAAACATATCCTAACAGCATGTACAATACATGTCCCATAGACATAATATAACTTGTACAACACCAACCATGGCTGCATGGGCAACATATAACCAAAATAGAACAGTTTTACATAGATCAAATCAAAAGATAAGAGTTTATAGGGACCAAATGCATAAAAAGCTATTACATGGTTATACAAACAAATGTGGGTACTTCTTTCTCATTTTGTCTTGTGCTTCCCAAGTGGCTTCCTCAACCTGCTAGTTCTGCCATTATACTTTTACGGATGCAATTTCCTTATTTCTCAATTTTCGGACTTGCCTGACAAGAATGGAAACTGGAACTTCTTCATAAGACAGCTCTTTATCAACCTTAATAGTTTCAACTGGAACATTAGTTGACGGATTTTCCACCACCTTCTTCAACATAGAAACATGAAAGATTGGGTATACCAATGACATCTTGAGTTGTAGCTCAAGCTTTTACGCCACCTGACCAATCCTCTAAATGATTCTGTACGGTCCGACAAACCTCGGACTCAATTTTCCTTTCTTTCCAAACCGCATGATACCTTTCATGTGGGAAACCTTCATAAATACACAATCATCTTCTTTGAACTTCAAATCTCTTCGATGAACGTCTGAATAAAACTTTTGGCGACTCTGAGAAGTTTTCAACCTCTCCTTGATAATCTTGACTTTCTCCATAGCCTGATGCATAGGTTCAGCCCTATCAATTCAACTTCTTCAACTTCAAACCACCCACTGGGAGATCTACATCTCCTACCATACAATGCTTTTAACGGTTCCATCTGGATACTAGCATGGAAACTGTTGTTATAAGCAAACTCTATTAGTGGCAAATGATCATCCCATCTCCTTTTGAAATCAAGAGTACAAGCATGCAATATGTCCTCAAGCGTCTGAATCGTCCGCTTTGCTTGCCCGTCGGTTTGAGGGTGAAAACCTGTGGTAAGATTTACCTGCGTGCCCAAAACCTTGCTGAAATTTCTTCCAAAAGTTGGTTGTGAACTAAGCCCTCGATCTGAAATGATTGATATTGGAGTGCAATGCACGCTGACTATTTATTTGAGATACAACTGAGCATAATGTTCCTCTTTGTCACTAGATTTAAATGGAAAGAAGTGTTGATTTATTGAGCCGATCCACGGTCACCCAAATTGAGTCAAACTTGCGCGTAGTGCACGGTAACCCTACCGCAAAATCCATGTTGATCATCTCCCATTTACACACTGGAATTTCTATGCTTTGAGCCAATCCACCAGGTCTTTGATGTTCGGCCTTTACTTGCTGACAGTTCGAACATTTTGCCACAAAGTTTGCGACATCCTTTTTCATGTTATTCCAACAATAGACTTCCTTGAGATCATGATACATTTTCGTAGATCCTGGGTGCATGGAATACCTGGAAGTGTCAGCTTCTGCCATAATCCTTTCGCGGAGACCGACAATATCCGAAACACATTGGCGGCCTTGGTACCGTAAGGTACCATCATTCATGCCAAAGGAAAAAGATGTGGTCTTGTGTTTATGAATCCTCTCTTTTAGTTGTGCTAACAATGGATCACTGAATTGCTTCTCTTTCACTTCCGTCACAAGCGATGACTCAACCCTATTCTGCACAATCACTCCTCCTTCATTAGAGTCCGCAAGGCGAACTCCCAAAGTAGCTAACTGGTGAACCTCCCGGGCCAAGGGCCTTTGATATGCCTCCAAATGAGCCAAACTTCTAAAAGATTTTTGACTAAGAGCATCCTCCACAACATTAGCCTTCCCCCGGTGATAGAGAATATCAATGTCATAGTCCTTGAGTAACTCTAGCCACCTTCTTTGTCTCAGATTCAACTCCTTCTACTTGAAAATATATTGAAGGCTCTTGTGATCCGTAAATACTTCCACATAGACCCCATACAAATAATGTTGCCAGATCTTTAGTGCAAACACCACTGCCGCAAGCTCTAAGTCATGGGTTGGATCGTTCTTTTCATGATTTTTGAGTTGCCTAGAAGCGTAAGCTATTACCTTGCTGTGTTGCATTAACACACACCCAAGCCCGATCCTTGAAGCATCTAAATACACCACAAATCCCTCTGTACCTTCTGGCAGGCTAATACCGGTGCTGTAGTCAATCTTGATTTCAATTCGTGGAAGCTCCTTTCACAAGCATCGGACCACTGGAACCTAACTGCTTTCTGCGTCAATTTAGTCAATGGAGAGGCGAGAGTAGAAAACCCCTCCAAAAATCTTCTGCAGTACCCAGCAAAACCCAAGAAACTGCGAATCTTTGTTGGTGTGGTAGGTCTATGCCAATTCTTCAGTGTTGCAATCTTTTGAGGATCAACCATAATTCCCTCCCTAGAGACGACATGACCCAAGAACGCAACAGATTCAAGACAAAATTCCCATTTCGAAAATTTTGCATACAGTTGATATTGCTGAAGAGTTTGCAGAACTGCCCTGAGATGGTCTACATGGTCCTCCCAACTTCGGGACTACACAAGAATATCGTCAATGAACACTATCACAAAGGAGTCTATAAAAGGCTTGAAGACTCAATTCATAAGATCCATGAAAGTTGCCGGGGCATTTGTTAGGAGCCCCGACACAATCTGTGATCGCATAGCGACCGTATAATGGACATGCGGCCCGCGAAATGAACAGTAAAAAATGGTCCCTAAAACCTGAACAGATTGTCTGGGTGTGTGACAGAAATACGGTCCGCATACTTGTTTTGCGGTCGCCTAATGCACCGTATAACTGCTTCTCACAAAAATTCCAAGGGGATTATGCGATGACTATACGACCCTCATATCGATCATACGATCGCATAATTGGCCGCATAGTTGACCTCAAATTTATCATCAAATCGTCTGACTCTGCGGCAATTATGAGGTCCGTATAGCTATGATGTGATCGCATAATGGGCCGCAGAAACACACTTTTTGGAAAACATTATTCCTTAACTTTTTAATGCACAAATTAATGAAGAGTTTTATAAATTTCTAACACATTCCTAATTTGGTACTACGAGCTTTCTAGTTTTTAAGTAGAAATTTCACGGGGCCTTACAGTTACACCCCGCAACATTACTCTAATATTACGTCCTGCAGTATTATATTACGATAATGTTATGCTCTAAAGTAATATGTTACGATGATGTCACCCTCTGCAGTAATATATTACGATGATGTTACGTCCAGCAGTATTAAGTTACGACAGTGTTCTACCCAACAATATTACATTACAGTAATGTCACACTTTGCAGTATTAAGTTACGACGATGTTGCACCCTGTAGTATTGTACGTTGGATTTGTCATACGGTAATTGACATAAGTGCAAGTAAAAGATTAATTGGAGATTATAAGGATTATGCTATTTCACTAGTGATGAATAAATTTGTAAAGGTGAAAGGGGAAGCAAGTCAAAGAAAATAATATTTTCGTCCATGTTTTGCATATTGGGGTAAAATATGGCTCTAGCTAAAATACTCGGTATTTATGGACTAGTGACATGCAAGGTACTACATGGCCATGCTAGAAAAGTGTAAAAGGTATGTGAAAAGTGAGTAATATTTTAAGTAATTTGTGGTAATTTTTAAAATAGTCGGGTAATTGATTTATTATCGGGTAACAGGACATTATCCAGTTAACTAATAAGTGGGTAAATAATTAATATCCCACCCGCAACCCCACGTGTCAAGAAGCCACAGGATTAGAAGTGACTACACTTTGGCCAGATGGCCAATTATTAATGTGTCCAAGACCTTACATTCAAATCTTAGCAAAATAATATTTGTATCTTGTAAAATATTAGTCATTATCCAAAGGATTGGTAAGACTTATTTGTAAAAGGGTCTAAAACAAGAATCTGGTTATGGGGGTGAAGCCAAGAATGCAAGAATAGAGTCAAAATATTCGTGCAAATATTTCAGTCCAAATTTCGTTTCAATCCAAGCCTCAAGCATAGATTTCGTTCAAGAATTTTGCAGAAACATGTATATTAAGGTCATCCCTACTTTCTTTTGGCATGGTCCAAATTATACTAAAGAAAGGAGAAAATACACGGTATTCTATAAATTATTCAATTCATAGAAATAGTAGGGGTGTTTATATTCTTGATTCCCCATGAGAATTATTATTTTCTTCTGTTAATGGGTCTCAGAATAATATGCAGTTGAAAAAAGTTTATCCCGAAAGAATATCGAGATTATTACGTGTTTTTCGCGTATTTTATACATGTGCATTGACCCATGACCAGATGGCGTTATATACGCGTATATATGTAAATATATGTATATGGGATATGGGAAAAGGTTACGGCGTTACATATGCGCCACCATCTGATCAGTTGGTATATGATGATGATGTTGCCCACAGTGGCTGAAATATGATTCAAACGTCATTATATATGTGTATATATATATATATATATATATATATATATATATATATATATATATATATGGGATATGGGAAAGGTTATGGCGTTATATACGCACCAACACTTGATCAACTGGTATACATAGATTACTATGCCCACAGTGGCCAGTATGATATGATGGGATACCCACAGTGGCCAGTATGATATGATGGGATGCCCTCAGAGGCTGATGATGTTATGAAACATGTACCTATGCACGACATGATATTCATACGCATATGCATGACACTAAAAGTAATTTATGATTTACAAAGTTATTCAGACTTACAGGTTGAGTCATATACTCTATATTTCTTCCATGTATCTTATGTATTTATTTATGTGCCTTACATACTTGGTACATTATTTGTACTGATGTCCCTTTTGCCTGGGGATGCTGCGTTTCATGCCCGCAGGTCCCGATAGACAGGTCGAGAGCCCTCCAAGTAGGCTATCAGTTCACCGGAAGATGTTGGTGCGCTCCATTTGCTTCAGAGTTGCTTGATTGGTTAGTATGATTTAGGCATGTATAGTTTGGAATAGCGGGACTCTATCCCGACCTTTATGACATTTATGTACTAATAGAGGCTTGTAGACATATGTCGTATAGGTGAAAGATTGTACGGTCTTGTCGGCTTATGTTTTGAATTTATAAATGATTATGTTGGCATATTAGGCCCGTATGTCACATGTATATGATTAAGTAATAAGAAAGATACGTTATATTGGTACTTGTTACGCCCCACATTTTCGTACATAGAAATACGCCATAAGTAAATTGATAAAATCTCGAAAATGAGATTATCTCGAGGTTAGCATATTTATGCTATTTACAACAAGCGATAAGTAAGTGCCATGAAGGATAAAAGGTACACGAATTAAAGAAAATGAATTTTGTTGAAGGTTGTCAATTTGGGATAAAATATGGTCCGAGCTATAATACCCTATATTTATGGACTAGTACCATTCAAAGTAGCACATGACCATAATAGTAATGTATGTGAAAAGTGAGTAATATTTCAAGTAAGTAGGAATAATTCTCAATTTTACGAGTTATTCATTAATTACCGGGTAACAAAACATTACCCGGTTAACTAATAAGTGGATAAATAATTAATAATTAACCCCCCCCCCCGCACGTGGCAATGAGCCACAAAGCCTAGATAATAAATAAGTAGTCATTATTCTAGGTGGCGGCATGGGAATAGATTAAATGAACACTTAAAGTCAAGTCTTGGTAAGACTTGTAAAGTCTTATCTAATTAGACAATTTAAAACTTCAATTCATTTTCCTTGGTTTGAAACTAAGAACTTGGAAAACAAAATCATTCTTGTCCAACTCCAAACCAACGAATTTGTTCTTGGTTTTGAAACCAAGAACATTAAAACAGAACACTTCGTCCAAGCATTCAACTAGTTAGCCAAATCAAAGTATTTTAAAATCCCAATACTTTCATCCAAATCTTGGCTTCACTTCAAGGTTAATGTCTTTGGCATTGGAAACCAAGAACTAGTCTCGTCCAAATCCTTGGCTCCATTTCGTTATTTTGGCAGTGATACCAAGCCAATTTCGTTCCTCAAATTCAAAAGCGCTGAGGCCTAAATCCAATTTTTGGGTTCTAAGTTCAATCCAGGAAGGTTTCTAACGGGATAATTATACTGAGTCATTCCTACTCCAGGTATGTTAAGGCCCTCCCTTCTTTCTTTTGGCATAGTCCAGATTATACGAAAGAAACGAGCAAATACACAGTTTTTATAAATTACTCTATTCATAGAAATAGTAGGGGTGTCTATATTCTTGATTCCCCATGAGAATTATCATTATCTTCTATTCATGGGTCTCAGAATAATACGCAGTTGGAAAAATTTATCCGGAAGGAATATCGATATTATTATGTATTTTTCATGCATTTCACTCATTTATACATGTTGCATTGACCCATAACCAGATGGCGTTATATACGCGTATATATATAAATATATGTATATGGGATATGGGAAAAGGTTACGGCGTTATATATGCACCACCACCTGATCAGCTGGTATATGATGATGATATTGCCCACAGTGGCTAAAATATGATTCAAACGGCGTTATATACGCGTATATTTTTATGTATTCAAATGGAGTTATATACGCGTATATATGTATGTATATATATGTATATGGGATATGGAAAAGGTTATGGCGTTATATACGCACCACCACCTGATCAGCTGGTATATGTTGATGATATTGCCCATAGTGGCCGAGATGATATGATGGGATGCCCCCTGTGGCTTGATAATATTATGTACACCATACCTATGCATGGCATGACATTTACACGTATGTGCATGACGTTATAAACGTTTCAGTATTTACAAACTTATTCAAATTTAAAAATGTGTTTCAGTATTCCATGTTTCATCTATGTCTTTTACGTACTAATTTCCATGCCTTACATACTCAGTACATTTTTCGTACTGACGCCCTATTTCACGGGGCCTGTGTTTCATGCCCGCAGGTGCAGGTAAGCAAGCTGACGGTCCCTATTCTTAGGATCCCTGATCAGCGAGAGTTGGCATGCTCCATTTGATCTGGAGCTGCTTTTGATTTTGGTACGATACGTTTGTATATATATATATATATGTATATGGGTATGACGTGCTCAGTCCCGTCTTTGAACAGTTATGTTTCTGTTAGAGGTCTGTAGACAGTATGTCTAGTTGGGTTGTATGTGGCCTTGTCGGCTTTCAGTTTTTGATGTATAGTTGTCTATAGCAGCCTTGTCGGCTCGCCCACTGTATTCTGCCTGTATACGTACATATGCCTTGATGGCAAGCTTCTTTCACGTATGTTAATTTTGTAATGCAGCAGATGTTATTCAGGTTCATATTTTAGACACATGCTTAGTGGTACTCAGTTGAGTAAGGTACCGGGTGCCCTTCGCGGCCCATCGGTTTGGGTCGTGACAAAAGTGGTATCAGAGCAGTTTTGTCCTAGGGAGTCTACAAGTCGTGTCTAGTAGAGTCTTGTTTATGGGTGTGTCATGCACCACACTTATAAGAAGGAGGCTACAGGGCATTTTGGATTGTCACTCTTTCTTCTTGCTCTAGATCGTGTGGTAGAGCTCACATATAAGAATTCGAATTCCAAAATTCTTTTGTTATTATTCGTAATAAGACGATACCTACATCCGAAAAGAAGGATTGGAAAGAGAGATAGTTGTGGAAGAGTTGAGTCAGAGGAATTGAAACTTTATATAATGCCTACGATAAGTAAATGTGAGGTCTTTAGTAGATCATGGGTGTACTGAAAGGTGCAAGCTTCTTGATAAGAAGCCTTAAGGAAAAAATGTTTATCCATCTTTATGGTAAAAAAAACAATGAGAGATTAAGAAGATAAATACAGGTTTCAACAAGCAATGGAAGCAAGATGAAGAAGGGTACAAGACACCCAATTAATAAAGGCTAACGACATTTGTAATTGAGGCAGAGGAACATAAGCTTGTTGAGTTATATTCAATAGTAACAGGGGTATATACAATTGGTCGCACCCATTCCAAATATGCCCTATGGGGATTAACAAAAGTAGTATAAGAAGATATGATGGATGAATTGTTTGCGTCAGTTGACATTTCCGAAGGATATTGCAAATATGCTAATAGATCTCTTTATGAGACACCAGATGGTGCACTCTAAAATAGTGCAGCCAGATATGAGTACTACAAAGACATGCACTATAAGCCTTGAAGGGATAAATAATACCTTAGTGTGGCTCGTATCCCCAGTAAAACGAGAACGTTAAGCAACTTGAAGAGCCATTGGATAGAGCAAAGGGAAGCTAAGAGCAAAAAAAATATCTTGTTCAAGTTTGCAGAATAAAGTGATAGGCATAAATGTTAGCGGTAAATAAGAAGAGAGTTAATGAAGCATTATGAGTAAGATATGGTACACGGATAATAACGGTAGGTCAAAAAAAATGATGATAGTATTACAGAATTTACAGTCAAGTGAAGGGAAAGACAAAAGATGACAGGCCTTGAGACAATGAAAGAATATAGGCCATAAAGTCATATCCTCACTTCGAGAAATAAGTTCGCAACTCTCACGCAATTACCAACAGGAAAAGTTAGACCCTAGAGTAATAGAACCCAGTATGGATTGGTGAACAAGATAAACTAAACATGAAATAGGGACTGAGTGAGTTGATAATAGTCGGCATCATAAGAATTTCATATCGTATTCTGGCAATAATAGGACGGACAACAGAAGAAGGTTCATGAGAAATTCAGAGGATGTTCATTCAGGAAAACGCTTCCCTAAAGCAAGCAATGTTAGCAAAGTTAAGCTTAAGGGACTGTATGTACCAGTTACATTAAGTGTCACCCTCGTGAGTAAGGGGATTTGTTATCCTTGGTACGGAAGGATTACCGCAAGGCGAGTAAGAGTCATCAATGGTGTGAAAGGATGCCAAAGATAAAGAGGAAAAATATCTATAGGCTGGTCGTCATAGCTCCAAGTCTTAGTACTCCCCTAAAGGGGGGAATATGGAGTAATAAATGAAGAACGCGGTAAACACGAAAAAGGAATGAGATTACACTTATTCAGCTCCTACGTATATGCTACAATTCCAGAACATTATGCAAATACGACGTCAATGAGAGGAAGTAAGGATCCCTGCCCGAGATGTTATTGATAGAAAAGGAGTCAGTGCGAGATATAAGTTAAGACAACAGAAATAACCTAAGAAATATTTCAAGGAATATTGACATAAGAGTGGTACAATGAGTAGTATAGTTGATTCAAGAAGAGCCTAGTCGCGTCTAGACAAGAAGTTACAAATAAATCAGCAGATCATATAAGATAAATATAGTAACCCCCAACATGGAGAATTCAGCCCCATAGTTATGACATTGTAATACTTGAGATATATTCGTATTGGAGTTGGAGAAGTTAAAAAGGTACTATATGAGTGTTACAGAAATAAAAGACAGTGCCACTAGGAAGACGGTCAAAATATCAGTCCAAAAGCAACCACACAAACACAAGGGCGTGGAGATAAGTAACTACGGATAAGTATAGGCAAGCAAGGACAGTAGAAGGTCCGTCAAGTATACGATATAATAAGCTCACATCTTTACAATGGTCAGAGGATCCTCCATAAGTACTACCGTGAAGAACTAGCTTAGGAAATGAGGAAGAAGGCTTCAACCTAAGCACAACGACCTAAAGAGGAAATTGTCGTGTAACAACAAGTCTCACAACAACATTGTAAGCACTCCAAAGGAAAGGGGTACCTACCGTGGTTAATGAACTGGAAGTAAAATTAAATGTAATATTCGAGATCATGTGAGTTGCACGAAAACTCTAGCATGCGTGGGAACTAATATAAGATAAGTATGCACGTAAAAAAGGGGCAAAAAGACCAGGAAAAGTAATAGCTTACGTTAAAGGAAGTGAAGAAGGAACCAAAGGAATTATTAAATCAATGATCCCGAGTTGATGACGTTATGAACACACTTAAGAGTTTGGAGTTCTATATCTGCAGCATATATAGTCGTAGAAGATTCCGATATACGTTAAAAGAAGGAATTGAGCCCAGGTCATAAACGAAGGATTCAATTATTAAAAGATTTTATCATGGATATCGCTCATCGCTTATGAAAGGTTAAAGTAATAACCAATACCAGCAGTTGCATATCGGAAGATAGCTTAAGCATACATAAAGGTCGATCAGAAAAAAAAAGGAAACTAAATAGTTATATCGACTAAGTAAAACAAAAGGGACCAAGAGAATTATATGCCTCAAGATCACTCTTAAGTAGTAGAGGCATAACAGAGATAGTGCAGTAGCCATAGTTTATAACGGCTCTACGATGAAGCCAACTGATGAGTACAAGCCTCATAAGAAGTCAGTATGAAGCTCCCTCCAGATTGTGTATGCACCAGAGGTGTAAGAATTATAATAGAGCTTCAAGTTATGGACGTGAATTATACCTATATCGAAGGGGGTCATGAAAGAGATAGAAGATACGATGCGAGATTTTAAGGTAAGTAAGGTAAAGGTGAACATCGTACGAGATACTCAAAGGTAGAATATGTGAATAGTCCATACTTCGGATAAAAGGCTAGAAATGCTAGGATTCATTATCTAGGAATAATATCGGCATCGTTAGTAGTATATCTTACAGCCTATGGTCTAGGTATCAAAAAGCCTGACTAAGATAGTAAAGAAGAGTTAGAGACAATGTGATGTCTCGCTTGACGTTCCAAAATGACATAAGGAAATCTATGATGCAAGAAAGTTGAAAGATTGCAAGTAATATAAACTGAGTTGTGTAGGTCGCAAGCTATTGTATGGTGAAGTGACAAGGTTCTAGAAGACATGAGTAAGGATAAAAATGGGCGAGTGAGAAGGTAAAGAAAATGGACAAGTCCTCAGGATTAAGCCCATGAAAACAAGAAGAGCAGATGATTTCTCTATATTATACAAAGCTCACTGTAGTCTGAATGAACTCAAAGGAGTCTAAGACTAATAGCATTTAGAAGAGGTAGAATGTTGCCCTGGTAATAGAATGAGAGTATAATTGTGATAGATAAAGGATGACGTTTGGACCTTTGATTGAGTAATGATCTGACGAAGAAAAGAAAGGAATCTCATGAATTGGACAGGGTTAAAATACCCACGCAAGGTGAATCGCATCAGGATGCTGTGAGATATGGTTATGAAATCATGGTATTGCCCTCGGTGGATCAGTCTAATCATTTTAGATGTTCCCCGATGAAACGTGAACCCTAGTGGCAATGCTATAAAAAGGTTAAGATATCAGGGGTAGATTATAGATCAATATTGAGGTAAATCAACAATGGATGGATAAAAGTTATCAAATATGAGGTGAGATTAGACCGTCATTCTTAAGTTAAACAGTAATGTGGAAGCATTAAAAGACATAGATTTATACATATTGGATAAGCAATGAAAGTAATCTGGAATTTGGTAGAAGATCTTAGTAATGAGAAATCGAGGTAAGAGTTATGGTATAGAATGACCTACTCATATACAGTAAAGCCATATGGATGGATAACCAGGTCTATGAAATAAGATATAGCAATATTCGTAAGTTCGACAAATACCGAGCGAAGAACTTCAGTAATGGCTAAAAATCGAAAGAAAAAGGAAAGAAGAGACGCATAAGTGCACTTACAAGGTGAGAGTCATACAGGCTGCATGATAAAAGCTAGCAACAGTTACGAGACTTGAAGGATTCCGACCATAAGTCATAGTGTGAGAAAGTGGCCTAAAAGGGGGAATGCCCTGGCCTTTGGACTTATTCATAGAACAGTTGCCTAGATGGAAAGAAGAGCACTAAATTATTCGTAAGAGCTATGAGTTATGAGAATGATAATTGCATCAGCCAACATTCGAGGACGAATATTCCAAAGGGGGGAATGATGTTACGCCCCACATTTTCGTACATAGAAATATGCCATAAGTAAATTGATAAAATCTCGAAAATGAGATTATCTCGAGGTTAGCATATTTATGCTATTTACAACAAGCGATAAGTAAGTGCCATAAGGATAAAAGGTACACGAATTAAAGAAAATGAATTTTGTTGAAGGTTGTCAATTTGGGATAAAATACGGTCCGAGCTATAATACTCTATATTTATGGACTAGTACCATTCAAGGCAACATATGACCATAATAGTAAGGTATGTGAAAAGTGAGTAATATTTCAAGTAAGTAGGAATAATTCTTAATTTTACGAGTAATTGATTAATTATCGGATAACAAAACATTACCCGGTTAACTAATAAGTGGATAAATAATTAATAATTAACCCCCCCCCACCCACGTGGCAATGAGCCACAAAGCCTAGACAATGACTAAGTAGTCATTATTCTAGGTGGCTGCATGGGAATAAATCAAATGAAGACTTAAAGTCAAGTCTTGGTAAGACTTGTAAAGTCTTATCTAATTAGACAATTTAAAACTTCAATTCATTTTCCTTGGTTTGAAACCAAGAACTTCGAAAACAAAATCATTCTTGTCCAACTCCAAGCCAATGAATTTGTTCTTGGTTTTGAAACGAAGAACATTAAAACAGAACACTTCGTCCAAGCATTCAACTAGATAGCCAAATCCAAGTATTTTAAAATCCCAATACTTTCATCCAAATCTTGGCTTCACTTCAAGTTTAATGTATTTGGCATTGGAAACAAAGAACTACTCTCGTCCAAATCTTTGGCTCCATTTCGTTATTTTGGCAGAGATACCAAGCCAATTTCGTTCCTCAAATTCAAAAGCGTAGAGGCCTAAATCCAATTTTTGGGTTCTAAGTTCAATCCACGAAGGTTTCTAACGGGATAATTATACTGAGTCATTCCTACTCTAGGTATGTTAAGGCCCTCCCTTCTTTCTTTTGGCATAGTCCAGATTATACGAAAGAAACGAGCAAATACACAGTTTTTATAAATTACTCTATTCATAGAAATAGTAGGGGTGTCTATATTCTTGATTCCCCATGAGAATTATCATTATCTTCTATTCATGGGTCTCAGAATAATACGCAGTTAGAAAAGTTTATCCGGAAGGAATATCGATATTATTATGTATTTTTCATGCATTTCACTCATTTATACATGTTGCATTGACCTATGACAAGATGGCGTTATATATACATATATGTATAAATATATGTATATGGGATATGGGAAAAGGTTACGGCGTTATATACGCACCACCACCTGATCAGCTGGTATATAATGATGATATTGCCCACAGTGGCTAAAATATGATTCAAACGGTGTTATATACGCGAAATATGATTCAAACGGCGTTATATACGCGTATATATGTATGTATATGGGATATGGAAAAGGTTATGGCGTTATATATGCACCACTATCTGATCAGCTGGTATATGTTGATGATATTGTCCACAGTAGTCGAGATGATATGATGGGATGCCCCAGTGGCTTGATAATATTATGTACACCATACCTATGCATGGCATGACATTTACATGCACGTGCATGACGTTATAAACGTTTCAGTATTTACAAAGTTATTCAAATTTAAAAATATGTTTCAGTATTTCATGTTTCATCTATGTCTTTTACGTACTAATTTCCATGCCTTACATACTCAGTACATTTTTCGTACTGACGCCCTATTTGCCCGCGGGTGTAGGTAGGCAAGTTGACGGTACCCATTCTTAGGATCCCTGATCAGCGAGAGTTGGCGCGCTCCATTTGATCCGGAGCTGCTTTTGATATTGGTACGATACGTTTGTACATGTATATGTATATGAGTATGATGTGGCTCAGTCCCGTCTTTGGGAAGTTGGGTTTCTGTTAGAGGTCTGTAGACAGTATGTGTAGTTGGGTTGTATGTGGCCTTGTCGGCTTTAAGTTTTTGATGTATAGTTGTCTATAGCAGCCTTGCCGGCTCGCCCACTATATTCTGCCTGTATATGTACATATGCCTTGATGGCAGGCTTCTTTCACGTATGTTAATTTTGTAATGCAGCAAATGTTATTCAGGTTCATATTTTAGATGCATGCTTAGGGGTATTTGACAGGTAAGACTCAGGCGCCCGTTGTGGCCCATCAGTTTGGGTCGTGACATTAGCCGGCCGAGTAAGGTATTGGGTGCCCGTCGCGGAACCTCGGCTTGGGTTTTGACAAAAGTGGTATCAGAGCAGTTCTATCCTAGGGAGTCTACAAGCCGTGTCTAGTAGAGTCTTGTTTATGGGTGTGTCGTGCACCACACTTATAAGCAGGAGGCTACATGACATTTAGGACTGTCACTCTTTCTTCTTACTCTAGATCGTGTGGTAGAACTCAGTTGTAAGAACTTAATTTTCTAAACTCTACCTTTTTTTATAATACATGATGCCTATATCCAGAATGACAGGTGGTAAGAGATATAGTTATGGGAGAGTTGAGTCAAAGGAACTCGACTTTGCATCATGTTTATGATTAGTAAATGTGAGGTCTCCAAAAAATCATGTGCGTACTAAAAGGTGTAAGCCTCTTGGTAAGGATCTTGAGGCAAGAATACATATCCACCTTAATGGTGAAAGATAATGAGAGATTTAGAAGGTAAATACAAGTGTCAACAAGTAAAAGAAGTAAGATGAAGAAAAGTATGAGGCGCCCGATTAATGAAGGTTAACGGTGTTTATAATTCAGGCAGAGGGATATAAGCTTTTTGACTTATATTCAATAGTAACAGAGTTATGTATAATTGGTCGTACCTATCTCAGTTATGCCCTATAAGGGCTAACAAACATAGTTTAAGAAAAAGATAAGTTATCAGGTTCTGGTTGGGGATATAGTAACCTAAAATAGTGTATAGATTGGTAGAGTTAGTTGACGTTTCCAAAGGATAGAGCAAAGGTGGTAATGGATCTCCCTGTGAGACACCTCGATGGTGCACTATAAAATAGTACAGCCAGATATGAGTACTACAAAGACATGCATTATAAGCCTTGAAGGGATAAATATTACCTTAGTGTGGCTTGCAGCCCTAGTAAAGTGAGAACGTTAAGCAACTTGAAGAGCCACTGGATGGAGAAAAAGAAAGCTAGAATCGAAAGAATGTCGTATTGAAGTTTTCACAAGAAAAGGGATATGCAAAATTATTAGCAGAATAATGAGAAGAGAGATAAGGAAGCATTATGAATAAGGTGTGATACATGGATGTAAACGGTAGAGTGTTACAGAACCTATAGTCAAATGAAGGAAGAGATGAAAGGTGATGGGACTTAAGACAACGAAAGAGTATAGGCCATAAGGTTATATCCTCATTTCGAGAAATAAGTTTGTGACTCCAACGCGACTACCAGAGGGGAGAGTTAATCCCCAGAGTAACAGATATTAGTATGGACTGGTAAAGAAGATAAACTAAATATGAATTAGGGATTGAATGATTGGAAAGTACTCAGCATCATGGGAATTTCAAATTTCGTTCCAGCTGTAATAGAATGGACCACATAAGATGATCCATGATGAATTCAGAGAATGGTCTTCAGGGAGACGCTTTCCTAGAGAAAGCAATGTGAGCAAAGTTAAGCTTAAGAGACTGTATGTGCGAGTTACACTAAGTGTCACCCTAGAGAGTAAGGGAATTTTTCATCCTTGGTACAGAAGGATTGTCGCAAGGCGAGTAACGATCATTGATGTTGAGAAATGACATCAAAGATGAAGAGGTAAAACATATATAGGTATATCCTCATGGCTTCAGCTCTTAGTACACCCCTAAAGGGGGAACATGGGGTGACGCGACATTAAGTCAGAATTAAGTTGTTCTAGTGGCTATGGAATGGTAAAGAAAGAATGCGATAAATAAAAAAAGGAATGAGATGACACTTATCCAAATCGTACATGTGAGGACCCATCAAAATTTCCACTATAAACCTGAAAGCTCATAGTGGCAATAATGATCATGTGTTAGAGATACATAAAATTCTTCGCGGCTTGCAAGCTCGCCGCGGTTCACACCTTTTTGGACTGATCTATGCTCTAAAAAGTCAAGAAATAATATTTTCCATAAAAGTGCGATTCTGCGGTCGAGAATGCGGTCCCATATCAGGCATGCTAACCGTATAGTCGCCGCAAAGTGAGTAAGTATGTTGGTCAAATTTGAGGTCAACTATGCGGTCAATTATGCGATCGCATAACCGATATGTGGACCGCATAGTCGTCGCATAATTCCCTTGGGAGTTTGAAAGGGGCAGTTCTACGGTGCATTATGCAACCGCAGAATGGGTATGCGGACTGCATTTCTTCCACATACCCAGTCAGTGTGTTCAGGTTTTGGGGAGCATTTTTGCGGTCCATTATGCGGGCCGCATGTCATCTTTGCGATCGCAGATCTGACTCGGGGCTCCAATTTTCTAAATTTTAAACCCGACCCCTAATCGTTATATTCGGTGTAATAGCTCATTTTGAGCCTGTTTTCCTGATGCTCTTAGAGAGGGGGGTCTTAGAGAGAGGAAGTGCATTTTATCAATATTGATCCACAATCCTTGTTAAAGTATTGAAGATAATCAAGTGAAGGAACCTAAATCTTCACCCCGTGAGGTAAGAAACTTGACCCCTAATATCCGGTTTCAAATTCACACTAGAAGGAGTACTTAGCTTGGGGTTTCATGGGTATAAGAATGGATTTCTTGCATGCATATCAAACCATAGAGTATTGGGAGGTAGTGAACTAAAAATAAAGCAATTTGGGTATAAAATGATAGAAATTTCTCTCAAAAAGGACATAAGATCACTATGCACCCTTAGTGTTTGATAATATGCTCAAACAAGCTATAATCTCAATCTCATCTCTAATTCTCGGTTTAATTTGTAATTCTTACACAATAGATCGAAGTTCTAAGAGTTCCAAAATTTTGTACGGATTAATGAAGGCTATATTGAGGTATGTATGCCTAAAACCCCGTCTTTTAGAAATTGAGCTTCATCGGTGATTGTGTGAACATGGTAAGATTAAAGTTGATTTGTTGCATTGATTGTTATTTTACATAAGTTGGTATTGTAACCTTATATGTGTGAAAAATGCGTCCCATCATGATCAATGTGCTATCCTGACAACTTGAAAGGGGCAAAGGTATGAATTATTTATTGAAATGTTTAGACCTTAAATTGAGATTGCAGCTGAATATATTGTGCCATCTATGTGAGGTCTTATCCATACTTACAATCTAAGTTGCTCTTGTATGCACCTATTGTCCTGAAATGGCAAAGCTAATATTGAAATTGGGAATAATGTAAAATACGGCCTAGTGCCAAGAATGATGTGATAGGTTGTGGCCCCAAGTGCCTAAGAAATGTTATATGTGAAACGAAATGATTGATGAGAAGGGAACAACGCCTTGGCAAGGTAGCCTAGCCGATCGGGCTAAGATCAGACTCTGCTCAAGAAAGCGGTGGTATTGTGAATGAACTCCGGAGAAAAAGGAAAATGAGATTATGATCAGATTATATGTCTCGAATGAGGCAACCTAGCCGATCGGGTCGAGATCGGACTCCGCTCAAGATAGTGGTTGTATTGGAAACATATGATGAATAGTATGGAATGCCCCAAATTAAAAATCTATGGAAAACTATGTGGAAGTTGTACGATTCTTTCGATTGATAATGTGGTGATCGTTTGAAGTTTTGAGTTATATTTGTTAATTCCTGTTCTTGTATAGTTCTTTCTAACTATATGGTGTTTAGTTATATATACTAGTACTATTCCATGGTACTAACATCCCTTTTGCTGGGGGCGCTATATTGTTAAATGAATGTAGGTGGCTCCATAGCGGATAGTGCCGATCGTGTGTAGCGGAGCGTCCTCTTCTCAAAATTTTGGTGAGCCCCTTCCTTCTTCAAGGGGTTTTGTGATATGCCTTTTGTTATGGATGTCTATTTTAATGCATAGCTGGGGCCTTGTCGCCGGCATTGTTATTGATGTCTTGGGTATCCTTAGAGTCTCCGTAGACATATGTGTGGGTTATGTATGGGTGTTGGATGGGTCTAGGAACTATGTTGTAACCCTAACTCTTGCTTCTCTAAGGTGTAATTGTATGTGATCTTGGAACTTAACTACAGATAAATGTTGTGATTTAAAATGAACTAACATTGTAGGATGCACTATTTTCCTCGTCTAAATAAATGAATGAAAGCATGATCTCCTTATTCGTATCGAGTTGGGTAGGAAGTGGTTGATAAGGCTTGCTCAGTTGGGTTTTCTCGATTGAGCGTCAGATGCCTCCCGAGGTTGGGAGTGACATTACAGACATGCTACAATTCAAGAATATTGTGCAAGCACGACGTCAAGGAGAGGAAGTAAAGGTTCCTGCCCAAGCTGTTATTAATTAATAAGGAGCAAGTGCTAGACGTAAGTTAAAATAAAGTAAACAACCCAATAAAGATTACGAGGAATATTGATATGAGAATGGGCCAATAAGTAGGTAGTAATCGGTCAGCAAGATCCTAGTTATGGCTAAACATGAGGTTACAAATGATTCATCAGATCGTGTAAGATAAACATAGTAGAACCCAACGTGGACAATTTAGCCTCGGAGAATATCATTATAATGCTTGAGATATATTCAAACAAGAGTCTGGGTAGTTAAAGGTACCATATGAGTGTTACGAGGATAAAAGAAAGTGACACTAGGAAAGTAGTCAAGATATCAGTTCAGAAGCAACCATACAAGCACAAGGGCATGGAAGTAAGTAACTACGGATGATTATAGGCAAGCAAGGACATCAAAAAGGTCCGTAATAAGCTCACAGCTTTACGAGAGTCAAGAGTCCTCCCTAAGTACTACAATGAAAGACTAGCCGGGGAGATAAGAAAGAAGGCTTCAACCTAAGCACAACAACCTAAAGAGGAAATGGTCGTGTAATAACAATCTCGCGACAACATTGTATGAATTACAAAGGAAGGTGGCACCTACCGTGGCTAATGAACGGGACGTAAGAGTTAAAAGTAATATTCGAGATCATATGAGTAGTATAAAAACTCTGGAAAGTGTGGGAACTAAGATAAGCTAAGTATGGATGCAACAAGGGGTAGAGAGACCAGGAAAAGTAATTGCACACGTTTAAAGAAAGCTGAGATGGAACGAAAGGAATTATTCAATCAATGATCCAGAGTTAGTACGTTATGGATACACTCAAGATTTTTGAGCGTTATCCAGGAAGCATATTTGTTGATAATCATACAGCCATGGAAGACTCCGATATAAGTTAAAAGAAAGAATTGATCCCAGGGCATAGATAGAGGATTGAATTATTAGAAGATTGTATCATGGATATTCCATAACACCATGAAAGGCTAAGGTAATGACTGATACCATGAGCCATAGATAGGAAGATAGTTTAAGCCTTCGTAAAGGCTGATCAGAAGGAAGAGGAATCTAAAGAATTACATCACCCAAGTAAGTCAGGAAACTGATTATTGGACCTAGAAAAATTATAGAAGTTGTGCTTGAGAACATGACAGAACCACTCTTAATATCAGATGTTCAAGAGAAATAACACAACAACCATAATCTATAATGGCTCTACAAGGAACACAGTTAGAAGAAGGACCAGCCTCATAAGAAGTCAGTACGAAGCTCCCAGCGGATTGTGTATGTACCAGAGGTGCAAGTATTATAATAGAGTTTCAAGTTATGGACGTGAATTACACCTAAGTGGAAGGGAGGTAATGATAGAGATAGAAGATATGATGCAAGGTTTTAAGGTAAGTAAGGTAAAGGTGAACGATGTATGAGATACTCAAAGGCAAGAGATCGTAAATAGTCCATATTTCGGATAAAAGGGTCAGAAGAACGAGGACTCAATGTCCAGGAATGATAGCGGCATCTTCACTGGCATATCTTCTAGCCTATGGTTTCTACGTATCGAGAGGTCTAGTTAAGAGAGTAAATAAGAGTTAGAGATGATATAAGGTCTCGCTTGATGTTCTAGAATAACACAAGGAAATCTATGATACAAGCATGTTGAAAGGAGGTCGCGAATAGTATAAATGGATATGTGTAAGTGGCAAACTAAAGTATGGTAAAGCTACAAGGTTTTAGGATGTCAGGAATAAGGATAGGAAAAAGTAAGTGAGAAGGTGACGAGAATGGATAAGTCCTCACAATTAAGCCTATGAAAACAAGAAGAGCTTATGGTTTTTTTAAGGTATACAAAGCTCAGTATAGCCTGAATGAACTCAAAGGGCTCTAAGACTAATGGCATTTAGAAGAAATGGAATACCGCCCTAGTAATAGAATGAGGGTATAATTGTGATGGATAAAGAATAATGTTTAGACCTTCGATTGAGTAATGACTTGAAGAGGATTTCACGAATTATATGGGATTAAAATAACCAGGTAAGGTAAGTCACACTAGATTGCTATGAAATATGGTTATGGGAGTATAGTATCGTCGTAGGTGGATCAGAAAAAAATCACTTCAAATGTTCCACGATCAACGCAAGCCCTAGTGATTACATAAGAGGTTTCAAGTTATCAACAGTACATTGTAGATCAATATTGAGGTGAATCAACAATAGATGGACAAAAGTTATAAAGTATGAGAATACATTAAGCCGCCATTCTTAAGATGAACAGTAATGAGGAAGTATTAAAGGACTTAAATTTATACATATGGAAGGAGCAATGAGAGTAAGCTGAGATTTGGTAACAGACCTCAGCAACGATAAATTAAAGTAAGAGTTATGGCAGTAAATTCATACGGATGGTTAAATGGACCTATGCTATGAGATATAACAATATTCGTGAATTCAACCAAGTACCGAGCGAAGAACTTCAGTATACACATAAATGCCCAAAGGGACATCTTATCAATCTCTACATGTGAAGCATAGAGATTGGGCGCACTTACAAGATCAAAACTATACAGACTGCATGATGAAAGGTAGCAACATTTACGAGATTGGAAGGATTCCGACAACAAGTTGTGGTGTGAGAAGGAGGCCTAAGGGGGGATACCCTATATTTTGGACTTATTCACAAAATAGTCGCCTAGGTGGCAAGGAAATTTCTAATGTATTCGAAAGATATAAGTTAAGAAAATTAAAAGAACATTAGTCAACATTCAAGGACGAATGTTCCAAAGGGGGGAATAATGTTACACCCCACAACATTACGTCAATATTACGTCCCACAGTATTATATTACGACAATGTTATAATTTGCAGTAATATGTTATGATGATGTCACCCTCTGCAGTAATATATTACGATGATTTCACCATATGCAGTAATATATACGATGATGTTACGTCCAGCAGTATTAAGTTATGACAGTGTTCTACCTAGCAGTATTACAATACGGTAATGTCACACTTCGCAGTATTAAGTTACGACAATGTTGCACCCTATAGTATTGTACGTTGGATTTGTCGTAAGGTAATTGACATCAGTCCAGGTAAAAGATTTTTTGGAGATTATAAGGATTATGCTATTTCACAAGTGATGAATAAATTTGTAAAGGTGAAAGGGGAAGCAAGTCAAAGAAAATAAATTTTTTGGCCAAGTTTGGCATATTGGGATAAAATACGGCCCGAGCTAAAATACCCGGTATTTATCGACTAGTGACATGCAAGGTACTACATGCACATGCTAGAAAACTGTATAAGGTATGTGAAAAGTGGGCAGTGGCTCTTATGCATTGGGTCGGTATGACCTTATATATGGGCTGGCGGTAGTGGATCTTACGCATTTCTTCGGTATGACCTTTTATAGGCTTTATTTTTCCCTCGTTAAGGACTTTTTGAAATTGTGTTTTCCTGACTCTTGCATGACACTAAAACTAATATATGATTTACAAAGTTCTTCAGACTTACAGGTTGAGTCATGTACTCTATATTTGTTCCATGTCTCTTATGTATTTATGTATGTGCCTTACATACTTGTTACATTATTCGTACTGATGTCTCTTTTGCTTGGGCACGCTGCGTTTCATGCCTGCAGGTCCTGATAGATAAGTCGAGAGCCCTCCAAGTAGGTTATCAGCTCAGCGGAAGATGTTGGTGCGCTCCATTTGCTTCGGAGTTGCTTATTTGGTTAGCATGATTTAGACGTGTATTGTTTGGTATGGCGGGACTCTATCCCGACCTTTATGACATTTATGCACTCTTGGAGGGTTGTAGACATATGTCATATATGTGAAAGATTGTACGTCCTTATCGACCTATGTTTTGTGTTTATAAATGATTATGTTGGCCTGGCCCGTATGTCATGTGTATATGATGATGTAATAAGAAAGATATGTTACGTTGGTACTCAGTCGAGTAAGGTACCGGGTGCCCGTCGCGACCCATCGGTTTGGGTCGTGACACCTCGAGACTTCAGGGGCCGGTTTTGCGAAGCGCCATAATGACCCTAAAATCGGACTATCCGATTTTAGTCATATATTAATATATTCTCCCAAGGTTTTCATATCAACCCTAGGTGATTTGTAGTCTTCCAAAGTGATTCTAGTTCCACGAAAGCCAAATTGATTGCTAGTTTCGATTCCTTGTTCTTGTGGCTGCGTTGGAAGGATATTAAATGGCGAAGTAAGCTCAGATTGGAGTTGTTCTATCTGTTTAAAGGTACTTAACCTCTTACTCTGTATGTATTTGAGTTTATCCTAGTTACGGCTAAGTCGCTTAAGCTAGAACTTGTGAGATATCGATTGAAAGGCTTGTTAGTAATGTTGTTGATTGTTGGACTGTTTGGGAGGCGTTCTTCCAGCATTTTATGGTTAGAAACTTTATGGAATAACCTGAGTATATTTTGTTTTTATTATCAACATTTTATTGTGCTCTTTGTGTTCCATAAAGTTAATGGTTGTTGTTTGGACTGTTTGGTGACTTTTATTAACTTATGGGATATAGTATAAAGAGGGGAGGTGTTGTCCGTCTTTTAGTAGAATATTGATTTTGAAATATGAGAGTTACAATTTTTATATGATGACGATGAAGTTTGTTTGCTCATTGTACAAGTAAAAATATCATAGAGAGTTTGGTCGACGATTGGAGAGAAGATTGCAAAGCTATGCTAAGACTAAAACTTTCCTTTATTTTGGCATGATCTCGTAACTACATGCATTTGATAGCCATACATAAAGAGAAGTTCGTACTCTTGAATTTTTGTACATTATCCTAGTCTCATAAGTTATCATATTCTCGCTTATCAGGACTTTATATTCAGTTAAGCATTGACTCCCAGTTATATATTATCAAATCAGTTTCAGCTTTCAGTTTTTCGGTTGCCTTACATACTTGGTACATTACTTCATACTGACATCTGTTTTTGTGTGGATGCAACATTTCATGCCTGCAGATCTTGATTGGCAGCTGGATAGAGCTTCCTAGTAGACAAAGTCAAACATCATCTTGGTTGGTAAGCTCCACTTCCTCGGAGTTACCAGGTCTAGACCTTGGAGTCCATTTAATATATACACGTTTGATGGGCAGGTCGAGGCCTTATCCCGAAATGGTCCGATATACTGGCGACTAAGTTTTCCTTTCTTGCAAAACCTCATCACGCCATTCATAGGCACTTTTATGAACACCTTATCTCCCACCAAGAATTCTAAATCTCGACGCCAATTATTTTAGTAAGATTTTTATCTGCTATGGGCGGTCAATAATCGATCTTGGATCATTCTTACCTTTTCTACACCCTCTTGCACCAAATCAAGACCCAATAATTTTGTTTCACCAACCGATAGGCGATCTGCACTTTTGTTTGTATAGAGCCTCATACGGTGCCATCTGAATGCTAGCACGATAGTTGTTGTTATAAGAAAATTCGATGAGCGGTAAATGATTTTTCCAACTTCCTTTGAAGTCTTAAACACATGCTCATAGCATGTTCTTCAGCGTTTGAATGCTACATTGAGCCTGACCATTTGTTCGTGCATGGAAAGTTTTGCTAAGGTTGATATTTGTAGCTAATCCATTTTGGAAGAATCTCTCATAGATAGCTATAGATTGAGCACCTCTATCCAATATGATAGAAATTCAAACTCCATGACGTCAAACTATTTCCTTAATATATAAATTAGCATAATCCTCAACACAGAAAGTAGTCTTAAAGGTAGAAAATGAGTTGACTTGGTGAATCTATCCACAATAACCCATATGGAATCAAACTTTCACCGTGGATGTGGTAATCTGGTAACAAAATCCATATTGATTATCTCCCATTTCCATGTTGGGATTTCCATATTCTAAAGCATTCCTCCGGGCTTATTGTGTTCAACCTTAACTTGTTGGCAATATGGACACTAAGCGACATATTAGGAAATGTTCCTGTTCACATAATTCCACTAGTGTAGTTGTCGGAGGTCATGATACATCTTTGTTTATCCAGGACGAAAAGAATACTGCGATTGATGAATCTCCACAATGATCTGTCCTCAGATTCGCCCGACATCAGGCACGCAAAACCAGCCCTTATATTTAAGCATCCTATCCTTGTATAGCTCGAATAGTTGCTTCTTCATGGAATATTTTCCCTTATTTTTATTTACGCTGGATCATTGAATTGGCATACTTTTACTTCTTACACTAACGATGATTCAGTAGCATTCTGAATTGTGGCACTAACGAGGATTCGGTAACATATTTTCCCTTATTTTTATTTACTTCTTTCACTAACGCTGGATAATTAAATTCATTTTTCTTAAATATATATTGAAAACTCATATGATTTGTAAATATATTGGCAAGAACTCTATATAAATGGCGACGCCATAATTTCAAAGCAAACATAACAGTTGCTAACGCAAGGTCATGCATCGGGTAATTATGCTCATGTTTCCTAAGTTGTCTTGAGGAATAGGCAACGACTCTTCCGTGCTGGATCAGAACACTACCCAACCTTACTCTAGAAGCGTCACATTGTACGGTATATCTATCACGACCCAAACCTATGGACCGTGATGGGCACCGGTACCTTACTCAACAGTGTACCAACATAACATATCTTTTCATGTCATACTATCGTAAATAACTGAGCCGGAGAGGCTGTCATGAAACAGGTAGAATACAACATGTAATACCAATCTATACATAAAACATACGGGCCTATAATCCCAAAATAACCACTCGTACACTGAATATAGGCCAACAAGGCCATACAATATAATACGTACATGACATCTGTCTACAAACCTCTAAGAATACAGAATTTTCATAAAGGTTGGGATAGAGTCCCGCCATAC
This sequence comes from Nicotiana tabacum, assembly GCF_000715075.1. Lineage (NCBI taxonomy): Eukaryota > Viridiplantae > Streptophyta > Magnoliopsida > Solanales > Solanaceae > Nicotiana > Nicotiana tabacum. Next base: position 140,447,721 of record NC_134080.1, read on the forward strand.
CAAGCAATACACGTCTAAATCATACTAACCAAACAAGCAACTCCGAAACAAATGGAGCACACCAACATCTTCCGCTAAGCTGATAGACTACTTGGAGGGCTCTCGACTTGTCTATTGAGACCTGTGGGTATGAAACGTTGTGTCCCTAGGCAAAAGGGAGGTCAGTACGAATAATGTACCGAGTATGAAGGAAATATAAAGTAATTGACTCAACCTGTAAGTCTGGAAAACTTTGTAAATCATAAAATACTTATAGTGTCATGCATATGCTTATGAATGTTATGTCGTGCATAGGTACATGTTTCATAACATTATCAGCCTTTGAGGGCATCCCATTATATCATCTCAACCACTGTGGGTAGAATCATCAGCGTATACCAGCTGATCATGTGTGGTGCGTGTATAACGCCATAACCTTTCCCATATCCCTTATTCATATATATACATATGTTTACCATAAAAATGGTAACAATAATTAAATTTGTAAATGGGATTCTAAAAATACGTGATCTATTCTCGAGCTAGTTGCCAAAGTAGTTGATGCTAATAATATGAAGTTTAATAATGCAACACAAGCTAAAACGAGATAGTAATCGAACCAAAGGGCCTGCTGCCCGGGTGTAGGTCTGGACGATGGGGGACCTCGGGGTCGATGACAGGGTAAAGTTCAAGCTATCGGGGATAATCGGGAATGGGATAACAACTATGTATATAATCAAACAAGGCTTTTTACGGGCAATACTGAGCTATATAATGAAGAGCAAGTAAGATAACGATAGATATAAGGTGGCCTCGGTCCATTAAGAACAAACAAGTTATAAAGAAAAGAGAAAAAGAGAGATATATTATTGCATTCGTGGAGAAAATGGAGCAACATCAGCCCCTTACAAGGTAGTGTGAGTCCCCTTTATATAGGAGGGGAACTCAGCTGCAAGTACGTGGGCATTAATTACAAAGTATGGAGATGGGATGGCTTGATGCGATGCCTCAATAGGGGCTTTGGATAGGCCATCACTGTCAGACTTAGTCATGTGCCTCGAGAACTTCCCTTATGTCCTGGCTTTGATCTACGTCTTCTCTGAGTCGGGCCTCAACATGCCCCGAGGTCGAGAACTCAGCCATGGCTTCCTGTCCTCGGGGTCTCGAAGCATTTTTGCAAAATGACTCGACAGCGAGTAATCAAGTCCATTGATTTTGCCGCGTACAAATAGTCTTTGCATTTCCTAGAGCAATGTGATGGGAAATGATTTTGACACATGACTCCTCGATCTCCTTACGCAGACGTCATACCGATGATGCAAATCCTGGTGCGAGCTTTGTGGCAACCGGGGCATCCACGAGTTTGTGTATTTTTGAATTAATTCAATGCACTCCCAATTTTTGCTCTCCAAGGTGAATGTACCACCGTCAATTTGGTTTTTCAAGGACGCATTAACTGCGTCTTTCGGTCAATCTTTCAAAGCCTCAATGACCGTGTCGTAACCTCCTATAAATGGGGGCATTTTGTGTTGTTTTTCCTATCCCAATGCCTTCGTTGGCTTGATTGCCTATTCCTTCCTATCATATTCTTTTACCCTTGAACATCATGCTTGCGGCTCATGGCCTCAAGGCCGTTTGTGGAGCTCCCTTAGATTGTGTTATACCCCTTTACCGGGACTTCCCTTTTCCGAGCATAATCATAATGTCCTGTTACTACTGTGGTCGTTGATATGCTGGTTTTTGCTGCTGTTGGCCCCAGATGATAATGGACGGGGAGACGGTTTCCCCTTATGTAGACAGTCGTTCGGACAATGCACCACTGCTCACTCTCCTGCCCAGGCCTGGTATGGCAATTCATCCCTTGGGTTCTTTTTTTCCCAAGGATAAAGTGGCACTACCAGCCGTTGAGGCTGAGGCCTGCCGAATCTTCAACCTTTGGCTTCAGCGGGCTATGTCTCTTTTCTATGCCTCTTTTGCGTCCCCTCCTTTTCCTCTTCTTCATCTTCTCTAGTGGGAACCCCTTGGGGGATTGAGCTGGGAACCTAGAGGAGGTGGCGGTCGAAGGAATCGCCCTTGAGAATGCGTGCTCGAGTGGGCAGCGCTCGAGGACGCTAATACCAAAGATAGATCTTTGAGGGTGGACCGGGCCCTCGGGTTTCATCACATGTACATCCTCCCGTTCCTCCGCTTTAGGTATAGACCTCTGTAGGCTTTTGTAACTGTATATAATGACCCATCGAGGGCTGTTTGTACATGGATTTTATAAATATGAATATACTTTATTGACTTCTGCTTTCTATCTTTGCCTTATTTCTATATGTTCTCATGCCCTTCGATGCCTTTCTCATGTCTTCTTTTATTTTTGACCGCTGATATCTGACTGGGGCATGAGTGTTCTTTTTGATCCTCTACCGATCACTATGACTTTCTTCCGAACCCATCGTCGTACCTCAGATCAATCCTAAATTAATCTGATATGCTCGGGTTATTCGGCCCTCCGAGTAGTATGGAGATAATATACCGAATATCGGGGTCTTCGAGGATGTTATCCTGAATGAAGGTCAACTTTGGTTACCTGGGGGTCCCTTTTGATCTTGATGCAGATAGCCTTCTTAAAATGTAAAGGATAGACTTCTACTGAGGAGTTGCCTGTACTCAAGCGCTACCTCAGACGTTTGAGGAGCTTTTGTGATCAGAGCTTCTTGTGCATATTCCTCTTTTCACAAAAGGGAACCACAAGATCAAGTACTGCCTCGCATCGAGTGATGGCGTTGAGAGCTTCCCGAAGTCCGACTTCTTTGTGACGGGGATCCTTGAGTTAGAACATTGCCTCGAGATTGGAGATAATACAGACGATTCCTCGAGTCCTAACTTCTTGTCGAAGGATGCTCTCTGGATTGGGTATCACTCCGTGGATCTGTATCGAGGATGTTGGTTTCCCGGGGCTTACTCCGGGTAGGTGAGTCGTCGCAACTTCTCACATAGATGTAGGGCGGCTTCGGCTTCTTCGCAAGACCTCACTATTTTTAGATAGAGGCCATTCCGCTTCGGCATAGGGTTCTTCATTTCTTCAGGAGCAAAAAAATGTTGGCGCACGCCCTTGCTCTAATCTGTTAGTTTTACCATAATCATGCCAAACACTTCGGGGCCGGCCCGGCAAGGAGTGGGGAGTGCTGCTCCCGGCGCTCAGGAACCGCGGGAGTTCGCTCCGAAAATGATGTCTTTGACAAGAGGGGAACATCTGGAGATGGTGAGGGGATACTCTGGATGGAGCGAGGGGATATCACTGCAAGTTCTTTCCCCAGATGTGTGTATGACGAACTATACTAATGGGTTCTTGAGCGTATACTTATATCCTTTCGCATTTGGTCCCCTTGATAAGGTCGTGCACATCCATAATATTTTTGAGTGGTGCTGACGATGAGGATCTTTGTGGAGAAGGCTAGGTTTGAATTCATGCTTAACTACCTCATCAAGCTATACTGACCCTTTCATCACCAGGGCCTACTAACCCTCAGGTGTCATTCGTGCACACCCTTTGTAGTTGATGACGAAGTGGACAGGGATCGAGAGTGGGCCAGTTGGTTTATCCGGGTACGGACGGTCGACATTATCCCTGTGGAGCTTTCGTCATTTCCCGAAGGGTGGAATTACGCACGTGAGCAGAGCGTCTTGTGCTTTTTCAAATTTTGCCTATAGCAAAAATCAGTTGAGTAATAATGTTTTCTCCCTTGTTGCAGCAACTTCATGGATGTCGGGCAAAGTCCTTGACCTGCCCGACTGGGTCCGGAGGCTAGTAACGCATTTGACTTGTGATGAGCATCGGTGGCGAACTGCATTCCGTTCTAGATGGGGAGCGAAATACCAAGGTATGTGTGCATGCTCCTTTTGCCTCGACCTTCATATATTTGAGGTAACATTTCCTTCTTTTCTTTTGTATTGGCTTTGCTGTTCACGGGTATCGGGCGGTTCTTCGGGATGGCACATTGCTCTTCCAAAGGGGAGAAACAGGCGTCAGCTTCAGATCCGAGGGACGACGGCGATAAACGTGATTGGCACCCACAGTGTGGAGGAGCTTTAAGTGGTGCCGAACGGGCCCGTGTCTCTGAGGGGAGGGCATCGTCCGAGTCTCTATTCCCAGAGTATCTAATTCCCAGGCGGCGGTTCCTCCGAGTGAATATGCCTTGCCCGAGGCCGGTTCTTTTGGTGTCGAAGAGGCAGGATCAACAGGAGTGTGTTCTGACTTCTCGGAAGTCCGTCGACTTTACTTCGTTGTGAGTTTAGGCATAGTTGTCCTGTATTCCGTGTCCTCGTCCCTCTATTGAGTTTTCCTTGTGCAGGCCTATGATAGGCTTTTGTCTGAGATGCTCCGTCAAGGGGCTAGGCTTCAGAAAATTCTTGACAAGGGCGAGTCCCTTAGGCTTCTTAGATAGGAAAAGGAGGTTGAGTTGGTGCATTGGCGATATGAGGCGTATCGGAGCTCGGATTACGAGAGCTATTTGATGGGGCAGGTAACTTTTTGCAGCTCGTGCTTTGCTCCCTTTGGCCTGTAAGGTTACCCCCCTCTTTGTTATATTAGCTTCAAAAAATACGGAGTGTTCGAAGTACCTCAAGGGCGACATCAACCGTGTCAGAACTGCTTGTGGTAATCTAAGGGCTCAGGTGCAAGCTCAGGCTTTAGAGGAAACAGGCGCCTCTGTCAAGGTCCTTGCCTTTGAAGCCCAACTCCACTTGGCTCACGATAATGCCAAAGTTCAAGAAAATATGATCGCTAAACTTGAATCCGATCTCGCGAAGATCAAGCTTGAGATAATTGATGCCCGGGCTGAAGCGACACTAAGCTGAACCAAGGCTGATCAGGAGATGGCAATTCGTATGAAGGACGCTATTGATGCTCAAGTCGAGCTGAAGCGAGCCCTTGACCGGGAGAAGAGGATCGAGGAATATGTTCGTTGCAGATCCCGAAGAGAGGTACTCGAGGATATCGGTGCAAGGGGATTTGTTCTCTCAGAGGAATTGGCTTGAGCAAGGGCGGACGAACATGATACGCGGTCACTTCTTGATGACGACGCGAAGAGCGAATTCGGTAAGTTGTAGCCCTTGTAGATTCCGCCTTTTTCCCGCTTTGTATCTGATATTTGTAGAGCATGTTTTTAGATGGAGAGTGCGCCTTTTTTGCGTATATAAGATAAGAGGCGACTTGAAGCTTTATTTCTTCTGCATCTCTTTCTGTATTGCTTTTGACTAGGCTGGTTGGTTTCGGAGTTTGGCGGGATCCTCGTATGTCCAAAAATTATCGGGCGGGCCTAGAAGCTTTTAAGTGCGATCCTTAACGAGAGTAGGCATCGAGGCCTCCGTGTTTTGCCCAGCTATTTAGTATTAGTCTCTGAGTCAAGCCTTGACTCGAGCTTGCCTGCCTTTAAATCTTCTATGCCCGTGCGCGCAGGTAGCAATTCTCTTATTTCTTGCCCTTGGGCATTTGTCGTTTCAACTATTTTGGGTCCAGTCTCCAAGTCGCATTGCGATTCGAGCTTCAATTGGCCCTCAAGCTCTTTCCTGCTTACATGGGCGGACAATGGTGGCCTTCATTTCTCGCCCTCGGGCGTTTTGTTGTTTCAACTATTCTGGGTCCAGTCTCCGAGTCGCATTGTGATTCGACCTTCAATTGACCTTTAAGTTCTTTCCTTCCTGTATGGGTGGAAAATGGTGGCCTTTTGTGTTTCGGGTCGAACTGACCTTATAGGCGCGTGGCTCAGAAGCTCAGTCGTCCAGCGATAGTGGCATTTATGTCGTGCCCTTTCAGACTGGCGATAGTACCTCTTATGTTAGTTTGGTCGTTGAGACCTTTTTATATGTGGCCTGAAGGCTTGCATAGTTAACTATTTTGGATTCGGTCTCTTAATCGGGTAACGACTCAAGCTCATTTTAATCTTCAAGTTGTCAATTTTCAAGCTGACGACAATGGCTCTTACGTAGTTTTCAGTCATAGGGACCTTTTACTATGCCGCCCGTAGGCTCGCTTGGCTGGCAACAATGGCTCTTACGGTGTTTAACCCATGGGCTATTTGTAGGCTTGTTTTCAGCTCGTTATGGTCTTTTGAAATAGTTTTGCTTGACCCGTCGTCGGTTCCGAAGAACCTTGATTTCAAGTCATTATCGGCGATGTTTGAGCACCTCGGAAGTTTTTTATCTCGTAGGTTGAGTAGATCGATGCCTTGTGATTTGGAGCTGACATGGTCGAAGATCGTTTTTGCCTGCTGAGGGAAGCCTATTTTTACCGGTTCTTTTGGAAGTACATTTGAAGTAGTGGCCTGCGATTTTTGTTTAGAGACGGTCGGGCATCCCCGAGTCACGTTAGTTTGGCTGTATCAGCCGTTTTGACCGTAGTTATATGTGTTTGGTCGGGGCCATTTTTGATCCCGAGTGATAGCTTATACGTCTACACTGAGGGTATGCCCTTTCGGGACTCTTACTAATGTGACGTATAGCCTGAACTTCGGGATTTTCATACCTGTTGAGGTCTTATAGTTTTTCATGCATGTTGAGGTCTTACAGTTTGTCATGCTTATTGAGGTCTTATAATTTGCCATGCTTGTTAAGGTCTTACAGTTTTTGTTGTAATGTAGAATAGATCTTGTTATGCCGTGTCTACCCGCTAGGGGTCTTATAGTTTCGGGTTTTCCAGCGCATGGCGATGAATGACAGTCTCCGAGTCATCGAATTTTTTTAAGCTTGAAGACCGCTTTTCGTGAGCTCGGAGTTGCATTGTAGGGGCTTTATGATCTCGGAGTTCCGACCATGGAGTCTTGCGGGTGTTGAATTGTTGACGCTATATCTACGAGTATCTCGAGACATGTTTAGTGGAGAGGCCTTCGCCGTGAGCCTGTTAAAATTCCTCTTTCTGGAGTATGATATGCCGAAAGATATTCTTTATTTCTTGGTAAAACATACATTGTTTCATTATTGTGGGCTCGACCTGCGTGGGTGTGGCTCCTCGGACCATTCGATTTGGTACATAATTCACTATTGAGACTTAGTCTGCCGCTTGTCGATCCTCCCTAAGGGATGGTGCCCTTAGGAGAAGATAATTGCTCGTCGTCAGACTGTAGAAGAAGGCCTGCAACCTTATCGAATCCTCCTCTAGGGTACGTTGCTCTGCTAATAATCTTACTGACGAGGCCCTCTTCAACGCGGAAGCCCGATTGAGGAGAAAGAGCATGGTGGGCCCCTTTCCTTTTTTTTTAAAAAAAGCCTAGGGATCTCCGGGTAGAGTTAGAATTTCCGAATGTCCTATCGGGCCTGTATGCAGACAACTGGCCAGGACATTCGGAAATTCTAACTCTACCCGGAGATCCCTAGGCTTTTTTTAAAAAAAAAGGAAAGGGGCCCACCATGCTCTTTCTCCTCAATCGGGCTTCCGCGTTGAAGAGGGCCTCGTCAGTAAGATTATTAGCAGAGCAACGTACCCTAGAGGAGGATTCGATAAGGTTGCAGGCCTTCTTCTACAGTCTGACGACGAGCAATTATCTTCTCCTAAGGGCACCATCCCTTAGGGAGGATCGACAAGCGGCAGACTAAGTCTCAATAGTGAATTATGTACCAAATCGAATGGTCCGAGGAGCCACACCCACGCAGGTCGAGCCCACAATAATGAAACAATGTATGTTTTACCAAGAAATAAAGAATATCTTTCGGCATATCATACTCCAGAAAGAGGAATTTTAACAGGCTCACGGCGAAGGCCTCTCCACTAAACATGTCTCGAGATACTCGTAGATATAGCGTCAACAATTCAACACCCGCAAGACTCCATGGTCGGAACTCCGAGATCATAAAGCCCCTACAATGCAACTCCGAGCTCACGAAAAGCGGTCTTCAAGCTAAAAAAATTCGATGACTCGGAGACTGTCATTCATCGCCATGCGCTGGAAAACCCGAAACTATAAGACCCCTAGCGGGTAGACACGGCATAACAAGATCTATTCTACATTACGACGGGCGGCAAGCTCCGATTGGAATCCGTATACCCCTTATCAATCTTTATAGACTTCTTACTTCAACATAAAAGTATCATTAACTTGATAATGAAGTCATTAATCAATGATTCCAGCCTTATACCATATATTTATAACAACGAAAATAATCCACAACTTCAACTATCCCCAACTAGCAACTTTATTCACTAGTTCATGTCTAGCCCATCCATTTAACTTAATCAATATCAAGATAACCTTAGGCACAAGAAAGAACACAATATACATACCTCCTACAGTAACTTCAAGTCAAAATCCAAGTTATATTCATTTTACAACAACCCTTAATAGCAATACAATACCATAGAAGTGACTTAAGCTAATCCAAGTATTACCTTGTAGTTTATCATCCTAACAACTTAACCAACATACAAGAAAGCTTAAGCACAATTAGTAGGTTGTTATACTCACCTTAGACAGCAGCAACAACTTGGAATTTCATCCAAATACAGCCCACAACAATCCTCAATGACAACACAACCTCAAAGAGGTGTTGTTCTTCACTAGAACTAAGTTTTGATGTTGAAATATGGTGTAATCACTTTGGAATCACTTCAAACCCTTGTAGTATATGTTTAGGATGGTTAGGAGAATTTTGGAGATGAATATTAGTTGAAAAATGAGCAAAAATAGGCGTCCAAATCGTTTATAAATTGAAGTAGGTCAACCACCGCCTAAGTGGGTCCCATTGGGAGCTGCTTGCGCGGTCTCGCAAAAACACAAATATCTCTCTACTCCAATGTCATATTGATGAACGGTTTAATGCTTTAGAAACTAGACTCGTAGATCTTCAATTTGGTAGGTAGAACACCACATGATTCCAAGTATATTTGGAGAACGTCTCAGATACATTTGACCTAAATTTCAGCAAATTTATGAATGTAACTTGTGATGACCTTTGCCAACTCTTGTTACACAACTTGCTTGCCTTCAAAATATAGAAAATGAATATCATACAACTAAAATAACTCATAGAATAACCTCCTTATCATGTTAATAACCCTAGTCTCACCCCAAAGTACATGTTATAACATTCCAAACTTATCGACTTTTGACGAAACTTACTTTCTTCAATTGGTTTAGCTTCTAAGGTTTCCAACCCTCTTGGTACTCGTTATTCATGATCTTAAATATTTGTAACCTCCAAGGTAACATGATTACCTTACTTTATTTTCTGCCAAGTATAATATCATTTCCGAGCTTACATCAATGACTTACGACTTACTCTCACGTATGAAAACTTGGGGTGTAACATCATTCCCCCCTTTGGAACATTCGTCCTTGAGTGTTGACTGATGCGCTTATCAGTTTCATAAACTATGGCTCTTACGAATACTTTAATGCTCATCTTTCCATCTAAGCAACTGTTTTGTGAATAATTCCAAATGCCTGGGCATTCCCCCCTTTTAGGCCTCTTTGTCACACCATGACATGTGGTTGGAATTCTTCCAACATCGTAATATTTAATACCTTATGTCATGCAGTATGTACGACTGTGTCCTTGTATGAGCGCCTAGCGACTCGTCTTCTCTTTTTACTCCGTCTTTTAGCCAATCTCTAAGCCTTACTTTATGAACATATACAAAATTATGGCAAGCTGTCCCTCTAGGCATCTATAGGTGTACTGATGTCTTTCGCTTGGTACTTTATCGAACTTAAGACTATTTCTATCTCTTGTTTCATAGCCTTGTATATCTATCCTTATGGATTTACTACATCTATGTAGGTTATACTATACCATAAAACTTACTATAGTTTATTATTACTGAGGTTTGATACCCAACTCCAGGTTACTCTCTCGCTGCTTATCCTATATGTATAAATCTAAGTCCTTTAGTGCTTCCTCCTTATTATTCATCTAAGAATAACAAACAAATCTCATCGCGAACTTTGGAACTTGTACCCATCTATTGTTTATTCACCTTAATGTTGATCTATAATTTATCACTGATAACTTGCAACCTCTTACGTAATACACTATCACTAGGGCTCACATCTTATCGGGGAACATATGAAGTGATTTTCCTGATCCACCTAGGGATAATATTATAGTTCAATAACCGTATTCCATTGCATCTCAACATGATTCATCTTATGGGGGTATTCTAATCCCATGCAATTAATGAAATCTCTTTCTCGTTAAATCATTACTCAATGAAAGGCCTAAGAATCATCCACTTATCTATCACAATTACACCATTATTATACCGCCAGGGCAACATTCCATCTCTTCTAAATGCACCTAGTCTCAGACTCCTCTGTGTTCATTCAGGCTGTACCGAGCTTTTTATTACATATGGAAATCATCAGCTCCCTTGTTTTAATGGGTTTAATCCCGAGAACATACATATTCTCGTCACCTTCTCACTCACTTTTTCATATCCTTACTCCTATCAACCTAAAACCTTGTTGCTCTACAATACTTTACCTTAGGACCTACACCGATCTATTTATACTACTCAGAACCTTCCTTTAACTTGCTAGCACCTTAGATTCCCTTTTGCGCATTCATAGTTGTCTTTAAATGTAAATAATTACTTTTTCTGGTCGTTCTGCCACTTGCTACATGGATACTTGGCTTATCATAGTGCCCACGAACACTAGAATTCCCTGTAACTCGTATTCTCTCAAGTATCACCTTTGATGTTTTTTTTCCTTTTTTTTTCTGTTCATTAGCCATGATAGGTGCCACTTTCTTATGGAGTGCATGCAATATTATAGTGAGACTGTTGTTACAAGATCAAAGATCATTTCCTTTTTAGGTCACTATGCTTAGGTGGAAACCTTCTTCCTTATTTCCTCAGCTAGTCTTTCGTGGTAGTACTTAGGAGACCTTTTGGATCTTGTAAAGTTGTGATCTTGTTATATTGAATACTCGAAGGAATTTTTGATATTCTTACTCGCCTACAAACATCCTTACTTACATACCTCTGTGCCGTTGTGCTCGTAGGATTACTTGTAAAATCAGATTTTGATTATCTCCTTAGTGGCACCCTCTATTATTCCCGTAATACTTATACAATACCTTTAAATTCCCTAAATCCTATCTGAAATTTTTTTCAAATGATTGTGATCTCGTATTTGCGAGACTGAATTCACTATGCTGCGATTCACTACATTTATCTTGCATGATCTATTGATTTATCTGTGACCTCTTGTCTAGCCATAACTGGGCTCTTCCTGAATCAACTACTAATTACTTGTTGGTCCATTCTCATATATATATTCTGCATAATTTCTCTTGGGATATATCCTTTGTCTTAAATATATATATATATATATATTCTACATAATCCCTCTTAGGATATATCCTTTGTCTTAACTTATCTCTCGCTACTAGCTCCTAATGTATCAAGTGTCCATTCACACTTATTTATCAATAACATCCTAGCCGGAAACTTTTACTGCCTCTCTCCGGTGTCGTGCTTGTATAATGTTCTAGAGTTGCAACATATATGCAGGAACTGAATAAATGCAACATCATCCCTTTCTCCTTTTTACCACATTCTTTCTTTATAATTCCATAGTTAACTGGACCGCTTAACTCCGACTTAATATCATATCACACCATATTCCCCCCTTCAGGGGAGTACTAAGATTTAGTACTACGACGATCTACCTATAGTTGTTTTACCTCTTCATCTTTGGCGTCTTTTCACATTATCAATGAACCTTAATCACCTTAAGGTAACCTTCTGTACCAGAGATAACTAAATTTCTTACGCACGAAGGTGACACCTACGGTAACTGGCACACTTAGTCCCTTAAGATTAACTCTGCTTAGAGTGTTTGCTTTAGGTAAGAGACTTCCTAAATAACCTTTAAAGGTTATTCGTCTGTTGTTTATTCTATTATTGTTGGAGCACGATCTTTGAAATTGTCACGATGTCGACCATTATCCAATCCTCCGGTCCCTAATTCATGTTCGGTTTTATCTTGTTCACCAGCCCATACTGATATTTATTACTATGGGTTCTAACCTTTCTCCTGGTAATCATGTTGAAGTCACCAACTCATTTCTCGAAATAAGAATATGACTTTATGGCTTATACTCTTTTATTGCCTTAAGTCTTGTCACCTCTTGTATTTTCCTTCACTTTGACTATAGACTCTGTCATCGTGTCATATTTTGATTTACTGTTATCACCCCTATATCACATCTTACTCATGATGCTTTATTTATTTTCTTCTTATTCTCCGGATAATATTCTTTTTGTCTATCACTTTATTCTGAAAACTTTAACAAAAAGTTCTTTCCCTATAAGCTCCCCTAGCTTCATCTCACTGGCTCTTGGGAATGCCTAACATTCTTTTTTTTACTCGGGGCTAGAGTCATACTAAGGTAAATATTTGTCCCTTCTAGGATCCCACTGCCTATCTTCTAAAATTTCTGAATATTCTAGTATTCGTATCTGATTGTACTACTCTAGAGTTCACCATCTGGGTGTCTTAGAAGGAGATCTATTAGCATATTTGCACCATCTTTCGGAAACGTTAGTTAATGATAACAACCTATCCACAATTTTTGGGTTACTCTAACTCCAATTGGATCCTAATATCCCATCTTTCTCTTAAATAATATCTGTTAGCTCTCATAGAACATAACTGAGATGGGTGTGGCCAATTGTACTTACCTCTGTCATTGATGAAGGTACCAAAATGCTTAAATTTCTCTGCCTGATTTGAAAATATTGATAATCTTCATTATCTGGGTGCCTCGTACCCCTCTTCACCTTACTTCTTTTACTTGTTATAACTTGTATCTAGCTTCTGAATTCCTCATAGATTTTCACCATATTCATGAATAGATATCCGTGCCTTAAGGCTCCTTATTAAGAAACATACACATCTTAGTACACACATGATCTGTTGAAGACCTCATATTTACACATCATAAGCATGATGTGAAATCGAGTTCCTCTGACTCAACTCTTCCACATCCACATGCAATCTCTTACCAACTGTCTTTGTGGATGTAGGTATCGTTGTATTATGACTAAAGTCAAATTTAGGAGTTTGAATTCTTACAACTGAGCTCTACTGCACGATCTAGAGTAAGAAGAAAGAGTGACAGACCTAAATGCCCTGTAGCCTCCTGCTTATAAGTGTGGTGCACAACACACCCATATACAAGACTCTACTAGACACGGCTTGTTGACTCCCTAGGACAGAACTGCTCTGATACCACTTCTGTCACGACCCAAACCGAAGGGTCGCGACGGGCACCCGGTGCCTTACTCAACTGAGTACCAACGTAACATATCTTTCTTATCATGTTATCATGAGTAAATGAGCCAAAAACCCCGTCATGAGATAACAAGAATAAAACATAAGGTAATACTCAACATATGAAGACCCAACATGATATACAAACTAATATATGTGACATACGGGCCTATAAGGCCGACATGACCATTAGTAAACTCGAAACATAGGCTGACAAGGCCATACAATTATCCATTCACCTGACATTTGTCTACAAGCCTCTAAGAGTACATAAAATCATAAAGGTCGGGACAGGGCCCCACCATAACAATCAATACATATCCAAAGCATACTGACCAAATAGGCAACTCCGGAGCAAGTGGAGTGCACCAACACCTTCGCTGAGCTGATAGCCTACTAGGAGGACTGTCAACCTATCAATCGGGACTTGCGGGAATGAAACGCAGCGTCCCCAGGCAAAAGGGACGTCAGTACGAATAAAGTACCGAGTATGTTAGGCAGGAAAGCATAAACAAGAATAGTAATGTAAAGAGAGAGATAAAGGAGATACAACCTGTAACATCTGAGTGCCTTTAGGGGCTATGATATGAAATGTATAATACATATATATACATAAAAAATTTAAAAACATTCGCCTCTATGGGCATCATCATCATCATATCGTACCCGGCCTCAAAGAGGACTCGGTAAAAGCGTACCCGACTATCATAAGGTTCGATAGAATCGTACCCGGTCACGTGGAGCTCGGTAAACCCAACTGATCAGTGGTTTCACAATAGGTGTCATACCCGGCCGACTATAGCGCGACTCGGTAGAGTAAAATAGATACATATACATAATGCATGCTCGACTCACGGAATCACATTCTAAACCTTTTGGAGTGACTTAAGAACAATATGGACATCCCTACCATCAATATGAACCTTAGTAGGATTTAAGGAGCATACACACTTGTTTAGAATAATTTTATAAGGAAAGAACAACATGGACAACCTTAGTTGCTAGGAGTAGAGTCATTATGAAATAGCGTATCGTTTATGTTCATTTCATTTTAGATCATGTCAAAAGAAAGAAGAAAGTGCCTTAACATACCTTAAACCCGTTGAGTCCTTAATCACTTCCAAGCAACTCTTCAAACAAGTCAACTCAATCTATCAAAGTATAAGGAGATTCAAAAATCAGTGCTGAGCAAAGGCTAAGTCTATAACTTAAGCTAGTAGCTCGTTTACGTAAATTTTGGCAGCATCTCCCTTGTAACAAGGGCCTCCTCCAATACCATATACAAACAACAATGACCAGAGCAATCCATCCATACATAATTATCAATATCAAGACACCATATAACAACAACAAGTCACAACTACATTACGACGAGCGGCAAGCTCCGATTGGAATCCGTATACCCCTTATCAATCCTTATAGACTTATTACTTCAACATAAAAGTATCATTAACTTGATAATGAAGTCATTAATCAATGATTCCAGCCTTATACCATATATTTATAACAACAAAAATAATCCACAACTTCAACTATCCCCAACTAGCAACTTTATTCACTAGTTCATGTCTAGCCCATCCATTTAACTTAATCAATATCAAGATAACCTTAGGCACAAGCAAGAACACAATATACATACCTCCTACAGTAACTTCAAGTCAAAATCCAAGTTATATTCATTTTTCAACAACCCTTAATAGCAATACAACACCATAGAAGTGACTTAAGCTAATCCAAGTACTATCTTGTAGTTTATCATCCTAACAACTTAACCAACATACAAGCAAGCTTAAGAACAATTAGTAAGTTGTTATACTCACCATAGAAAGCATCAACAACTTGTAATTTCATCCAAATACAGCCCACAATAATCCTCAATGACAACACAACCTCAAAGAGGTGTTGTTCTTCACTAGAACTAAGTTTTGATGTTGAAATATGGTGTAATCACTTTGGAATCACTTCAAACCCTTGTGGTATATGTTTAGGAGGGTTAGGAGAAGTTTGGAGACAAATATTAGTTGAAAAATGAGCAAAAATAGGCGTCCAAATCGTTTATAAATTGAAGTAGGTCAACCACCGCCTAAGTGGGTCCCATTGGGAGCTGCTCGCGCGGTCTCGCGAAAATATGAATATATCTCTACTCCGATGTCGTATTGATGAACGGTTTAATGAGTTAGAAACTAGACTCGTAGATCTTCAATTTTGTAGGTAGAAAACCCCATGATTCCAAGTATATTTGGAGAAATTCTCAGATATATTTGACCTAAATTTCAGCAAATTTATGAATGTAACTTGTGATGACCTTTGCCAATTCTTGTTCCACGACTTGCTTGCCTTCAAAATGTAGAAAATGAATATCATACGACTACAATAACTCATAGAATAACCTCCTTATCATGTTAAGAACCCTAGTCTCACCCCAAAGTACATGTTATAACATTCCAAACTTATCGACTTTTGACGAAACTTATTTTCTTCAATTGGTTTAGCTTCTAAGATTTCCAACCCTCTTGGTACACGTTATTCATGATCTTAAATATATGTAACCTCCAAGTTAACATGACTAACTTACTTTATTTTCTTCCAAATATAATCTCATTTCCGAGATTACATCAATGACTTACGACGTACTCTCACGTATAAAAACTTGGGGTGTAACAAAATGCCTCGCAAATTGAAGGGTAAGAGGTCCCCTAGATATTTACCAAGTCTTATACCAAGTCACAATATCATCCCGCAATCTATATGAAGCAAGCTCTATGGACTCTGTATATATGGCAGGCATACCTCGCAAAGTCCGCTACATCAGATCTAAAAATCTTAAGGTATCTTCATATGGGTCTGTTCCTATGAATACTGAAGGGTCTAGATTGATAAAATCTCAAATTCTCGTGCTAACTACTCTATTTGATGTGCTAGGGGCTTGACGCTAGGCCTGCGAGGCTACTAATTGTGTTAACAATTAGACAACACTTGTAATGTCTAAATCCTAATTAGAAGCAGCTAGAGGAGCAATCAGAGGTATGTTAGTTTATCTATGACATTACTAGTGTAGTGGTGTTGTTCCCGAAATGCTAGTATCGGCCTCATCATAAGGTTCACGTTGATCTATATAGGTAGGTGGCACCCGACTAGTGCCCTCCCCGGTGTCCTCATCTAATCTCTTAACAATTGTTGGTCGTCTTGTAGTAGGCATCACTATGTACATAAAAACGATGAGGATTAGAAGTGAACACTTGCGACTAAGCTCTATCACACAATCTAGATCAGAAAGAAAGCCATCCATCCTAAATATGTTGTAGCCTCTAGTTTATAAGTGTGATACACGACACAACCATAAACAAGACTCGACTAGATAAGAGTTGAAAACTCCATAGGACAAACCTGCTCTAATACCAAGTTTTTCACACCCCAACCTCAGGATGTAAAGGCACGTTCGAACAAACATCAATACTTGGATCCTTCAACATAAAACTTGGGTTAATGACTCGGCCAGTTATTTGTGTATTGTAGCCTTGTTCCCCTGTTTATTGCTCATTCCATATCTATTTGTGGTTATGAGACTTTTTGGGGTAGGGTTTTGTGCCAAGGATGTTTTGGAGTGAAATGAGACACTTAGTCTCAATGTTGGAAGCGTAAGTTAGAAGAGTTGATCGAAGTGTAACTTTTGTATAAACAACTCCTAAATGGAGTTTTGATGGTTCAGATAGCTTCGTATGGTGAATATGGACTTTGGCATATGTCTGAATGTTTATTTGGAGGCCCATATGATGATTTGATGATTTTTGGTGAAAGTTTGGAAGTTCAAGGTTTGGAAGCTTGAGAGGTTTGACTTGTGATGTGAGTTCATTTAGAATTGGTTTGATATGATTCAATATTAGTTTTAGTAGTGAGAAGTTCATTAGTTTTCCGTAGGCTTGAATTAATGTGTGATTAATGGTTTTGGTGTTATTAGATGTGATTTGAGGCTTCGAGAGAATTCGTATTATGTTTAAGGACTTGTTGGTATATTGGGACAGGGTCCCAAGGTCCTCGGGTGCGATTTTGATGGTTGGCAGATCATTTTTTGTGCTTTGAGTGATTGGCACAAGGTTATAGCTTCTGGTGCTTTCGCACCTGCGGTGGGTATGTCTGGAGATGCGGTGCCGCTGGTCCGAGATCTGTATTAGATATTGATTACCCATTGATTTTTACATCTATTTTATATGTTTATAAGGTGAAATTTTGGTGTTTTTGACTATGTTATTGTAGAATGAAATTTGAGAACTTGAGGGTCGATTTGTGGTTGGAATTGAATGATTTTTGCATGGTCGGACTCGTAATTGAATGAGTGTTAGTTATTTGTGACTTTTATCGTGTTCTGAGGTGCGAACCTTGTATTTGACTTTTGGGTTGGCTCTGTGACTTGAATTATAAATCTTAGCTAAATGTTTTGGAATCATTTCCTGTGGCTTTTATTGATGGCATTGCGTTACTTTGAGAAGATTCTGATAATCTGGAGGTCGATAAGAATGAAGGGCTTGTTAGAGGAGTTATTTGGCTTGCCTA
The DNA here is from genome assembly GCF_000715075.1 of Nicotiana tabacum. NCBI lineage: Eukaryota > Viridiplantae > Streptophyta > Magnoliopsida > Solanales > Solanaceae > Nicotiana > Nicotiana tabacum. The sequence continues at coordinate 140,465,510 of NC_134080.1, forward strand.
AGGTAAGTATCTTATCTAAACTCGATTGAGGAACTAGTTGCCTAATTTATTTGTAATAGCTACGTTCTATGAGTGGCGTATATGTGTGGGATTGAGCCCATATACGTGCATCGGGGTACTATTTGCTTGTTCAAGGTAGTGCTTAGGCTATGAGGTGCCTTTGAATTGACTGTGAAGCTTCAAGCTGAGATGTGTCTCCATTTGTACCCCTTTGTAAGCTATTTGTACCACATTTGAGATTTCATTGAGATTATTTTCCTGATTGAACCAGATAAACTACTATTTCATCATGAAATTGTCTATTTAGTTGTGACAACACACATTGCACATGCCTACATTATAGTACTTTATTTATACTAGTCCAGGAGTATTAAACATTATAATCATTGATCATGTACATGTATTCTTGTATAATTGCTTTCCATGAGTTATGATCTGTACTAGTAGCATATAAACACGTCGGGCGATTTGTGATTGTTGGCGTGTGAGTTGTTTGTGCGGTTGATATTATTGGCACTCAAGTTGTCTGTATGGATCCACATATTGGTATTAATAGCACATGAGTTGTCCGTGCGGCATATGAGTTGTCTGTGCGGTTGATACTATTAGCACGTACATTGTTCGTGGAGCACATCAGTTGTCCGTGCAGCATGTGGATATGGATCTATCGCCCTAGGGTAACCCTCTCATGTGTCTCCCTTGATGGTGTACACGTGGATACTGAGGAAAACCTGATCAGTGGTTCGATACGAATATAAAAGGTTGAGGAAAACATGGCCAGTATTTAATTGGATTTGCATTTATCTTTACCTGCAACTTCCGTGGTTAATTACCTGATTCATTTGCATATCACCCTTATGTGATGTACCATTTAGTGAGATGAGTACTTGAAAAATAGTACACACACATACATAGATAGCTCCTTATGTGCTTTATACTTGATAACATTATTGTTTTGTACTTGTTAGATTTATGAAACTATACATGTTATAGTAGGTAACATTTATAATTCTTGTTTTTTAACTCACCTAGGTTACATACAATAAATATTAAGTACATTAGGTCGGTTGTACATATACTACACTCTACACTTAATTGTGCAGATCCATGTGTGGGCCCAGTTATCAGTAGCACATTTGCTTGTTGAGCTAAGTTTTCGAGAGACGAGGTTAAGCTGCATTCTCACTTGTAGTCTTGTCTTGTATATTCTTATGTGTCACACCTCCTTTTTACGCACCCGAGGGGCGCAGGGGAGTTTTTTCCAATTAAAGGACAACCGAAACGGGATTGGTTTAATTATTTCAAAGTCGCCACTTGGGAGATTTAGGGTGTCCCAAGTCACCAATTTTAATCCCGAATCGAGGAAAATAATGACTCTATATTACGGTCTGCGTACCAGAAATCCGGATAAGGAATTCTGTTAACCCGGGAGAAGGTGTTAGGCATTCCCGAGTTCCGTGGTTCTAGCACGGTCGCTCAACTGTTATATTCGACTTGTTTATCTGATTTTTAATACAATTATGAACCATGTGCAAATTTTGTCTTTTAACCGCTTTATTAATTATTATTATTAAGAAATGTGAACATCGCTTAAAACATATCTTTGGACTGTGTCACATGAAATGCACCCACAATCCGAAACATATTTTATTTGATGTTTTGAGATTTGGATTTGGGTCGCATGAAATGCACACCCGAGCTTAAGAAAGTAAATTATTAAACATACGCCTAAAGAGACTATCGCTTATTATTTTGCGGAGGCCGTGAAATTCGCTAAACGACCCTCCTGAATTCTAAGTAATTTTAAACAAGTATTTACTGAGGGCCCCGCAATTTGTATTTTTATTCGGCGAGGCTCATCTCATCCTTATTTTTTAAAATGAATTTGCAACGTCATGGACACGCGTCTCGAACCACGTCACAATCAATGTACCCGTGATTAGAAACACATTTCGATTCCGTTGAGATTTGGATTTGGGTCACATCAATGTGCACCCGAGTTTACGAAGGTAAGATTTATTAAGGCGCGTCCTAAAGAGTCTAACGTATTGTTATTTTAGGAAGGTTGTGAGATTTGCTAAACAACCCGTCCTGGAAACTAAATGCTTCACTAATATACATTTAACAAGGGCCCCGCATCTGCGTTTTGTTTATTTTTATCGAGGCTCATCTCGTTGTTATTTTTAAAGGATACCCTATAGCAACTAAGTTTCTTGTCGTGTTTGTCTCTATCAATTGAAAGCAGTAAATAGCCTTAGTTGATTATAAAACCGGATTTAAAGTGCTTTTACAGAATAATAAAACGTGACTGCACTTATGGACAACTAGCTGCAAATTATGGGCCCAAACCTAGCTCATGCGAGATGGCCAGACTTGGGCCCTGTTTTTCCGATACAGGCCTAACTGATTTTTTCGATTTGGGCTCGGCCTTCCTGAGGTTGAGGCCTAGAACTGATTCTTTGTTCTTTATCAATTTATATGTGACAAACTAGCAAAGGGGAAAGAACTTTAACTCATGTGGGTACTTTTCCTATTTTTGGCCTACATTATAGAATGTACTACACCATCAGACTAAGTCTAAAATACAATCTATTACCCTGGGAATGTTTTTCACCTGACAGCATACATACATGACTATCATTCATTAACCTACATTGATATACCGAGCATGTAGGCTACTTCTATTATACAAACGAAAATGTAACTATTTTATGACATTTAATGTAGCAGTTCATGTATACATAAAAACAATCTGCAGGTCCTCTCTTTTGCATTCATGCTCAAACTCTCAGTTACATTGGTGGTATCAACTGTGTACCTGGTAAGGAAAGGAAAGGAAGAAGGAGAGTGATCAGTTGAGTAGTGTGCAGTAATCACAGCATCAACAGATACACAGCAACAGCACAGCAACAAACCAACAACCAAGATTGTTTTCCACAGTCCACGAACAACCAACAATGATTCCCAGAATAAATGAAACCAGCAAATAGTCGAGTGCCAAACCAATAATTCCAGACGAAGAGTAATGAACACCAGAAGTAAAAGAAGTTCAATGCAACAAATACCAATAGTTCAGCAACTAACAAACAGCTCAGTCACGGCAGACGACAGAACTTGGCCAAGACAGCTTGACCAATATGAATTCTTGTTCAACTTTCAGATGGTGTTTGGTTACAATCTATTTGGAAACTAACTTATGTTTTTCAGCTTTCTTTAAACTCAGTAAACCTCTCTTCAGATTAAAACTCTAGCCTTAAGACTGAAAATTTTCACTTTGTTTTTCTCTTTTTTCTGAAGACTAAAAAGTCCAGCCCCGTTTAAGTTATCAAATGGCCTATTTATAAGCCACATGACCAAGGGCAGCTAAGCTGCCTCCCTCCTACTTGCAGACTGCCCATACCCCTTAACTCCCCATGCCTAAAGGCATCTTTCTTGGAATCCTTAATCAGACCCCATGCCCTGTCTATATTACTCTAATCAAGGGTTATGGGTTTAGTTAAGTATTCAATTAATTCCCATACTCTTAGGTCTGGTCCCCCATTAGCATTAATTTAATCCTATTTTAATTACCACTTGACACATTCTGAAATTATCCCCTAATCAGACCCTGTCTTATGCCAAGATTACCCTTACACCTTGCATATTACTGTATTACCCTAACTCTTAATAGTTAGTATATAGACCTCTCTAATTTCAGCCAATACCTGACTACTAGCTAATTAAACTCAAACTGTTTTCAGGCTGATTTGTTAGATTTCTGAAGCTAATTGCCAATTCTCTGCCTAAGTTCAGGCAATGATTCAAACTTTAAGCAAACAGGGTGTCAATTAAAGGGTACAAGTTGGTCATGCCGATACAAGTAACACCAACAAGAAACAGGCATAGTAATCAATACTGAAATGTAGACTCATTTAGATGACTACACAAGCTATAACATCTTTCAAGTGAATTCAGTTGACGACGCTTATTTATATGACTATACAAGCTATAATACACAACAAGCAACCAATAAAACCAACAACCAACTCATTATTAACTTAAAACGTACACACATGGACAGACGAGTCGCGGAACAAACAAACCAGAACACGAACGACAGATAGATTTTAGGAGGGCAAAAGAAAAAGGAAAAATACCTCAGAAAAATGAAACTAAGATCGATTCAAGTTCGAACTCGGGCCAGGTGATTTTGGGGTCTAATGGACTTTAACCGAAGCGTTCTCAACTGAGAACACTTCGGTAGAAGTCTGCTAGGTCCTGATCCTGCCACTGATTCGGACAAACCCATAGATCTGAATCCTAGGGCTCTTGAGGTTCGATTTGGGAACCGTTCAATCCCTGTCAGATTCGAATGGAACCAAAGCCACTCCAGGGGAGAGGGAGGTCAGGAGGGGTTGTGGTGTGAGTTTGGGGTCAATCGGTGTAGATCTAGTTTTTGCTCGAATCTTCGTTTGAAGATTCGAGAAGATTCGGAGTGATTCAAGGTGAACGGTTGACAGATTCATGTTCGAGATGGTTGGGTGCATCGGGGATGTTATTTTGGTGGTCATCGGAACCATGGTTACCGGGCTCACGGGGGAAACCTAGGCTGCTAAGGGTTTGAGAGGAAAGGGGTCCTGGGGAAGATGGTGAACAGTGGCTGAAGGGGGGTACGGCTTGGGGCGTGGGGGTAAGGGTCGAGTTTATATATGGGGAGGCTGATTGGATCTGAGCCGTTAGATCAGATGATCTCAACGGCTTGGATCTGAGGGTGGAAAATGAGACGGGGTCGTTTGATAGTTAAACGGGGTCGTTTGGTTTAAGTGAGGGGTTGGGTCACGAGTGCGTGTGTGGACCGTTGGATCAAGAAGCTCAGACGTCTCAGATCATTTCACTTGAAACGGCGTCGTTGAGGTGAGTTGAACAGCCTGATCTGGACCGTTCCTTTGAATCAGATCAACGGCTTCAAATGGGGATGTCGATACGATGTCGTTTGAGTCCTTGCTTGGGCAGGCTGGATTTGGACTGGGTCTGAGTGCCGTTTTTGGGCCCCTTTTGTTTCAATTTCTGGGCCCAAATCGATTTTAATCCTTCACTCTTTTGCTTTTTTTTTCATTTTTCTTTTACAACAAAATAAAAATAATAGATAATAAAACAACAATATTAAAACTAAACAACAATGTAACATTTTAACACAATTATCACAAAAATATTTAAGTAGGTTAACTAAAAGCCTAGAACGAACGATGCACACATATATATATTTTTTGAATTTTCTTTTACCGACACATAGTTTTGTATTTTTGTTTGATAATGACTGGATGCAAAATGGGCAGACACACAAATGACCAACAACACATGTTACGGAAAGATCAAAAAATTGTGCAGTGAAGCCATTTGTCATTATTTTTTATTTTCTTTTGGAGCGATCGTCCGTGAAGCAAAAATCACGTGCTTACAGCTGCCCCTTTTTGCACGAAGACACGAAGGGTTTTCGCGCAAAGATAAAGCGAGCGATTTTTGCCCGTCCGAATACTCCGTGTGAAGCATTTTTTGAAAAAGATTTGACCGAACCTTTGCTTCAGAGGTTTCCTACATATCCTGGGCTGAACAGGAATCAGGTCAATGTAGTTCGGGAAATTTTGGTAGCTGGGACTACCGTGTGACTGTAGTGTTTGCTGTTGTTGTGTGCTTTTGTATGCTGCTGTAGGATGCTACTGCTCAACCGATCTCCCTATTACATTGCTCTAAAAGGAAAACAAGAAGCTAAGTTAAACTGAGGATCCTGAAATCTCATCCATCTTCAACTTGTTCTTGTTGCCTTGCTTTCTTGTCGGCTAACGCTTTCCTCTGACGCCTTTATTTTGTGAACTTGGAGATGATGCTGGTCCTTCACCTTTTCTGAATGTCAGTTCTCATCACTTTGCTTGATTTGCTGGGAACATGGCTCTCTTCCTTAAATCTTTCAATGGTTTCTTCAGCGGTATGGCTTTTCATCAGAATTGTTATGTTGGGCATGCTACAATGTTTCCGAACTGCTTCTTCTGAGACGCGTTCTTTCTTGCTTTTGAATGTGCGCTTGCTTTGGCAGACTTCTGCTTCTTGGCGCTCGGGATTTTATTGTTTTTCCTGCTTGGGGCTCTCTGTTGTAACCTTCCGTCTTCAGGTGGGGCTACTGATTCCAAACTCTAGAGCTAAAAGTATTCCCGCATTATACTGGTGGGCGACCTAGGACTTAAAAGTATTCCCGCATTATACTGGTGGGCGACCTAGAAACTTAAATGTATTCCCGCATTATACTGGTGGGCGACCTAGAACTTAAAAGTATTCCCGCATTATACTGGTGGGCGACCTAGAACTTAAAATGTATTCCCGCATTATACTGGTGGGCGACCTAGAACTTAAATGTATTCCCGCATTATACTGGTGGGCGACCTAGAACTTAAATGTATTCCCGCATTATACTAGTGGGCGACCTAGAACTTAAAAGTATTCCCGCATTATACTGGTGGGCGACCTAGAACTTAAATGTATTCCCGCATTATACTGGTGGGCGAACCTAGAACTTAAAAGTATTCCCGCATTATACTGGTGGGCGACCTAGAACTTAAATGTATTCCCGCATTATACTGGTGGGCAACCTAGAACTTAAATGTATTCCCGCATTATACTGGTGGGCGACCTAGAACTTAAATGTATTCCCGCATTATACTGGTGGGCGACCTAGAACTTAAAAGTATTCCCGCATTATACTGGTGGGCGACCTAGAACTTAAATGTATTCCCGCATTATACTGGTGGGCGACCTAGAGCTTAAAAGTATTCCCGCATTATACTGGTGGGCGACCTAGAACTTAAAAGTATTCCCGCATTATACTGGTGGGCGACCTAGAACTTAAAAGTATTCCCGCATTATACTGGTGGGCGACCTAGAACTTAAAAGTATTCCCGCATTATACTGGTGGGCGACCTAGAACTTAAAAGTATTCCCGCATTATACTGGTGGGCGACCTAGAACTTAAAAGTATTCCCGCATTATACTGGTGGGCGACCTAGAACTTAAAAGTATTCCCGCATTATACTGGTGGGCGACCTAGAACTTAAAAGTATTCCCGCATTATACTGGTGGGCGACCTAGAACTTAAAAGTATTCCCGCATTATACTGGTGGGCGACCTAGAACTTAAATGTATTCCCGCATTATACTGGTGGGCGACAATTGGCAGAAAATTTTCTGCCCCGGTTTTTGGTGGCTTCCCTGGTGTTGCATCTTGCTGCCATCATCAATCCTCTGTTCTCCTGCAACAGACAAAAGGATTTGGTCAGTTTTAATCGTGGTGGTAGAGGGTGCCTTTCTAGCGAGCAATTTTTCTCTCTTCCTCTTTTCTTGCTCTTTGTCCCCATAATTGGTTGGTGGGCAAAGTTGCTTGTTGGGGGTCTCTAGCCTGCTGGGGATTGGTTTTCAATTTATCCCCTTTTCTGCTTTCTTTTTAAACACATGATGTGGGAGTCTGCTTCTAACTCCCGAAACCACTCCCTTTTGGAGCCTACTTCTTCCAAAATTTCCGGGCACAATTACTGCATTGCCCGGGACCGGCCTTTAAGACTGTTTGTATTATCCTGCATTGGATGAATTCCCCTTCGGTTTCTGGTAGTAAGCTTTGAAAAATCCTTTCAAGACACATTTTAGGGAAAGAAATAAAAGATATGGAAAGGATAAAATCTTTCTGAACCAATATTTTTTGTGGGAGGAGACAATCAGAAGAACTTATCTGGAGGACATGACTGGTCCCCGTGATCATGACGTGCACCATAGATTCCTGACCCAGTCTATTTGTATCAATCGATTTTCCCGATGGTCTAACTTGCTGGGGATGATAAATGGTTGTTCATCTTGTTGCGAATGTGGTAGCTTTTGCTGCTCTATCTTGTCGCCTCATAGTGCCCTTCGAGGGGTTTTCACTAATGAGACTCTCTCTTTTCTCTCATCTCCCGGCGCCTTATGGTGCCTGTGAAGGTTTTCACCAATAAGACTCTCTCATTTCATATCCCTCGTCTTACATCGCCTCTTGGTGCCTGTGAAGGTTTTCACCGATGAGACTCTCTCATTTTGTTTCTTTCGAGGAATCGGGGCATTGTAGATACGACCCTCTCTTCTGTAGATCCCTTTGACTATCAATTTGTTCCCAGTCTTACGATCCTCTTCTTTGCTGGGGATTGGTGTATTATTCCCGGTCTTATTTGCCTGACTCGATATCTCTTGAACATTGATCGGGAGGTCTTTTGGACATTGATGTTGGTTTTGGTGTGGAGTTAAAGAAAGGCTATGAAAAATGAAAATAATCTGATGGGTGGTGTGCTACAACTTTTGGAATCAAACCTTTGTTGGAATTTAAAACATAACCTCTGCCCCAGTTCTCTCGCTTGGGGAATTTATTTTTTATACTTATGTTACGCTATGTGCGTTACGCACGCTGCGCTTATTATGCACACTATGTACCTCATGCATCCTATATTCACTATGATGCATACTATGACCGAGCCGTGAGGCGCCTACGTATCCTCTTTGAGGAATCAGGTCAAACGTAGTTCCCACCGTTTTGTATTTGTGATTTTATCTTCTTCTCTTTTTTCTTTTCTTCTTCTCATTTTTTCCATGTCTTTTTCTGTTCTTTTTCTTTTTCTTTTCCTTTCTCTTTTTCATATCTTTCTCATTAGTGATTCCAAAAGAGGGGTATTGAAAGAATTGCTTAAGGCTCAAAGGGGGAAGCGAGGGTTAAAAGTGTTTGGATAGAAGAAAGAATTGCCTCCGTCATCTCATTATTCAACAAATGCCAAATACAAACAAATAAACCAAAATTGCCATAATTAAAGAAGTTACGCATAATATCTCTTGACTGCATCTGAATTGATAGCCATGTCGACACATCTACCTTCGACATCTGTCAAACACAAAGCACCGTTGGGCAATATTTTGGTCACGATATAAGGCCCTTGCCAATTTGGGGCGAATTTGCCTTTTGCCTCGACCTGATGTGGGAGGATCTTCTTCAATACCAGCTGCCCTACTTCAAACTTCCTGGGGCGCACCTTCTTATTATACGCTCTTGCCATTCTCTTCTGGTACAGCTGACCATGGCACACTGCTGCCAATCTTTTCTCATCTATCAAGCTCAACTGTTCCAATCGAGCTTTGACCCATTCATCGTCATCAATCCCGGCTTCAGCGACAATTCGGAGGGACGGAATTTCGACCTCCGCTGGTATCACGGCCTCAGTTCCATACACCAACAAGTAAGGAGTTGTGCCTATGGAAGTCCGGACGGTAGTGCGGTAACCCAACAAGGCAAAGGGTAATTTCTCGTGCCATTGTCTGGACCCTTCCACCATTTTTCGCAGTATCTTCTTGATATTCTTATTGGCTGCTTCGACTGCTCCATTCGCCTTGGGACGATATGGGGTGGAATTGCGGTGTGTAATCTTGAATTGTTGGCATACCTCTCTCATCAAGCTGCTATTAAGATTCACACCGTTATCCGTGATGATCACTTTTGGGATCCCAAATCTGCAGATGATATGGGAGTGAACAAAGTCCACCACTGCCTTCTTGGTTACTGATCTGAAGGTTTTAGCCTCAACCCATTTGGTGAAGTAATCAATGGTCACTAGAATGAACCTATGACCGTTGGACGCTGCTGGCTCGATGGGCCCAATGACATCCATGCCCCATGTTACAAACGGCCAGGGTGCTGACATCGTATGTAACTCTGTTGGCGGAGAATGAATCAAGTCTCCATGTATCTGGCACTGATGGAATTTCCTCACGAAAGTGATACAGTCGTGTTCCATGGTGAGCCAATAACACCCTGTTCGAAGGATTTTTCTTGCCAATACATATCCGCTCATGTGTGGCCCACAAATTCCAGCGTGTACTTCTGCCATAACCGTTGTTGCCTGCCTGGCATCTATGCATCTCAACAATCCCAGATCCGGGGTTCTTTTGTACAATATTCCCCCACTGAGGAAGAAACCATTCGACAAACGCCGAAGGGCTCTTTTTTGGTCTCCAGATTCATGTTCTGGATATATCCCCATCCTGAGGTATTCCTTGATATCATGAAACCAAGGTTCGCCATCTGCTTCTTCTTCTATGGCATTGCAATAGGCGTGCTGATCACGGACCTGGATGTGTAGAGGATCAACATACATTTTGTCAGGGTGGTGCAGCATTGATGCTAAGGTGGCTAAGGCATCCGCAACCTCATTGTGAACTCTCGGGATGTGTTTGAACTTTACCGATCGAAATTGCTTGCTCAGATCATGCAAGCATTGTCGGTATGGTATGAGCTTTAGATCTCGTGTTTCCCATTCACCCTGAATTTGATGTACCAAGAGGTCCGAGTCTCCCAAGACCAAGACGTCTTGGACATCCATGTCGGCAGCCAAGCGCAGACCCAGAATGCAAGCCTCATATTCGGCCATATTGTTGGTGCAATAGAAGCGTAGTTGAGCCGTAACAGGATAATGCCGTCCTGTTTCAGAAATGAGTACTGCTCCTATTCCAACCCCTTTTGCGTTTGCAGCTCCATCGAAGAAAAGCTGCCAACCCGGTTCCTCGGGTAATTCCAACTCATTCGTATGCATCACCTCTTCGTCAGGAAAATACGTTCTTAAGGGCTCGTATTTTTCATCAACGGGATTCTCTGCCAAATAGTCTGTCAGTGCCTGGGCTTTCATGGCCGTCCTCGTTACGTAGATGATATCAAACTCCGTGAGCAGAATTTGCCACTTTGCCAACCTTCCCGTGGGCATAGGTTTTTGAAATATATATTTCAATGGGTCCAAACGGGATATGAGATAAGTAGTATATGAAGACAGGTAGTGTTTCAACTTCTGAGCTACCCAAGTTAGGGCGCAGCATGTTTTCTCGAGTTGAGTGTACTTGACCTCATGCACTGTGAATTTCTTGCTAAGATAGTAGATGGCCTGTTCCTTCCTTCCTGTGTCGTCATGTTGCCCCAGTACACAACCAAATGAATTTTCCAAGACTGTCAGGTAAAGGATTAGGGGTTTCCCGGGCTTAGGCGGGACCAATACGGGTGGATTAGACAGATACCCTTTGATTTGGTCGAAGGCTTCCTGACACTCTGTTGTCCAACCTACCGCAGCATCCTTTCTCAGCAGCCGAAATATGGGCTCACAAGTTGCTCTGAGTTGAGCGATGAACTTGCTGATATAATTGAGTCTACCCAGCAAACTCATTACCTCTGTTTTATTCCTTGGCGGTGGCAAATCTCGGATGGATTCAATTTTGGATGGGTCTAACTCAATCCCCCGTCGACTAATGATGAATCCTAGCAACTTTCCTGATGGAACCCCGAATGCGCATTTGGCCGGGTTAAGCTTGATATCGTACCTCCGGAGTCTTTGGAAAAATCTCCTTAGGTCTGCTACATGGTCCTCCTGACGCCAAGATTTGATGATCACATCATCGACGTACACCTCAATTTCCTTGTGTATCATGTCATGAAACACCGCAGTCATTGTTCGCATGTATGTTGCCCCAGCGTTCTTTAACCCGAACGGCATTACCCGATAGCAGTAGGTTCCCCATGGCGTAATAAACGCTGTCTTCTCAGCATCCTCCTCATCCATTAGGATCTGATGATAACCTGCATAGCAATCCACAAAGGATCCGATATCGCGCCCTGCGCAATTGTCGATCAAGATATGAATGTTGGGTAGAGGAAAATTGTCCTTGGGACTTGCTTTGTTGAGGTTGCGGTAGTCAACGCACACCCTGATTTTTCCATCCTTCTTTGGGACTGGTACCACATTGGCCAACCATTCGGGATATCGAGTGACCCGAATGACCTTCGCTTGTAACTGCTTAATCACTTCTTCCTTGATCTTTACACTCATTTCTGTTTTAAATTTCCTTAGTTTTTGCTTGACCGGAGGGTATGCCGGGTCAGTGGGTAATTTGTGAACCACTAAATTGGTGCTTAATCCAGGCATATCATCATATGACCAGGCAAAAACATCTTTGAATTCCCTGAGAGTTTTGATCAATTCTGCTCTGACATTCGGCTCAATGTGGATGCTAATTTTGGTCTCTTGGACGTTATCAGCGTCTCCTAGATTCACAGCCTCGGTGTCATTTAAGTTAGGCTTGGGTTTCTCTTCAAATTGGCACAGTTCTCTGTTTATTTCTTCGAAGGCTTCGCCTTCGTCACATTCAGATTCATCGTCACAAACGACCTTTTGTATCATTGAGTCGGTTTCAGATTGATTTATTAGACTAGGTCGAAGATCCGCTGTGCATGCCATGTCATTAGAACCAGTAAAAAGAGAACTGTTCAGAAAGAAAAAGAACAAGACAAAAATTAAAATGAGACAAAAGAAGAGAAACTTTATTAAATTTGCGGGATAAAAGGGTTCACACTTTTACAAAACGAAAGTAAAATTTGGATTACACCCTTGAATAATCCGATCAAACAAATAAACAAACAAAACATTAATCAAAGCCTACTACCAAGACTCCCCTCGGACAGGAAGAGGAGTAACCGTCCAATTGTTGGTCTTGGCCTCAGGCCCCACAAATTTTATCTCTGCTCTGCTGGAACCTTCTCCAGCTTCCACCATACTGACATCCGCGAACAGCCTCTCAAAACTCTGATTCAGGTCTTCATTTATACCGATCAAAGGTCCTCGAATCTTTGGGATCGCTGACCCCTTGGCACTTGCTTTAACAAAAGACCTTGAGAGGCGTGGCACTGGTTTAGGCAGAAACCAGACCCTCTTCTTCATTTTTCGCGCTTGCTTCCTGTCTGCTTTGGTTGGTTTGAACCCCAACCCGAAAGTTTCCAGATTCTTAGGAAGTGAGACAGGTTGGACTATCCCTTGAAGTTCAGCTCCCAGGCCTTTTCCCGGCACAAACCCATTACCCAGCATTTCTGATACCATCATGACTGTTGCGGCAGCTACCCTAGGGTGCGGGATGATTTCTCCTTCAGAAATTTTGTTGGCCGACCCTGTATCGAGAATCTGGTAGACCTAGGGACCCTTGTCATCCGTGGTCTCTATGAAAGGCACAATGGTTCCACCCATGGTGCATGTTGTATCCTCGCCGTGCAACACGACCTCTTGTCTTTCTCACTCGAACTTCACTGTCTGATGTAGGGTGGAAGGCACCGCTTTAGCTGCATGAATCCAGGGTCGTCCTAACAGCAAGTTGTAAGATACCGTGGCGTCCAATACCTGGAATTTCATGGTAAACAGGACCGGACCAATGGTCAGTTCCAGTACAACATCCCCCACAGTGGCTGTTCCGTTTCCGTCAAACCCCCGGACACAGATGCTATTCTCCTAGATTCTTCCACGGTCAATCTTTAACTGGTCCAGGGTGGATAATGGACAAATATTGGCGCTTGAGCCGTTATCTACCAATACTCGGGTTACCACCGAGTCTTCACATTTGACAGCTAGGTATAGAGCTTTATTGTGCTCCGTTCCTTCCACCGGCAGGTCATCATCTGAGAATGTCACTCTGTTCACCTCGGAAATCTTGCTGGCAATGGTTTCCAGGTGGTTTACAGAAATCTCACTGGGTACATGGGCCTCGTTCAATATCTTTAATAGGGCCCGACGATGTTCCTCGGAATGGAGGAGTAATGACAATAGTGAGATCTGGGCAGGTGTTTTTCTCAGCTCCTCAACCACAGAATAGTCTTGTACTTTCATCTTCCTCAGGAATTCTTCAGCCTCTTCTTCTGACACTGGCTTCTTGGTTGCCACTGGGTTGGTTTTTCTTAACTCCACCGGAGCAAAACATCGACCTGATCGAGTCAGCCCTTGCGCTTCACAACTGACTTCTTCCACCTGTTTTCCTTGGTACGTCACCATTGCCTTTTCATATTTCCAGGGCACAGCCCTGCTGTCAATCATCGGCAGTTGGACCACCAGCTTTATGGTCACCCGTTCTCTACATACCCCTTTCAACATGACTACCGGTGTGGGCAGGATCCCTGTTATTACCAACTTGCTTGGCTCGGGTTTGCTTGCTATGACGGACGGGCTCTTCCCCAATATTACTACCGGCTTGATGCCTTCACCCTGCGGCTGTATACTCGTTCCTCCACTGGTTAAGACTTCTCTCGGGGCGGTTTGGATCATCATCACTGTTTGTGAGGGTTTTCTTAATTCTCCTCCCTCACACACCAACTCAATCATGTGAGTTTCGTGGTGCGCTGGCAGTGGGTTTTGGTTGATGTTAGGAGCCTCCGGTGTCTGGACCTCGATCTTATTGGTGTCAATAAGATCCTGTATGGCATGCCTTAACTTCCAGCACTTCTCGGTATCGTGCCCGAGCATCCCTGAACAGTATTCACAACTGATTGAACGATCCAAATTCTGAGGCGGGGGATTTGGTTCCCGATTATGGACAGGACTAACCAAACCCAATTGCCGCAGCTTGTGGAACACAGCGGTGTAGGTTTCTCCCAGTTCGGTGAAGGTTCTTTGCTTCCGCAACCTGTCATTCCTAGCATCTGGATTTCCCCGGAAACCTGCCCCTGAAGGATTTCTATATGCCCTTGGTTGAGGGTAGGTGTTTTGTGGTGGTGCATATATGTTCTGGGGAGCCGGTGCGCGCCATTGTGGGCGAACCGGAGGCTGAGTGTATACCTGGGCTTGGTGTACGGAACAATGTGGTTCTCGGAGTGGATAGAAATTTTGTGGTGGGTTGTATGGGTAATTTGACCTGTGAGGCCTGGGTTGGTTGTAGTGCGGCCTGCCAGCCCTGGACCAACTGCCTGCCTCGATCGTGGCAACCTCTTCTTTCTTTCTTCTTAGCGCACCTCCCGTGCCGCTTTGAATAGCCTGGGTTGTGGCCTTAAGTGCCGAATAGTTTAAAATCTTGTCCGACCTCAAACCTTCTTCTATCATGACCCCTATTTTGACCACCTCGTTGAAAGATTTTCCAACCGTTGTCACCAAGTGACCAAAGTAGGTTGGATCCAACGTCTGCAAAAAATAGTCTACCATCTCTCCCTCTCTCATGGGAGGATCGACCCTAGCTGCTTGTTCTCTCCAGCGGAATCCGAACTCGCGAAAACTTTCCCCGGGTTTCTTCCCAGTTCTCAATAACGTGAGACGGTCAGGGACTATCTCTAGATTGTACTGGAAATGACCTGCAAAAGCCTGTGCCAGATCATCCCACGTGTACCACCTGGGGGGTCTTTTATTTAGGGTATGACACTAACAGAATAAGGAGTCTCAACCAGTGAGCACATCCCCGGAGGTAAGAAGAGAAAGGTTTCGGCACAGTTTATATACAGTTCAAATAATATCAAAGCGGTAACAACAGCATTTAGCACACTAGGATCAAAACATGTAATAATCAGATAATAAATAAAGCCGAATAATAACAATTATTCTAAGCTCGAATTCTTAACCCTGAACCAGTGGTTCTGGGTCTAAGTCCCCAGCAGAGTCGCCAGAGCTGTCACACCTCCTTTTTACGCACCCGAGGGGCGCAGGGGAGTTTTTTTCCAATTAAAGGACAACCGAAACGGGATTGGTTTAATTATTTCAGAGTCGCCACTTGGGAGATTTAGGGTGTCCCAAGTCACCAATTTTAATCCCGAATCGAGGAAAATAATGACTATATATTACGGTCTGCGTACCAGAAATACGGATAAGGAATTCTGTTAACCCGGGAGAAGGTGTTAGGCATTCCCGAGTTCCGTGGTTCTAGCACAGTCGCTCAACTGTTATATTCGACTTGTTTATCTGATTTTTAATACAATTATGAACCATGTGCAAATTTTGTCTTTTAACCGCTTTATTAATTATTATTATTAAGAAATGTGAACATCGCTTAAAACATATCTTTGGACTGTGTCACATGAAATGCACCCACAATCCGAAACATATTTTATTTGATGTTTTGAGATTTGGATTTGGGTCGCATGAAATGCACACCCGAGCTTAAGAAAGTAAATTATTAAACACGCGCCTAAAGAGACTATCGCGTTATTATTTTGCGGAGGCCGTGAAATTCACTAAACGAGCCTCCTGAATTCTAAGTAATTTTAAACAAGTATTTACTGAGGGCCCCGCAATTTGTATTTTTATTCGGCGAGGCTCATCTCATTCTTATTTTTTAAAATGAATTTGCAACGTCATGGACACGCGTCTCGAACCATGTCACAATCAATGTACCCGTGATTAGAAACACATTTCGATTCCGTTGAGATTTGGATTTGGGTCACATCAATGTGCACCCGAGTTTACGAAGGTAAGATTTATTAAGGCGTGTCCTAAAGAGTCTAACGTATTGTTATTTTAGGAAGGTTGTGAGATTTGCTAAACAACCCGTCCTGGAAACTAAATGCTTCACTAATATATATTTAACAAGGGCCCCGCATCTGCGTTTTGTTTATTTTTATTGAGGCTCATCTCGTTGTTATTTTTAAAGGATACCCTATAGCAACTAAGTTTCTTGTCGTGTTTGTCTCTATCAATTGAAAGCAGTAAATAGCCTTAGTTGATTATAAAACCGGATTTAAAGTGCTTTTACAGAATAATAAAACGTGACTGCACTTATGGACAACTAGCTGCAAATTATGGGCCCAAACCTAGCTCATGCGAGATGGCCAGACTTGGGCCCTGTTTTTCCGATACAGGCCTAACTGATTTTTTCGATATGGGCTCGGCCTTCCTGAGGTTGAGGACTAGAACTGATTCTTTGTTCTTTATCAATTTATATGTGACAAACTAGCAAAGGGGAAAGAACTTTAACTCATGTGGGTAGTTTTCCTATTTTTGGCCTACATTATAGAATGTACTACACCATCAGACTAAGTCTAAAATACAATCTATTACCCTAGGAATGTTTTTCACCTGACAGCATACATACATGACTATCATTCATTAACCTACCTTGATATACCGAGCATGTAGGCTACTTCTATTATACAAACGAAAATGTAACTATTTTATGACATTTAATGTAGCAGTTCATGTATACATAAAAACAATCTGCAGGTCCTCTCTTTTGCATTCATGCTCAAACTCTCAGTTACATTGGTGGTATCAACTGTGTACCTGGTAAGGAAAGGAAAGGAAGAAGGAGAGTGATCAGTTGAGTAGTGTGCAGTAATCACAGCATCAACAGATACACAGCAACAGCACAGCAACAAACCAACAACCAAGATTGTTTTCCACAGTCCACGAACAACCAACAATGATTCCCAGAATAAATGAAACCAGCAAATAGTCGAGTGCCAAACCAATAATTCCAGACGAAGAGTAATGAACACCAGAAGTAAAAGAAGTTCAATGCAGCAAATACCAATAGTTCAGCAACCAACAAACAGCTCAGTCACGGCAGACGACAGAACTTGGCCAAGACAGCTTGACCAATATGAATTCTTGTTCAACTTTCAGATGGTGTTTGGTTACAATCTATTTGGAAACTAACTTATGTTTTTCGGCTTTCTTTAAACTCAGTAAACCTCTCTTCAGATTAAAACTCTAGCCTTAAGACTGAAAATTTTCACTTTGTTTTTCTCTTTTTTCTGAAGACTAAAAAGTCCAGCCCCGTTTAAGTTATCAAATGGCCTATTTATAAGCCACATGACCAAGGGCAGCTAAGCTGCCTCCCTCCTACTTGCAGACTGCCCATACCCCTTAACTCCTCATGCCTAAAGGCATCTTTCTTGGAATCCTTAATCAGCCCCCATGCCCTGTCTATATTACTCTAATCAAGGGTTATGGGTTTAGTTAAGTATTCAATTAATTCCCATACTCTTAGGTCTGGTCCCCCATTAGCATTAATTTAATCCTATTTTAATTACCACTTGACACATTCTGAAATTATCCCCTAATCAGACCCTGTCTTATGCCAAGATTACCCTTACACCTTGCATATTACTGTATTACCCTAACTCTTAATAGTTAGTATATAGACCTCTCTAATTTCAGCCAATACCTGACTACTAGCTAATTAAACTCAAACTGTTTTCAGGCTGATTTGTTAGATTTCTGAAGCTAATTGCCAATTCTCTGCCTAAGTTCAGGCAATGATTCAAACTTTAAGCAAACAGGGTGTCAATTAAAGGGTACAAGTTGGTCATGCCGATACAAGTAACACCAACAAGAAATAGGCATAGTAATCAATACTGAAATGTAGACTCATTTAGATGACTACACAAGCTATAACATCTTTCAAGTGAATTCAGTTGACGACGCTTATTTAGATGACTATACAAGCTATAATACACAACAAGCAACCAATAAAACCAACAACCAACTCATTATTAACTTAAAACGTACACACTTGGATAGACGAGTCGTGGAACAAACAAACCAGAACACGAACGACAGATAGATTTTAGGAGGGCAAAAGAAAAAGGAAAAATACCTCAGAAAAATGAAACTAAGATCGATTCAAGTTCGAACTCGGGCCAGGTGATTTTGGGGTCTAATGGACTTTAACCGAAGCGTTCTCTACTGAGAACACTTCGGTAAAAGTCTGCTAGGCCCTGATCCTGCCACTGATTCGGACAAACCCATAGATCTGAATCCTAGGGCTCTTGAGGTTCGATTTGGGAACCGTTCAATCCCTGTCAGATTCGAACGGAACCAAAGCCACTCCGGGGGTGAGGGAGGTCAGGAGGGGTTGTGGTGTGAGTTTGGGGTCAATCGGTGTAGATCTAGTTTTTGCTCGAATCTTCGTTTGAAGATTCGAGAAGATTCGGAGTGATTCGAGGTGAACGGTTGACAGATTCATGTTCGGGGTGGTTGGGTGCATCGGGGATGTTATTTTGGTGGTCATCGGAACCATGGTTACCGGGCTCACAGGGGAAACCTAGGCTGCTAAGGGTTTGAGAGGAAAGGGGTCCTGGGGAAGATGGTGAACAGTGGCTGAAGGGGGGTACGGCTTGGGGCGTGGGGGTAAGGGTCGAGTTTATATATGGGGAGGCTGATTGGATCTGAGCCGTTAGATCAGATGATCTCAACGGCTTGGATCTGAGGGTGGAAAATGAGACGGGGTCGTTTGATAGTTAAACGGGGTCGTTTGGTTTAAGTGAGGGGTTGGGTCACGGGTGCGTGTGTGGACCGTTGGATCAAGAGGCTCAGACGTCTCAGATCATTTCGCTTGAAACGGCGTCGTTGAGGTGAGTTGAACAGCCTGATCTGGACCGTTCCTTTGAATCAGATCAACGGCTTCAAATGGGGATGCCGATACGACGTCGTTTGAGTCCTTGCTTGGGCAGGCTGGATTTGGACTGGGTCTGAGTGCCATTTTTGGGCCCCTTTTGTTTCAATTTCTGGGCCCAAATCGATTTTAATCCTTCACTCTTTTGCTTTTTTTTTCATTTTTCTTTTACAACAAAATAAAAATAATAGATAATAAAACAACGAAATTAAAACTAAACAACAATGTAACATTTTAACACAATTATCACAAAAATATTTAAGTAAGTTAACTAAAAGCCCAAAACGAACGATGCACACATATATATATATTTTGAATTTTCTTTTACCGACACATAGTTTTGTATTTTTGTTTGATAGTGACTGGATGCAAAATGGGCAGACACACAAATGACCAACAACACATGTTACGGAAAGATCGAAAAATTGTGCAGCGAAGCCATTTGTCATTATTTTTTATTTTCTTTTGGAGCGATCGTCCGTGAAGCAAAAATCACGTGCTTACATTATGTACTGTTGTTTTAAGTTCAGACGGTATTGTTATATAATTTTCAGACTCGTATCCCATTTTATAGCTCATGACTCCATATTTACTAGTTTTTGGGGGATTTATCTTGTATTAGCAGTATTTTGTTATATTGAGATTTCAGAATTATGTTATTTCTATATATTTCCGTTAATTTTGGTTCTTTATTGTTATGTCTGGCTTGCCTAGCAAGTGTGCTAGGCGCCATCATGACAGGTTCGTATTTTGGGTCATGAAAAGTTGGTATAAGAACCCTAGGTTCATAGGTATTACGAGTTATGAGTAAGTTTAGTAGAGTCTGGCGGATTGGTACCGAGATGTATGTACTTATCTTCATGAGGCTACGAACTTTTAGGAAAATTCACTTTTTATGCATTCTTGTCGCGCGGATTTGTTAT
The DNA here is from genome assembly GCF_000715075.1 of Nicotiana tabacum. Classification (NCBI taxonomy): domain Eukaryota; kingdom Viridiplantae; phylum Streptophyta; class Magnoliopsida; order Solanales; family Solanaceae; genus Nicotiana; species Nicotiana tabacum. The sequence continues at coordinate 140,485,635 of NC_134080.1, forward strand.
TTTCGAAATTTGAACTTGACACTTCTATTATCACAGATGGTGAGGACACGTGCGACCAGATCAAGTAGACGACCACTAGTACCACTAGTTAGGGCCACGCGAGGCCAAGGTATGGCTTGTACTACAGCCAGAGCAGCACTTGTGGAGCCACCAGTTGCTCCAGCCGAGGAGCAGGTACTAGATGTGGTTGAGTCGGTAGGACAAACTCAGGCACTAATTGTGCCCATCATTATTCCTGGACTTAAGAAGGCCTTACCCAAGATTTTTACTATGCGCACGAGCCTTGCTCAGGCAGTCATAGTTTCAGCTGCACCAGCCACGTTGCAAGCTGGGGGAGGTGCCCAGACTCGTGCTTCCCATACTCCATTACAATTAGTTGGGGGACTCAGACACTAGATGTATTGCTAGTTCAGTCGGTTGCTGCTACTGGTGACGAGGTTGGTCCCCATATGAGTTATGAGGAATAGAAGAGATTGGAGCGGTTTGGGAGGCTTAAGCCACCAAAGTTCAATGGAGAAGATTTGGAGGATGCTCAGGATTTTATAGACCGGTGTCAATGGATTCTTTGCATGCCGGATATTTTGAACACTAGTGGGGTTTTATTTGCTACTTTTTAGCTGACTAGGGTAGCTTATCGATGGTGGTAAGCCTATTAGTTAAGTAGGTCAACCGATGCAGTTCCACTTACATGGCATGAGTTCTCGATTCTCCTCTTAGAGAAATTTGTTCCACATACTCCCAAGGACGAGTTACGTTGGCAGTTTGAGCAGCTACGATAGGAGGGTATAATATTGACTCACTATGAGATAAGGTTAGCAGAATTGGCCCATCACGCGGTATGGTTGGTTCCCACTGAGAGGGAAAAGATTAGAAGGTTCATTGATGGCCTCAGCTATAGTTTATGCTTCATTATGGTTCAGAAGGTTGCGACATATACTAGGTTTTATCAGGTGGTTGATATTGCTAGATGAGTAGAGCTAGTTCGTAGGCAGGAGCATGAGGAGCGAAAGGTCAAGCGGCCTTGAATTTCAGGTGGTTTCTGTGGTTCCTCGTGTGGATGCTAGTCCCATTACTGCATAGGTCTCTCCTCTAGACCCATTCAGGCAGCTCGCCATATTCCTTACGGTTCTTTAGTTAGCCACAGTTTACGCCAATCTCAGTCATAATTCAGTGCGTTGTCGATAAGAGTGCTTACCATTCTTCATGTACACCGGGTTCTATGTGAGGCTATTTAGATCATCAGGATCAGAAGCTCCTCTAGAGGAGAGGTTATTTTGAGTGTGGGGACTTGAGTCGTCTCAAGAGAAATTGCCCAAACTATAAAGTAGGTTCCCATAGTTGTTTTCTTAGCCTTTGATTTCAGCACCAAAACCTACAATACCCGCACAACCATCTCGAAGTAAGGCTCAGTCAGCTCGAAGCCTCCCTTGAGGGGGAGGTCGATCAGGTGGTGATCACGCCCGTCGCCACACATTTCTAGACAATCCAAAGGTAGTTGCATCTGATGTCATGATCATATGTATTATTTTAGTATTCCACAGGGATCCTTCGGTATTATTTGATCCTACTCCTACTTATTCATACGTGTCCTCATACGTTGCTTGTTATTTGGGTATGCCCCGTGATTCTTTAGCATGTATTTACTCTGGTGGGTGATTCTACTGTTGTGGACCGTGTGTATTGGTCGTGCGTAGTGACTATTGGGGGATTAGAGAAGAGAGTTGATCTTTTATTGCTTAGCATGGTTGATTTTGAATGGCTTGGCTGTCATTATATCACACTATTCTTGATTGTCATGCTAAGATTGTCATATTGGTGATGCCGGGGTTGCCTAGGGTTGAGTGGAGAGGTTCCCATGATTATGTTCCCACTTGATTAATTTCATATTTGATAGCTCAACTGTTGGTTGAGAAGGGATGTCTAGCCTATTTGGCCATTGTGAGGGATGTTAGTGTTGATACTCCTACCATTGAGTCTGTTCCAGTAGTGAGAGACTTTCCTGATGTGTTTATTGCAAACCTGCTGAGCATGCCACAAATATGGTCATTGATTTTTGTATTGGTCTGATGTCGGGCACTCAGCCCATCTCTATTCCATTGTATCAAATGGTACCAGTGGAATTGGAAGAGTTAAAGTAACAACTTCAGGAGTTAATTTATAAGGGATTCATCAGGCCTAGTGTGTCACGTTTGGGTGCGCCGGTTCTATTTGTGAAGAAGAAGGATGGTACTATGATGATGAGCATTGATTACAGGCAGTTGAACAGAGTTACAATTAAGATCAAGTACCCACTGCCGCGTATTGATGACTTATTTGATCAGCTTCAGAGTGCTAAAATGTTCTCTAAGATTGACTTTGTTACGCCCCACAATATTACGATGATGTTACATCCTGCAGTATTATACTTCGATGATGTTTTATCCTGCAGTATTATATTACGATGATGTTACGCCTTGCAGTATTACATTACGATGATGTTGTGCTTCGCAGTTTTAAGTCAGGACGATGTTGCACCCTATAGTTTTGTACGTTGAATTTGTCGTAAGGTAATTGAAATTACTCCAAGGAAAAATATTATTTGGAGATTATAAGGATTATGCTATTTCAAACAAGTGATGTGTAAATTCGTGAAGGTGAGAGGGCAAGCAGATCGAAGGAAGCGAATTTTGTTGAAATTTGGCATTTTCATAGCTGTGATACTTAAGTATCACAAAAATAAACAAAGCTAGGCTGTCCAAATTAATCGATATAATATCTAAAACAGAATATAAATATGTTTGTTATCTGAAGGATAAAAGATGAATAAAGAAGAATTCGCATTAGAAGAGAAAACATATGAGAATCCAGAAGGATTAAAAATAACAATAATATTTTCTAACTTAGGAAGAAGATATAAAAAAATAGGAAATAACCTAAACTTAATGTTAGAAAAAGAAACTGTAAAACTAGAGGATAGTTTAACCGCCATGGTTAGAATAACAAAAGAAAACGAAGAAATAGATAGAAAACGAGAGATTAAAGAAATACAACAGCAAGCTAAAGAAAAAATACAACAGATAGAGGAAGTAAAAAACACTAAAATAACAGAATTAGAAAAAGAATTAGAGATGCTAAAACAGATGTATGCAAATAAACTAAAAGAAAAGGAAAAACGTAAAGAAGAAGAAGAAGAACTAAAACTAACAAATGAGATAGAAAGATTCAAATTACAGTTAGAAGAAGTACAGGAGAGTCCATCAAAAATAAGTATAAACGAAATAAATGACCAAAGTGATAAAGACACAGAACTAGGAGAAAACTATTCAGAAACAAGTGAAACATACACAGAACTTATAGAAAAAACAGAAAAGATAAAAATAAACCCAGAAATAAATACAGGAGATATGAACGAAGATAAACCAAGCATATCAGGAATAAAAAATCCAAAACAATTAAACCCAACCTATTACAGAGTAAGTTATGATGCATATGACAGAAACAAAACATTATGGGATAAAAGGTTAAATAAGAAATGGGCACCAAGACAGATAACTGAACAATATAATTTTTTAGATCTAGATTGTGTAGCAGATATAAATAAAACAATACAATTATGGATAGGATATATCTCAAAACAACTAATAGATAATAAAATAACAATAACGGAAACACCAGGATATATAGAAAGAACATTAATAGGAACTGTAAAATTATGGTTACAAAATTTATCAAGTGAAAGCTTAGACACATTAAGGAGTAATAAAAAACTTGACGGTACAACTACAACAACAGTTACAGATATATTAAATAAATATGAAATAGCAATAAGAAATGAATTTAGTAGTATGACAACAGAAGTAGAAGAACAAAATAAAGAAAAAATTACAAATAGAAATTTAATGACAAAATTAGCAATATGTAATATGTGTTATATAGATGAATATACTTGTGCATTTAGAGACTATTATTATAAAGGAACATATAGTCCAGATGAAAGTAAAGAGATAAGAAAATTATATTTTACAAAATTACCAGAACCCTTTAGCTCAAAAATAATAAAAAGTTGGAACGAAGCAGGACTAGCAGATACATTAGGAGTAAGGATAAAATTTCTACAAAACTGGTTTATAGAATTATGTGAAAAATATAAAGAAAACATGAAAATGGAAAAAATATTAGTAAAAAATTTGGCATGTTGCAAAAGTAGAATAGCACCCCAATTTGGCTGCACAGATAAATATTACAAAAAAGAAGGAAAGAAAAAGAAATTTAAATCAAAATATTCAAAGTATAAATATAGGAAACCAAGAAGAAGATATTATGTAAAAAATTATAAACATAAAAAACCATATAGAAAAAAGAAAAAACTAACAGAATGTACTTGCTATAATTGTGGAAAGCTAGGACACTTAGCCAAAGATTGTAAATTACCAAAAAACCCAAAGAAGAAACAAATTACCGAAATATTGATAGATAATGATAAATATACACAGGTAGAATATGTAGATTATGAATTAAGCAGTGAAGACAGCATATATGAGATATCAGAAAACGAGTTCTCTGAAAATGAAATAAACAAGGATATAGAAGAGTCAGATGAAGAAAATTATGACTGAAAAAGATATACAAATTATACAACAAGAAGAACACCAAGATGAACAATCTTCAGAACAAAAAATAATATTTGACGCTAATATATTTGAACAAATAAAAGGAAAAGAATTGGATCTAAGTATAGACAAAATATTAGAAGTACCAACAATAAAGAATTGGTTTAAAAGACAAAAAGAAGAATACTATGTAGTAAGCCAAAGAGAACATATAATAGATTGTAAATACATCAAAGGTAAAGCACAAATACCAATTTTAAATAAAAGACTACTAAATAAAGAAATACAAGATATAAAAGCAAAAAATCCAATAAAATATGTACACTTAGGAGGAACGGAGATCCTAATAAAAGCATGTTTTAGGGAAGGAATAGATACCCCTATAGAAATATACTTGGCAGATGATAGGATTGTACAACCTATAGAAAAGAGTATAATAAGTGCTGTAAGAGGTAACTTAATATACCAAAAATTTAAATTTATAGTAAGTGCTAACTATTCAGTAGCAGTAGATGATAAAAATATAGATAAATCATTAGTATTATACTGGAAAATGTCTGGAATAGAATTAGCACCAGGAAGTAAAATATTCACAGCAAGATGTAAAAATCTATATGTCTTAACAACGAAACATAAGATAACAGCTAAAAATAAAATAAATAAAATAAAAATAGAAAATCCATTCGAAAGAATAGTATCAGTTATAGACAACAATGATTACAGTTATACAGAAATAGACATGGATGAAGATTTAGAAATAGTAAAAGAAAGATTAAGCACATCAAAACGAATAAATAATGAAATGCCAGAAACATCATCAAGAAGTACATCAAGAAGTACATCAGAAAGAATAAATTATACCACTCCACAAAAATTAATAGAACAAAAAATAGAAGAAATAAACCCACATCATTATTATATAACAGGAATAATGGACCAAAGAAAATATTTAATACTAATAAATACAGGGCAGGAATAGAATTATGTTATAAGAGAACTAATACCAGAACAAGAGATAGTAACAATAGAACAACAAAATTCAGAACTACCAAAAGCGTTAAGAAAAAACGAAGAAACAACTGAAAAAGAATTAATTATTGGAGGAATACCAATATTAATAAATTTTAAAATATATCAAGGAGATAAAAATATTACACTAGGGATAAAATGGTTAGAAAAAGTCAAACCATATAAATTAGAAGATAGGCAATTAACAATAAGTTATGAAAATAAGAAAATAATAATAAAAAGAACTTTGATATAATGCCAAAGACATACATACTTTCCAAAATAATAGTAGAAGGATATTATAATAGATATTATACACCTATGGTGGATACAGGAGCAGAAGCTAATATGTGTAGACATAATTGTTTACCAGAAAGTAAATGGGAAAAGGTAAAAACCCCCATAGTAGTAACAGGATTTAATAATGAAGGAAGTATGATAACATATAAAGCAAGAAATATAAAAATACAAATATGGGATAAAATATTAACCATAGAAGAAATATATAGTTACGAATTCACAAATAAAGATATATTATTAGGAATGCCATTTTTAGATAAATTATACCCACATATTATAACAAAAACACATTGGTGGTTTACTACCCCGTGTAAACAAAAATTAGGAGCAAAAAGAGTAAATAATAAAGTAAGAAAAACAACACCCTGGATTAAAGGAAGTGAAAAGATTACCCAAAAATTAGAAAATGTAATACAAAGTAACCATAATATAGAGATAATCATTTTCTCAATAAATAAGATAAAACCACTACAAGATAAACTAGAATTACTATATAATGATAATCCACTCCAAGGATGGGAAAAACATCAAACAAAAATAAAGATTGAACTAATAGATGAAAATAGCATAATAACACAAAAACCTTTAAAATACAATTTTAATGATTTAACAGAATTTAAAATGCATATAAAAGAATTATTAGATAATAACTACATACAAGAAAGTAATAGTAAACATACTAGCCCAGCATTTATAGTAAATAAGCATAGTGAACAAAAAAGAGGAAAAAGCCGTATGGTTATAGATTATAGAAACTTAAATGCAAAAACAAAAACATATAATTATCCGATACCAAATAAAATACTGAAAATTAGACAAATACAAGGATATAACTATTTTAGTAAATTTGACTGTAAATCAGGATTTTACCATTTAAAACTAGAAGATGAATCTAAAAAGTTAACAGCATTCACAGTACCACAAGGATTTTACGAATGGAACGTATTACCTTTTGGATATAAAAATGCACCAGGTAGGTATCAACATTTTATGGATAATTACTTCAACCAATTAGAAAATTGTATAATATATATAGATGATATATTGCTATATTCTAGAACAGAGAACGAACATATAAAACTACTAGAAAAATTCATACACATTGTAGAAATATCAGGAATAAGTTTAAGTAAAAAGAAAGCAGAAGTAATGAAAAATCAAATAGAATTTTTAGGTATACAAATAGATAAAAACGGAATAAAAATGCAAACCCATGTAGTACAAAAAATAATTAACTTGAATGAAACACTTGATACAAAAAAGAAGTTACAATCATTTTTAGGATTGGTTAACCAAGTAAGAGAATATATTCCTAAATTAGCAGAAAACTTAAAACCATTACAGAAAAAATTAAAAAAGGACATAGAATATCATTTTGACAAAAAAGATAAAATACATATACAGAAGATAAAAAATATGTGTAAAAAATTACCAAAACTATATTTTCCAGATGAAAAGAAACAATTTACATATATTGTAGAAACTGATTCTAGTGATCACAGCTACGGAGGAGTTCTAAAATATAAATATGATAATGAAAAAATTGAACACCATTGTAGATATTATTCCGGATCATACACGGAACCACAATTAAAATGGGAAATAAATAGGAAAGAACTATTTGGATTATATAAATGTTTGTTAGCATTTGAGCCATATATTGTTTATAACAAATTTATAGTAAGAACAGATAATACACAAGTAAAATAGTGGATAACTCGGAAAGTACAGGATTCGTTTGAAGGCTCCATAGCTTTCTGAAGTTTGTATATAATTAGATATTTTATTGAGAGAAGATAAGAGAGAGAGTGAGGATGAGGATGTCTGAGGATGTCTGAGGATGTCTGAGGATGTCTTCCTTCCTCGGATTTACATTCTATATAAAGAAAATTAAAACGACTCTTACTGTTTACAAATGACTCCTACTATTCATGAACGACCTTTACTGTTCATGATTATGACATATACTATTTACTTTATGACTCTTACTATTCATGAACGACCTTTACTGTTCATGATTATGACATATACTATTTACTTTATGACTCTTACTATTCATGAACGACCTTTACTGTTCATGAATGCGACTAGTACTATTTACTTTACATTATATGTTTCCAGTAGCTGTCTTCTTCTTTTGTCTTCTTGTTGATACCTTCATTCTAGTTGGACTTCTGGTACATAGTTATCATCTCCGTTGCACTTTGAACATATATGGTCTGGATATTTGTGTCCTACTAGTTTGCAGTATCTTGTTAATAACTCGTTTGAAATAAATTCTTTTTTCAATGCTCTGGTAGTTGGTTGCATTTCTGGCTTTAATAATGATAAAATCCATTTCTGGACTTCATCCATATCTCCTTGTCGTAGTTCCTTCGAGTTGGCATATATCATCAATTGGTCTCTGGAATAGTAGCTCCAGATAGCATTTCCTTGTAGATAATTGTTAGCTAGTTCTTGAATAATAGTTGCTATACCAATTATTCTTTTATTAGCATAGAAACTTGGTATCTCCATTTTCTGTATCTCCGGTTGTTTCTCTATCTCTTCCGGTATTATCATATCTCGTGTTAGTCCTATTTTTATCACCTGTATTATGGGTTTTATTTCATCATATAGTATTTCCGCTGGTGCTGTATAGAATTTGATGAAGAATAGGTTGCCTTTTGTAATTCTCTTGAAGGTGACAAATGCTTTGTATAGCTCTGGTATTCCAATTATTTCTTCTCCGTCATGGGTATATACTGTGCTGAGTAGTCCGTAGTTGTAACATGTTTTTACTAGGTTTGCTTTTGTTTTTGGCTGGGCTATAAGCCTATTATATCCCTGTAGTTTTTGGGTTACATAATCTTGTGTTGGATCTGTAGTAGTTGTTGATCTAGGGTTTAGGTTCAGAAATGTCTGGATTTTATATATATTCTCAATATATGTTTGAGTAATATGGTTATATACCTTTTTGTTGTGGTGTAGGCTATTAGCATAGGTTGAAGTTTGTGGGGCTATAACTATTGCTTCTCTTGGCTTTTTTGATGAAAATGGCTTATCAAATACGGTATTTAGGTTTACATTGATATGTGGCTTTTTGCTAACTTGTTTGCTTGTACCTGCAGCTGTATATAAAGCAACTGTGTTATGGATTTTTTGGAGTTTCCCAACGTCTCCTTCTACCTCTGGAAGTTTAGAGTCTTCCGATTGACTTAGCTCCGCATTTTGATAGTCATGCTGCTGACTTTCTAGCTGTTGTAATCTTTTTCCCATACTCTCCATATGTAAGGATAGAGTAGTAAGGATTGTAAATATGTCTTTTGATTCTTGGCTTTCATCTGTTTGGGTACCTTTGTCTTGATAGGTAGTCTGCAATAACATTCTTGTCAGTTCGTATTACTTCAATTGTAAATGTAAAATTTTGTATATTTAATACAAGTCTCCTTATTTCCTTTGTAGTTACTGAATCCTGTACTTTCCGAGTTATCCACCATTTTACTTGTGTATTATCTGTTCTTACTATAAATTTGTTATAAACAATATATGGCTCAAATGCTAACAAACATTTATATAATCCAAATAGTTCTTTCCTATTTATTTCCCATTTTAATTGTGGTTCCGTGTATGATCCGGAATAATATCTACAATGGTGTTCAATTTTTTCATTATCATATTTATATTTTAGAACTCCTCCGTAGCTATGATCACTAGAATCAGTTTCTACAATATATGTAAATTGTTTCTTTTCATCTGGAAAATATAGTTTTGGTAATTTTTTACACATATTTTTTATCTTCTGTATATGTATTTTATCTTTTTCGTCAAAATGATATTCTATGTCCTTTTTTAATTTTTTCTGTAATGGTTTTAAGTTTTCTGCTAATTTAGGAATATATTCTCTTACTTGGTTAACCAATCCTAAAAATGATTGTAACTTCTTTTTTGTATCAAGTGTTTCATTCAAGTTAATTATTTTTTGTACTACATGGGTTTGCATTTTTATTCCGTTTTTATCTATTTGTATACCTAAAAATTCTATTTGATTTTTCATTACTTCTGCTTTCTTTTTACTTAAACTTATTCCTGATATTTCTACAATGTGTATGAATTTTTCTAGTAGTTTTATATGTTCGTTCTCTGTTCTAGAATATAGCAATATATCATCTATATATATTATACAATTTTCTAATTGGTTGAAGTAATTATCCATAAAATGTTGATACCTACCTGGTGCATTTTTATATCCAAAAGGTAATACGTTCCATTCGTAAAATCCTTGTGGTACTGTGAATGCTGTTAACTTCTTAGATTCATCTTCTAGTTTTAAATGGTAAAATCCTGATTTACAGTCAAATTTACTAAAATAGTTATATCCTTGTATTTGTCTAATTTTCAGTATTTTATTTGGTATCGGATAATTATGTTTTTGTTTTTGCATTTAAGTTTCTATAATCTATAACCATACGGCTTTTTCCTCTTTTTTGTTCACTATGCTTATTTACTATAAATGCTGGGCTAGTATGTTTACTATTACTTTCTTGTATGTAGTTATTATCTAATAATTCTTTTATATGCATTTTAAATTCTGTTAAATCATTAAAATTGTATTTTAAAGGTTTTTGTGTTATTATGCTATTTTCATCTATTAGTTCAATCTTTATTTTTGTTTGATGTTTTTCCCATCCTTGGAGTGGATTATCATTATATAGTAATTCTAGTTTATCTTGTAGTGGTTTTATCTTATTTATTGAGAAAATGATTATATCTATATTATGGTTACTTTGTATTACATTTTCTAATTTTTGGGTAATCTTTTCACTTCCTTTAATCCAGGGTGTTGTTTTTCTTACTTTATTATTTACTCTTTTTGCTCCTAATTTTTGTTTACACGGGGTAGTAAACCACCAATGTGTTTTTGTTATAATATGTGGGTATAATTTATCTAAAAATGGCATTCCTAATAATATATCTTTATTTGTGAATTCGTAACTATATATTTCTTCTATGGTTAATATTTTATCCCATATTTGTATTTTTATATTTCTTGCTTTTTATGTTATCATACTTCCTTCATTATTAAATCTTGTTACTACTATGGGAGTTTTTAGCTTTTCCCATTTACTTTCTGGTAAACAATTATGTCTACACATATTAGCTTCTGCTCCTGTATCCACCATAGGTGTATAATATCTATTATAATATCCTTCTACTATTATTTTGGAAAGTATGTATATCTTTGGCATTATATCAAAGTTCTTTTTATTATTATTTTCTTATTTTCATAACTTATTGTTAATTGCCTATCTTCTAATTTATATGGTTTGACTTTTTCTAACCATTTTATCCCTAGTGTAATATTTTTATCTCCTTGATATATTTTAAAATTTATTAATATTGGTATTCCTCCAATAATTAATTCTTTTTCAGTTGTTTCTTCGTTTTTTCTTAACGCTTTTGGTAGTTCTGAATTTTGTTGTTCTATTGTTACTATCTCTTGTTCTGGTATTAGTTCTCTTATAACATAATTCTCTTCCTGCCCTGTATTTATTAGTATTAAATATTTTCTTTGGTCCATTATTCCTGTTATATAATAATGATGTGGGTTTATTTCTTCTATTTTTTGTTCTATTAATTTTTGTGGAGTGGTATAATTTATTCTTTTTGATGTACTTCTTGATGTACTTCTTGATGATGTTTCTGGCATTTCATTATTTATTCGTTTTGATGTGCTTAATCTTTCTTTTACTATTTCTAAATCTTCATCCATGTCTATTTCTGTATAACTATAATCATTGTTGTCTATAACTGATACTATTCTTTCGAATGGATTTTCTATTTTTATTTTATTTATTTTATTTTTAGCTGTTATCTTATGTTTTGTTGTTAAGACATATAGATTTTTACATCTTGCTGTGAATATTTTACTTCCTGGTGCTAATTCTAATCCAGACATTTTCCAGTATAATACTAATGATTTATCTATATTTTTATCATCTACTGCTACTGAATAGTTAGCACTTACTATAAATTTAAATTTTTGGTATATTAAGTTACCTCTTACAGCACTTATTATACTCTTTTCTATAGGTTGTACAATCCTATCATCTGCCAAGTATATTTCTATAGGGGTATCTATTCCTTCCCTAAAACATGCTTTTATTAGGATCTCCGTTCCTCCTAAGTGTACATATTTTATTGGATTTTTTGCTTTTATATCTTGTATTTCTTTATTTAGTAGTCTTTTATTTAAAATTGGTATTTGTGCTTTACCTTTGATGTATTTACAATCTATTATATGTTCTCTTTGGCTTACTACATAGTATTCTTCTTTTTGTCTTTTAAACCAATTCTTTATTGTTGGTACTTCTAATATTTTGTCTATACTTAGATCCAATTCTTTTCCTTTTATTTGTTCAAATATATTAGCGTCAAATATTATTTTTTGTTCTGAAGATTGTTCATCTTGGTGTTCTTCTTGTTGTATAATTTGTATATCTTTTTCAGTCATAATTTTCTTCATCTGACTCTTCTATATCCTTGTTTATTTCATTTTCAGAGAACTCGTTTTCTGATATCTCATATATGCTGTCTTCACTGCTTAATTCATAATCTACATATTCTACTTGTGTATATTTATCATTATCTATCAATATTTCGGTAATTTGTTTCTTCTTTGGGTTTTTTGGTAATTTACAATCTTTGGCTAAGTGTCCTAGCTTTCCACAATTATAGCAAGTACATTCTGTTAGTTTTTTCTTTTTTCTATATGGTTTTTTATGTTTATAATTTTTTACATAATATCTTCTTCTTGGTTTCCTATATTTATACTTTGAATATTTTGATTTAAATTTCTTTTTCTTTCCTTCTTTTTTGTAATATTTATCTGTGCAACCAAATTGGGGTGCTATTCTACTTTTGCAACATGCCAAATTTTTTACTAATATTTTTTCCATTTTCATGTTTTTTTTATATTTTTCACATAATTCTATAAACCAGTTTTGTAGAAATTTTATCCTTACTCCTAATGTATCTGCTAGTCCTGCTTCGTTCCAACTTTTTATTATTTTTGAGCTAAAGGGTTCTGGTAATTTTGTAAAATATAATTTTCTTATCTCTTTACTTTCATCTGGACTATATGTTCCTTTATAATAATAGTCTCTAAATGCACAAGTATATTCATCTATATAACACATATTACATATTGCTAATTTTGTCATTAAATTTCTATTTGTAATTTTTTCTTTATTTTGTTCTTCTACTTCTGTTGTCATACTACTAAATTCATTTCTTATTGCTATTTCATATTTATTTAATATATCTGTAACTGTTGTTGTAGTTGTACCGTCAAGTTTTTTATTACTCCTTAATGTGTCTAAGCTTTCACTTGATAAATTTTGTAACCATAATTTTACAGTTCCTATTAATGTTCTTTCTATATATCCTGGTGTTTCCGTTATTGTTATTTTATTATCTATTAGTTGTTTTGAGATATATCCTATCCATAATTGTATTGTTTTATTTATATCTGCTACACAATCTAGATCTAAAAAATTATATTGTTCAGTTATCTGTCTTGGTGCCCATTTCTTATTTAACCTTTTATCCCATAATGTTTTGTTTCTGTCATATGCATCATAACTTACTCTGTAATAGGTTGAGTTTAATTGTTTTGGATTTTTTATTCCTGATATGCTTGGTTTATCTTCGTTCATATCTCCTGTATTTATTTCTGGGTTTATTTTTATCTTTTCTGTTTTTTCTATAAGTTCTGTGTATGTTTCACTTGTTTCTGAATAGTTTTCTCCTAGTTCTGTGTCTTTATCACTTTGGTCATTTATTTCGTTTATACTTATTTTTGATGGACTCTCCTGTACTTCTTCTAACTGTAATTTGAATCTTTCTATCTCATTTGTTAGTTTTAGTTCTTCTTCTTCTTCTTTACGTTTTTCCTTTTCTTTTAGTTTATTTGCATACATCTGTTTTAGCATTTCTAATTCTTTTTCTAATTCTGTTATTTTAGTGTTTTTTACTTCCTCTATCTGTTGTATTTTTTCTTTAGCTTGCTGTTGTATTTCTTTAATCTCTCGTTTTCTATCTATTTCTTCGTTTTCTTTTGTTATTCTAACCATGGCGGTTAAACTATCCTCTAGTTTTACAGTTTCTTTTTCTAACATTAAGTTTAGGTTATTTCCTATTTTTTTATATCTTCTTCCTAAGTTAGAAAATATTATTGTTATTTTTAATCCTTCTGGATTCTCATATGTTTTCTCTTCTAATGCGAATTCTTCTTTATTCATCTTTTATCCTTTAGATAACAAATATATTTATATTCTATTTTAGATATTATATCGATTAATTTGGACAGCCTGGCTTTGTTTATTTTTGTGATACTCAAGTATTCATATTCTATATATAGTTTCTTTAGTTTCTTCCTAATTTTCTGCGATTTCTTAGTTGTTTCACTTTTTTGCCGGTTTGTACTATTAATTTCAGTGTTATTTTTCATGATTTGTTTCTTAATATAAATGTTTATTTTTCATAGCTCTGATACCAATTTGGGGGTGGTTGTTTGAGTTCATCTTATTTTTCATAGGATCTTTTTTATTGAAATTTCTTTTATATTTTCAAGTGTGTATTCTAAGTATTTAATATCTTTAGTTTTTTGATATTCTTCTATATTTTTTGCTTTTTCATGATTATCTGTAGCTAGCGAAATTAACCTTGAAATTTCTTTTATATTTTCAAGTGTGTATTCTAAGTATTTAATATCTTTAGTTTTTTGATATTCTTCTATATTTTTTTCTAATATTATTTTTGACATATTTATATGTTTTAGAATTTCTAACCAGTACTTAAAATATTTGTAACTATCAATTTTTGATTTGTTCATATTAATACTGAGATGTATACCTGTTGATACATATATCCATGGTTTCTATATTTCTCAGTGTTATTTCTTTTCTGTGTTGATAACTTTCAAGTTTATCTTCATAAAATTCAATTTCATTTTCTATAGTTAGTAAAGCTTTATTACGTAATTTATTATATCTAATAATATCTTTGCAGGTTTTAATATTGTATTTAACACAATCTATTTTTCTATTTATGTTACTGAGGTTTTTAAGAAGTTTCCATTTCTGGGTATTATAGAATCTTATATAATGAAAAGTGTTATGTTTCATTTATAAAAAGATTTTATTAACTTGATATGTGATCATTAGTCTGAATATAAATCTAGTTCATATAGATCTAATATATCTATTTCATGTGATACAATTAGTTCCGTAAATGCTTGTTCCATTACATATATTATTTCAAAAGTAACTAAAATATCGTAAATTTTTCTTTTAACATCGTTATTAAGTCTCTTAAAGATATATAACATAAGTATTTTGTAGTCAATATTTTCTTCTAATAAATACGTGTGGTTGTTCATTCAGATTTCTATTTATCCTTATCATGTGTTTACTAAACATATTCCCTCTAACCTCTTTGTTTATCATAGAGTTTATCATATTTTAATAAGTTATACTGAACAATCTTTTCTGGTCACTACCATGTTTTTCATGCTTCAATCATTTACCCTAACAGCGCCTCAACTCTGTGTACTCCCCTAAACGGCTTCCTTGCCTACTGGTTTCCACTTTAGGATGGCATAGTCTGGGCTTAACTACTCTCAGCATTATTAGACAGGCAAACTTTCTCAAGATGTTCTTTATAACAGTACTATAACATGATAAACAATTATGATATTCAAGAGATTATAAGGAATATATGAGTTTAGTTAAACATGATTATGAATAAACTTACCTGGTTTTGTAACTCGTTTGAATGCTCCATAGCTTTCAGAAGTTTGTATATAATTAGATATTTTATTGAGAGAAGATAAGAGAGAGAAGGTAATATGAACAAATCAAAAATTGATAGTTACAAATATTTTAAGTACTGGTTAGAAATTCTAAAACATATAAATATGTCAAAAATAATATTAGAAAAAAATATAGAAGAATATCAAAAAACTAAAGATATTAAATACTTAGAATACACACTTGGAAATATAAAAGAAATTTCAAGGTTAATTTCGCTAGCTACAGATAATCATGAAAAAGCAAAAAATATAGAAGAATATCAAAAAACTAAAGATATTAAATACTTAGAATACACACTTGAAAATATAAAAGAAATTTCAATAAAAAAGATCCTATGAAAAATAAGATGAACTCAAACAACCACCCCCAAATTGGTATCAGAGCTATGAAAAATAAACATTTATATTAAGAAGCAAATCATGAAAAATAACACTGACATTAATAGTACAAACCCGCAAAACAGTGAAACAATCAAAATAACTAAGAAATCGCAGAAAATTAGGAAGAAACTAAAGAAACTATATATAGAATATGAATACTTAAGTATCACAAAAATAAACAAAGCTAGGCTGTCCAAATTAATCGATATAATATCTAAAACAGAATATAAATATGTTTGTTATCTAAAGGATAAAAGATGAATAAAGAAGAATTCGCATTAGAAGAGAAAACATATGAGAATCCAGAAGGATTAAAAATAACAATAATATTTTCTAACTTAGGAAGAAGATATAAAAAAATAGGAAATAACCTAAACTTAATGTTAGAAAAAGAAACTGTAAAACTAGAGGATAGTTTAACCGCCATGGTTAGAATAACAAAAGAAAACGAAGAAATAGATAGAAAACGAGAGATTAAAGAAATACAACAGCAAGCTAAAGAAAAAATACAACAGATAGAGGAAGTAAAAAACACTAAAATAACAGAATTAGAAAAAGAATTAGAGATGCTAAAACAGATGTATGCAAATAAACTAAAAGAAAAGGAAAAACGTAAAGAAGAAGAAGAAGAACTAAAACTAACAAATGAGATAGAAAGATTCAAATTACAGTTAGAAGAAGTACAGGAGAGTCCATCAAAAATAAGTATAAACGAAATAAATGACCAAAGTGATAAAGACACAGAACTAGGAGAAAACTATTCAGAAACAAGTGAAACATACACAGAACTTATAGAAAAAACAGAAAAGATAAAAATAAACCCAGAAATAAATACAGGAGATATGAACGAAGATAAACCAAGCATATCAGGAATAAAAAATCCAAAACAATTAAACCCAACCTATTACAGAGTAAGTTATGATGCATATGACAGAAACAAAACATTATGGGATAAAAGGTTAAATAAGAAATGGGCACCAAGACAGATAACTGAACAATATAATTTTTTAGATCTAGATTGTGTAGCAGATATAAATAAAACAATACAATTATGGATAGGATATATCTCAAAACAACTAATAGATAATAAAATAACAATAACGGAAACACCAGGATATATAGAAAGAACATTAATAGGAACTGTAAAATTATGGTTACAAAATTTATCAAGTGAAAGCTTAGACACATTAAGGAGTAATAAAAAACTTGACGGTACAACTACAACAACAGTTACAGATATATTAAATAAATATGAAATAGCAATAAGAAATGAATTTAGTAGTATGACAACAGAAGTAGAAGAACAAAATAAAGAAAAAATTACAAATAGAAATTTAATGACAAAATTAGCAATATGTAATATGTGTTATATAGATGAATATACTTGTGCATTTAGAGACTATTATTATAAAGGAACATATAGTCCAGATGAAAGTAAAGAGATAAGAAAATTATATTTTACAAAATTACCAGAACCCTTTAGCTCAAAAATAATAAAAAGTTGGAACGAAGCAGGACTAGCAGATACATTAGGAGTAAGGATAAAATTTCTACAAAACTGGTTTATAGAATTATGTGAAAAATATAAAGAAAACATGAAAATGGAAAAAATATTAGTAAAAAATTTGGCATGTTGCAAAAGTAGAATAGCACCCCAATTTGGCTGCACAGATAAATATTACAAAAAAGAAGGAAAGAAAAAGAAATTTAAATCAAAATATTCAAAGTATAAATATAGGAAACCAAGAAGAAGATATTATGTAAAAAATTATAAACATAAAAAACCATATAGAAAAAAGAAAAAACTAACAGAATGTACTTGCTATAATTGTGGAAAGCTAGGACACTTAGCCAAAGATTGTAAATTACCAAAAAACCCAAAGAAGAAACAAATTACCGAAATATTGATAGATAATGATAAATATACACAGGTAGAATATGTAGATTATGAATTAAGCAGTGAAGACAGCATATATGAGATATCAGAAAACGAGTTCTCTGAAAATGAAATAAACAAGGATATAGAAGAGTCAGATGAAGAAAATTATGACTGAAAAAGATATACAAATTATACAACAAGAAGAACACCAAGATGAACAATCTTCAGAACAAAAAATAATATTTGACGCTAATATATTTGAACAAATAAAAGGAAAAGAATTGGATCTAAGTATAGACAAAATATTAGAAGTACCAACAATAAAGAATTGGTTTAAAAGACAAAAAGAAGAATACTATGTAGTAAGCCAAAGAGAACATATAATAGATTGTAAATACATCAAAGGTAAAGCACAAATACCAATTTTAAATAAAAGACTACTAAATAAAGAAATACAAGATATAAAAGCAAAAAATCCAATAAAATATGTACACTTAGGAGGAACGGAGATCCTAATAAAAGCATGTTTTAGGGAAGGAATAGATACCCCTATAGAAATATACTTGGCAGATGATAGGATTGTACAACCTATAGAAAAGAGTATAATAAGTGCTGTAAGAGGTAACTTAATATACCAAAAATTTAAATTTATAGTAAGTGCTAACTATTCAGTAGCAGTAGATGATAAAAATATAGATAAATCATTAGTATTATACTGGAAAATGTCTGGAATAGAATTAGCACCAGGAAGTAAAATATTCACAGCAAGATGTAAAAATCTATATGTCTTAACAACGAAACATAAGATAACAGCTAAAAATAAAATAAATAAAATAAAAATAGAAAATCCATTCGAAAGAATAGTATCAGTTATAGACAACAATGATTACAGTTATACAGAAATAGACATGGATGAAGATTTAGAAATAGTAAAAGAAAGATTAAGCACATCAAAACGAATAAATAATGAAATGCCAGAAACATCATCAAGAAGTACATCAAGAAGTACATCAAAAAGAATAAATTATACCACTCCACAAAAATTAATAGAACAAAAAATAGAAGAAATAAACCCACATCATTATTATATAACAGGAATAATGGACCAAAGAAAATATTTAATACTAATAAATACAGGGCAGGAAGAGAATTATGTTATAAGAGAACTAATACCAGAACAAGAGATAGTAACAATAGAACAACAAAATTCAGAACTACCAAAAGCGTTAAGAAAAAACGAAGAAACAACTGAAAAAGAATTAATTATTGGAGGAATACCAATATTAATAAATTTTAAAATATATCAAGGAGATAAAAATATTACACTAGGGATAAAATGGTTAGAAAAAGTCAAACCATATAAATTAGAAGATAGGCAATTAACAATAAGTTATGAAAATAAGAAAATAATAATAAAAAGAACTTTGATATAATGCCAAAGATATACATACTTTCCAAAATAATAGTAGAAGGATATTATAATAGATATTATACACCTATGGTGGATACAGGAGCAGAAACTAATATGTGTAGACATAATTGTTTACCAGAAAGTAAATGGGAAAAGCTAAAAACACCCATAGTAGTAACAGGATTTAATAATGAAGGAAGTATGATAACATATAAAGCAAGAAATATAAAAATACAAATATGGGATAAAATATTAACCATAGAAGAAATATATAGTTACGAATTCACAAATAAAGATATATTATTAGGAATGCCATTTTTAGATAAATTATACCCACATATTATAACAAAAACACATTGGTGGTTTACTACCCCGTGTAAACAAAAATTAGGAGCAAAAAGAGTAAATAATAAAGTAAGAAAAACAACACCCTGGATTAAAGGAAGTGAAAAGATTACCCAAAAATTAGAAAATGTAATACAAAGTAACCATAATATAGAGATAATCATTTTCTCAATAAATAAGATAAAACCACTACAAGATAAACTAGAATTACTATATAATGATAATCCACTCCAAGGATGGGAAAAACATCAAACAAAAATAAAGATTGAACTAATAGATGAAAATAGCATAATAACACAAAAACCTTTAAAATACAATTTTAATGATTTAACAGAATTTAAAATGCATATAAAAGAATTATTAGATAATAACTACATACAAGAAAGTAATAGTAAACATACTAGCCCAGCATTTATAGTAAATAAGCATAGTGAACAAAAAAGAGGAAAAAGCCGTATGGTTATAGATTATAGAAACTTAAATGCAAAAACAAAAACATATAATTATCCGATACCAAATAAAATACTGAAAATTAGACAAATACAAGGATATAACTATTTTAGTAAATTTGACTGTAAATCAGGATTTTACCATTTAAAACTAGAAGATGAATCTAAAAAGTTAACAGCATTCACAGTACCACAAGGATTTTACGAATGGAACGTATTACCTTTTGGATATAAAAATGCACCAGGTAGGTATCAACATTTTATGGATAATTACTTCAACCAATTAGAAAATTGTATAATATATATAGATGATATATTGCTATATTCTAGAACAGAGAACGAACATATAAAACTACTAGAAAAATTCATACACATTGTAGAAATATCAGGAATAAGTTTAAGTAAAAAGAAAGCAGAAGTAATGAAAAATCAAATAGAATTTTTAGGTATACAAATAGATAAAACGGAATAAAAATGCAAACCCATGTAGTACAAAAAATAATTAACTTGAATGAAACACTTGATACAAAAAAGAAGTTACAATCATTTTTAGGATTGGTTAACCAAGTAAGAGAATATATTCCTAAATTAGCAGAAAACTTAAAACCATTACAGAAAAAATTAAAAAAGGACATAGAATATCATTTTGACTAAAAAGATAAAATACATATACAGAAGATAAAAAATATGTGTAAAAAATTACCAAAACTATATTTTCCAGATGAAAAGAAACAATTTACATATATTGTAGAAACTGATTCTAGTGATCACAGCTACGGAGGAGTTCTAAAATATAAATATGATAATGAAAAAATTGAACACCATTGTAGATATTATTCCGGATCATACACGGAACCACAATTAAAATGGGAAATAAATAGGAAAGAACTATTTGGATTATATAAATGTTTGTTAGCATTTGAGCCATATATTGTTTATAACAAATTTATAGTAAGAACAGATAATACACAAGTAAAATGGTGGATAACTCGGAAAGTACAGGATTCAGTAACTACAAAGGAAATAAGGAGACTTGTATTAAATATACAAAATTTTACATTTACAATTGAAGTAATACGAACTGACAAGAATGTTATTGCAGACTACCTATCAAGACAAAGGTACCCAAACAGATGAAAGCCAAGAATCAAAAGACATATTTACAATCCTTACTACTCTATCCTTACAGATGGAGAGTATGGGAAAAAGATTACAACAGCTAGAAAGTCAGCAGCATGACTATAAAAATGCGGAGCTAAGTCGATCGGAAGACTCTAAACTTCCAGAGGTAGAAGGAGACGTTGGGAAACTCCAAAAAACCCATAACACAGTTGCTTTATATACAGCTGCAGGTACAAGCAAACAAGTTAGCAAAAAGCCACATATCAATGTAAACCTAAATACCGTATTTGATAAGCCATTTACATCAAAAAAGCCAAGAGAAGCAATAGTTATAGCCCCACAAACTTCAACCTATGCTAATAGCCTACACCACAACAAAAAGGTATATAACCATATTACTCAAACATATATTGAGAATATATATAAAATCCAGACATTTCTGAACCTAAACCCTAGATCAACAACTACTACAGATCCAACACAAGATTATGTAACCCAAAAACTACAGGGATATAATAGGCTTATAGCCCAGCCAAAAACAAAAGCAAACCTAGTAAAAACATGTTACAACTACGGACTACTCAGCACAGTATATACCCATGACGGAGAAGAAATAATTGGAATACCAGAGCTATACAAAGCATTTGTCACCTTCAAGAGAATTACAAAAGGCAACCTATTCTTCATCAAATTCTATACAACACCAGCGGAAATACTATATGATGAAATAAAACCCATAATACAGGTGATAAAAATAGGACTAACACGAGATATGATAATACCGGAAGAGATAGAGAAACAACCGGAGATACAGAAAATGGAGATACCAAGTTTCTATGCTAATAAAAGAATAATTGGTATATCAACTATTATTCAAGAACTAGCTAACAATTATCTACAAGGAAATGCTATCTGGAGCTACTATTCCAGAGACCAATTGATGATATATGCCAACTCGAAGGAACTACGACAAGGAGATATGGATGAAGTCCAGAAATGGATTTTATCATTATTAAAGCCAGAAATGCAACCAACTACCAGAGCATTGAAAAAAGAATTTATTTCAAACGAGTTATTAACAAGATACTGCAAACTAGTAGGACACAAATATCCAGACCACATATGTTCAAAGTGCAACGGAGATGATAACTATGTACCAGAAGTCCAACTAGAATGAAGGTATCAACAAGAAGACAAAAGAAGAAGACAGCTACTGGAAACATATAATGTAAAGTAAATAGTACTAGTCGCATTCATGAACAGTAAAGGTCGTTCATGAATAGTAAGAGTCATAAAGTAAATAGTATATGTCATAATCATGAACAGTAAAGGTCGTTCATGAATAGTAAGAGTCATAAAGTAAATAGTATATGTCATAATCATGAACAGTAAAGGTCGTTCATGAATAGTAGGAGTCATTTGTAAACAGTAAGAGTCGTTTTAATTTTCTTTATATAGAATGTAAATCCGAGGAAGGAGGACATCCTCAGACATCCTCATCCTCACTCTCTCTCTTATCTTCTCTCAATAAAATATCTAATTATATACAAACTTCAGAAAGCTATGGAGCATTCAAACGAGTTACAAAACCAGGTAAGTTTATTCATAATCATGTTTAACTAAACTCATATATTCCTTATAATCTCTTGAATATCATAATTGTTTATCATGTTATAGTACTGTTATAAAGAACATCTTGAGAAAGTTTGCCTGTCTAATAATGCTGAGAGTAGTTAAGCCCAGACTATGCCATCCTAAAGTGGAAACCAGTAGGCAAGGAAGCCGTTTAGGGGAGTACACAGAGTTGAGGCGCTGTTAGGGTAAATGATTGAAGCATGAAAAACATGGTAGTGACCAGAAAAGATTGTTCAGTATAACTTATTAAAATATGATAAACTCTATGATAAACAAAGAGGTTAGAGGGAATATGTTTAGTAAACACATGATAAGGATAAATAGAAATCTGAATGAACAACCACACGTATTTATTAGAAGAAAATATTGACTACAAAATACTTATGTTATATATCTTTAAGAGACTTAATAACGATGTTAAAAGAAAAATTTACGATATTTTAGTTACTTTTGAAATAATATATGTAATGGAACAAGCATTTACAGAACTAATTGTATCACATGAAATAGATATATTAGATCTATATGAACTAGATTTATATTCAGACTAATGATCACATATCAAGTTAATAAAATCTTTTTATAAATGAAACATAGCACTTTTCATTATATAAGATTCTATAATACCCAGAAATGGAAACTTCTTAAAACCCTCAGTAACATAAATAGAAAAATAGATTGTGTTAAATACAATATTAAAACCTGCAAAGATATTATTAGATATAATAAATAATAAACATTTATATTAAGAAGCAAATCATGAAAAAGCAAAAAATATAGAAGAATATCAAAAAACTAAAGATATTAAATACTTAGAATACACACTTGAAAATATAAAAGAAATTTCAATAAAAAAGATCCTATGAAAAATAAGATGAACTCAAACAACCACCCCCAAATTGGACATACAAGGATGACTTTCTTAGTGTGTATACTTATCCATTTACCCTTGGCCCAGTGGAGCCATCCTCCACTCCAATAGACCCCGTGATCCTCAACTTCTACAAACGATATTGTATATGGTAAAATCTAAAGGTCCAATTTTTTGTCACTATGGCACTTCATAAGCACACTTCTATAGGCTCTAGATTATGGTCGAGATTAACACCTGAGGGGTTATCGACGCCCAGCCTCAAGGAAGTGCAGGTTGATTAAGTTATGATTAAAACGTGGGAGGCTCCCAAGGCATGCAACTAGAGATGACAAAGTCTACTAGGCTAGTTCAGACCCGAATCAGGGCATTAAATGGTTTTACCATCCCTATATCTTTTCAATAATGCATTTGTACTATGTTGGGATTCCCTCTGGTATATAAAGGGGATCCTTGTCATTTTGTAAAGGATCTGATGCTCAATATTGAATACATAAGAACATTCTCTCTGCTCTCTAACATATTCTGTTGATCTCATTGCTTGCATTTATTACTTATATTCGTTGTTTTATATTTATTGTTCATCATTTATTGCTTATTATTGATCATAAAGAGCCGCAATCGCAACTCTCATAACTGTTAATCCTCCCCAGATTAGACTTAGCCGAGTGTCTGGCTCGACCTCGAGGCCCGCATACGCGAGCTTGATGGCCCGATTTCCAACTCTTCGGTTTGGTTATTATACTATCTACAAGCTCTTACCATATTTTCTAAACTCTTACTTAGCATCTATTGCCTAAAAACTAGAATAAAAATAGATCACGTATTTTTAGAACCACAAAATCAAATCTAATTGTAATTACCATTTTCAAGGTAAACAGTTTGGTACCCACCGTGGGGCTAAAAATAATAGAGATTATTTTCTTACTGGTTTTACTACATAACGCAAGTTATCTTTTACTCTTTTTCTTGTCCATGATCTTTAATTTCAGGTCAAAATGGCTAACTCAGTAAATGCACGAGAAAACAACATCTTGAAGACCATGGAGAGAATGTTGTGGATGTTCCAAGTGATGGTGTACCACCACGAAACCCTGAGAATGCACCAGAACCGATTCCCACAAACGTGGTCTCACGCAATGCTCGACACGCCGAAATAAGCTCCCACACCAACAGGAGCATACACTAAGAAGATCAACAAGAAGCACAAAAACACCCCAGCTCAGGAAGAAAAATGGGTTATCCTTCATGTCATCTTCGAATTATTACAAGCACAACAATTGGCATTTGCTCAGTTGCAAAGCTACCAAAACACTACCAGCACGGTAGCTCCAGAAACGGCTCCCCGATCCGAGCAGGTACCAGAAAGATCAAGCAACAACGGGTTGGCATCCGACCCCGCAATCATAAAGATGCTAGAGGACCTCATAGAAAGGATCAAGTCGGGCGAAAAGAAGATAGAAACCAATGACAAGAAGGTAGAAACCTACAATTCTAGGGTCGACCAAATCTCGGGCTCACCCCTGATTCTGAAAGGTGTAGATTCGAAGAAGTTTGTACAAAATCAATTCCAACAGGAAGCGTCCCCAAAACCCATTCCAAAGTAGTTCAGAATACCCTACCTTTCGAAGTACAACGGAACCTTGGACCCCATCGAGCACGTCACTGCCTACACTTGTGCGGTGAAGGGCAACGACCTAAAGGACGACAAGATCGAGTTCGTCCTACTGAAAAAGTTCAGAAAAACTCTTCCAAAGGGGCAATGATGTGGTATCACAACCTGGCCCCAAACTTCATAGATTCATTTGCCATACTAGCCGATTCTTTCATAAAGGCATATGTTGGTGCCATCAAAGTAGCTACAAGGAAATCCAACGTCTTCAAAATCAAGCAGAGGGAGAACAAAATGCTGTGAGAGTTCATGTCTCTCTTTCAAATGGAACGAATGGAACTACCACCCATCTTCAACGACTAGTCAGTGCAGGCCTTCACTCAAGGTTTGAATGAACGAAGATCGGGTGCTTCAAAACAGTTGAAAAAGAATATGGTTGAATACCCCACCGTGACTTGGTCGGACGTTCACAACCGATATCAATCAAAGATCAGGGTCAAAGACGACCAATTAGGAGCCCCGTCGGGCTCGATATATCCTAATAGGCTTCCGGCAAAGGATTCAAAGCCACACAAAGAGAGATACCAACCATACACTAAAGATAGAAGAAATGCCCCAAGGCGCAACATACCCCGCAATGACCGATGAATGGATCGAGGTCAGAACCCTTGGGGTCTTGTCAGCAGAGCTGGATTCAATAGGCACACAAGGCCAACGGTGGCACCTCGCTTGTCGAAATACAACTTCATTGTCGATGTTTTAGACACGCATTCGCCATCAGTAAATCAAAGACACCAGGTGTCCAGGACCGTATTGTCATATCCTTCACAAAGGGACCGTAACTTAGTGTGTGAATTCCATAACATGCACGGTCAAAAGACCAAGGATTGCCGGAAACTCCGAGTAGAAGTAGACCAACTACTCCGCAAAGGTCACCCCCGAGAATTCCTCAGCGACTGGGCCAAAAATCAATTCGGAGAAATAGAGGAGACCAATAATACTGAAATAAATGAGCCGAAACATGTCATCCATATGATCTTGGGAGGCATCGATGCTCCACAAGAACCCATGATCAGAAGAACAAAAATATCCATCACCAGAGAAAAGCAAACTTGAGGTTACATACCCGAGGACGCTCTCATATTTAATGATGAGGACATCGAGACCTTGTCTCAGCCTCACAACGATGCACTAGTAATCTCTTTCCTCGTCAATACATTTCAAATTAAACGTGTACCTGTGGATCCAAGTAGCTTGGCCAATATTATCAGTTCGAGGGTGGTAGAGCAGCTCAGACTACTTGACAAAATCATGCCCACCTCTCGAGTGCTCAACGGATTCAACATGGCGGGCGAAACAACGAAAGGGGAAATCACCCTCCCAATCAATGTGGTCGGCACAACCCAAAATGCCAAATTCCATGTCATCGAAGGAGACATGAGATACAACGCCTTAATCGGGAGGCCATGGATACACTGCATGAGAGTGGTACCATCCACCCTCCATCAAATGATTAAATTCCCAACAAAGGATGGGATAAAAACCGTCTACGGGGAGTAGCATGCAGCAAAAGAGATGTTTGCAGTGCAAAATGTGGCATCAACGCCAATACATCCACCATCGAAGGAGTCGAAGGATAAGCAAACAGTAAGATAGCGATAACAAGTTACATTCTCGGCTACGCCCGACTAAACAAAACAAGGACTGTACCGAGTCCTCAAAACAAATGATTGAATCACATGTTGGTCTGAAGCGCCATCAGCATTAAGGTATGGTCATCTTCCTTTTTTCAGTTACATTTTATACTAACCTAAACGAAGGTATCCGATCGAAATGGCCGAAGCACTTTCCAACTTGAAGGCCTTGGGTTCCAAAAGCATAGGTTGCACTCTTTTCCTTCGACCGGGTTTTTATCCCAAGAAGGGTTTTACCAGCAAGGTATTTAACGAGGCAACATCTATATGCTACCTAAGGAATATTCAACAAGTATTGAAGGCTTACTTTTCAATCAACCTCGAATACTGGGGTGCATCCCCCCCGGATGATCACCTCCTCGGAAAAGCCAAGAAGTGCTAAACGGGGTCTCGATAGGAAAATAATGTATCGGTCCAAATGGTCGAACGAACCGTTTCTGTATAGAATAACTGACCCCCTAACAGTGAATACATGTATACTTATACCAAGTAATCAAAGAATGCTTTCCATCAAAGCATTTCACATTTCAAAAGAATCTGCTATTTTTGCAAAAATGGCTTCAGAGGCAAAACGTCCCCAACACTCGAAGACTTGCATCAACAATTCAATGCCACATGCCCTCCGAGTTGGAAACTCCAAACTCATAAGCCCTCGATGAGGCAACACCAAGTTTACAAGAAATGGCTCCCAAGCCAGGAAATTTTCGATGACTCAGGGACTGCCACCAATAGCCACCCCAATCGACCTATCAAGACTCGAAGTTGTATGACCCCTGGGTTTGAGCATCAAACTCGTAAGCCCTCAATGAGGCAACATCAAGATCATAAAAAGGCCCTAGACCCAAAAACGTCCCGAGCTCTCGGGGACTCATGTTGAAAACTCAAGACCACATGACCTCCGTGTCAAAAAATCGAAAACTATAAGGGTAGCTTGATTAACCTATTATTTTCGATGTTTTTTCGAAGTAATTGAAGGCATGTGAGTTTATAGTGACGGTCAGCCCTCCCCGAGTAGCGTTAATTTGTCCGGAGCCTTATGACCGTAGTCATTGTGTTTGGCCGGAGCCTTTCAGTCCCCGAGTGAAGTAGTTTCGACATTTATATCGAGGGTATGCCTTTTTAGAGGTCTTACTAGTTCGAATATATAGCCTTAACTTTAAGATCAGGATTATGTCTTTTGTAAGGTCTTATAAATTTTGACATGCCTTACTTAAGGTCTTACAGATTTGGCTACTTGGTACAAGTATAACTCATGCCTTGTTTGAGGTCTTACAGATTTGGTATTGCCTTATAAAGGCCTTATGAGCTCTAGGTTGCCCGCACGGGGTCTTATAGCCACGAGCTTTCGGCAAATCGATGGAACAACAGTCGGTGACAGTCCCCAAGACATCGAAAGTTTTTTTAGCCCTGGAGCCGTTCTTTTTAAACTTGGTGTTGCCTCATTGAGGCCTTATGAGTTTGATGTTTTCGACTTGGAGATCAAATGGCTTCGAGTTTTTGATGTTAGTCCCCTGGAGTTTGGGAGATTCCTGGCCCTGGAGCCATTAAAAAGAGCAGACTTCTTTGAAGCACGAAGAGCTTTGATGGAGGAGAAATATTCTTTGATTACATGGAACAAGAATACACGTTTTCATTGTCAAGGGTACAATTATTCTATGCGGACATGTTTTGTTCGACCGTTTGGCCCGATATATCATTTTCCTATGGAGATCCTTTTTGGCTCATCTTGACTTCTCCGAGGAGGTGATCTCCTAGGGGGATGCCCCCTAGTATTCGAGGGTGGTTGGAGAGAAGCCTTGATTACTTTTTAGGTTCTCCTTAGGTAGCATATATTGCCTTGTTAAACACCATTCTGGTAAAACGCTTCTTGGGATAAAATCCGATCGAAGGAAAAGAGTGCAACGCATGCTTTAAAACCCAGGGTCTTTGAGTCGGGGGATGTTTCGGCATCTTCCATCAGACAGCTTAGCAGTAGTAACATTTGAGCATTTATATGTTCCAATTGCTTGGAAGTTGTTCGCCTTCCATGGTACTGAGTGTCACACCTCCTTTTTCACCGCGCCCGCAGGGGCGTAGGGGGAGTTTTTCCAATTAAAGGACAATCAAAACGGGATTTATTATTTAATTCAGAGTCGCCACTTGGGAGATTTATGGTGTCCCAAGTCACTGATTGATCCCGAATCGAGGAAAAAATTGACTCTTTATTACAATCCGTGAACCAGAAATCCGGATAAGGAATTCTGTTAACCCGGGAGAAGGTGTTAGGCATTCCCGAGTTCCGTGGTTCTAGCACGGTCGTTCAACTGTTATATTTGGCTTAAATATCTGATTTTAATAAATGTTGAACCTATGTGAAAATTTTACCTCTTTACTGCTTTTATACATTTTAATTATTATTTTTAAGAGAATTGTAACGTCATTAAAACACGTCTTGAACCACGTCACATCAATGCACCCGTGATTTTTTGGACACGTTTTAACGTCGTTGAGATTTGGATTTTTTTCACATAAATGCGCACCCGAGTTTAGGGAGGTAATGTTATTTAGATACGTGCCTAAAGAGACTAGCACGTTGTTATTTTGGACGAGGCCGTGAAATTTCGCAAAACAGCCCGTCCCGGAATCTAAGTATTTTAAAACAAATATTTATTGAGGGCCCTGCAATTTTGTATTTTTATTCGGCGAGGCTCATCTCATTTTTATTCAAGGATATCCTAAAGCGACTATGATTTTCTATTTATTTGTCTCTAAGAATAAAGAAAAATCCTAATCAATTAGCATTAAAAGTTCGGGCTTCAAGTTCAAGTCCGGGTCCAAACAAAAGGAAACACCTTCTAGTTTGAACCCGCTACCTAACTTAAGATCCGCCGCCTGCCATTGTAAAAATTAACAAACCAGCTACCATTTCGATCCAGTTCAACTTTAGCTTTATTATATGAATTGGACTATTGGAATTAACTATGTGGAATACAAAGCCATTTTTGAGCTCTTTTTACGATTTGTTGAAAAATGCATCAATGCTTAAAAACTGACATCAAGCTAACATTAATCACTAACATTAGTTACTAACATTATTTATATTGCTATTTAAAATGATGTTATTTACTCAAGTGAACTCGCAATTGCAGAATTAGACCTATTAAACCAACATGCTGATTTCCATAAACTATTTGAACCTGTTTTGTGACATAAACTATTTGAAACTATTTCGCGACCACTGGAAAAAAGAATTGAATACAGTATATTTTATAACTAGTAATCACCAACTAAGATTAAGTATAATTGATATTCCATGTTTGTAGAAATAGATTCAATCAGTCCAGCTTATGCATTCCAAAGTCATTCCAATACATACTATGAAATATTAAGTGAACTACTGCTTATACATCAAATTAAACACAAAGAAACAGGGGAAATTCAGAAATCCATTCCAACAACTCTTTACTTCCTTTCCATTAAATTTGAGAGCTTTAGAACGTGTACCTGGATAATGGAAATACAAGAAGATGAAGGAGCAGTCAGCAATAGTAATAACACAGCAACGCAGTGACAAAACAACCCAGTGACAGATTAAAAAGGAAGGAACCAGCAGAGTTCCAGCAACACCCAATGAAAACAGTAGCCAATCCAATAGCAAACTCTGGAATAACCAATTGAAACCCCAGAAATACCAAACAGCAACACCAATGAAATAGCAACAGTACTAGTTCTGATATTCAGCAGTAAAAGAAAAGACTCACTTTTCAGTTTCTTAGCTCTCCAAACACTGAACCTTTTAGAATTAAAAACCAGCCTTTTTTTTACTCTCAAATTACTGAACTTTTAAATGTTAAAAATCCAGCCTCAACTCTCTGGAAAAAAAAAAAGACTGAAAGAGAACTGATCTTTTCCTCCCCAAAAAAACCAGCCCCTTTTCTGTCTTCAATGACTCTATTTATAACCCAAAAACAAGTATGGACAACATATTTTAATCAACCCTTTTTAAGTTTTTCATACCATTATGTTTTGTTCCCTATACTTGCATGCCTTGTTCCCCACTAGCAAATGTCTTGTTCTCCACTAGCAAATGTCTTGTCCCCCACTATGTATTAAACAATGCCTTATTTTAATAGTATTAGTGCTTAGTGGACAGAGCACTCAAATTAATCATTTTTAAAACTTTAAATCCCAAAATACCCTTGAAACTATTGAAATTACCATTCTACCCTATCAGCTATATCCAATCCTCCTAATCAATTAACCAAACTATAGCAGCTATAACCAATCTTAAGTGAGAAATCCTAACAATTGACTAATTAAAGACATGAAACTAACTCCCAATCAACGACATTAAGATTCATCAAACTCAACTCACAATTTAAGCTTGAAACTCAATTCAGACCAAATATTATCAAAATAAAGATTCAGTGATTAAACTAACACACTTCTAGATTAAACCTAAACAAGAACAAATGAATACTGTCAACATACTGAATGAAAACAAACTGACCTCATATGCAAGAAATGATGAACAACGACAAGAAAAGAAACAACATAACATAACTAAGAAAAGATAGAAACTAGATCGAGGCAAGATAATTAAAACAAGCAAGAAGAGCGACAGATTCATGAACTTGTACTGCTGCTCACTACGTTCGATCATGGAAACACGCAGCTCATTGATATCAGTTTAACCAAAAGACAAGATGAAAAAGAAAAAGGAAATGGACATTAATTGTTGCCAAAAAATGGATTTCCCAAGTGATTGAATACAGAAAACTCTTTGAGCAGAGCTGTACAACAAAGGCAAATAACGAACAAAAGCTTCAAGCTAATGTTCCAAGAAACTCGAGTAAATCTAGAACCAAGACACCGTCGGAAACTCGAACTCGTGGACTGAAAATGAGTCATTTTTTAACGGAGGGTTTTGAAGGTTTTGAGCCAGAGTTTCATGATTGCTCGAGCATGATGACTGACGGAGTGTTTGGTCATTCTATGAAGGCTGCTGGTCGACGACTGTGGAGCTAGAGGGGCAGACTGTTGGTGACTGGTTGACGAGTGACGACGTTGGGTCTGTTGGTGGCGTTGGACGTCGATGGAGAAGGCTGGCTAGTGGTCAGCAGTGCAGCGACGAGAGCTTAGAGATGGCAGTGGGCATTGGTAGTAAAGTTGGCGTGAAGGGAGGTGGTCGTTTGGACGAAGCTGGTGTGAAGGCTGGAGCTCGCGACTGGCGGACTGGCTGGAGCTCAGAGATGGCAGTGGGGTGGTCATTGGTTCGAAGAAGAAGAAATAGGGCAGCCATGGAGGTCGAGGGAGCTTGAGGGGTCGTTTGGAGAAGAAGATGAGAAGAGGGCACCCATGGGGGTTGTTTGGAGCTGGATGGGTCGTTTGGAGAAGAAGATGAGAAGAGGGGGCGGGTGGTTTAGGGTTTTTTTGTTAGGGGTTTAGAAATGAAAATGAAAATGGGGAAAACGGGGGGGGGGGGGGGGGAGGGATTGGTTGTTTGGGCTATGGGGCAGACCGGGTCGGGGATGGGGTATGGGCTGGGTATCCGGGTTTCCATTTCAAAGGGGAAGAAAAATTGTTTGGGATGATGGACTTTAAATTGATTTGGCCCAAATATGACTTAAACACTCTTTTACTTTGCCTTTCTTTTCTTAAACTAATAAAACTAAAAATTTCAAAAATCCTAAATTAACTTATAGGACTAGATAAATTTATAAAAGTACTAACTAACTTTTAATAACAATTAACACACACAATCAAATAAAATCACATAACTTGGACATGAAATGCTAAAAATGCAAAAAAAAAATACATTATTTTGTGATTTTCTTTCTCTTAAAAACAAAACATGGTTCAATTAATTCTTAAGTGCACAATTAAATCTTAATGTGCATGCAATATATATTATTGTGTTTTTCTTAATTAGAGTAGAAATAAACATGCACAGACAAAAATACAAATAAATCACAAACAACACAAAACCATTTTATTTTGAATTTTTGGGAGTAGTTCTCATAGAGCAAAAATCACGTGCTCACAGCTGCCCCTCTTTGTCCGAAAACACAAAGAGTTTTTGTGCAAAGATAAAGTGAGCGGATACGAGCGATTTATGCCCGTTAGAATACTCCGTGTGAAGCATTTTTGAAGAGATTTAACCGAACCTTTGTTTCAAAGGTTTCCTACATATCTCTGGCTAGAAGGGAATCAGGTTAATGTAGTTCGGGAAGTATTGGTAGCTGGGACTACCATGGGACTGCAATGTCACTGCTGTTGCATGCTGTTATTACTGCTTTCCGACCTCCTTACTACACCATTGCTAGAAAGAAAACAAAAAGCTAGACTAGACTAATGATTACAGAATTTTATCTATATTCGACTTGCTCTTGTAGTCTTCTTTCAGATTTCTGAAATGGGATTCATGTTGGGGGTATTTTTTTTGTAACCCTCTGCATTACTGACTTCTGGCTTGATCTTGAAATATATTCCTCTGTTTTGCAGGCGGGCTCCTGACTTCAACTAAAATGTGTACTCCTTTGTTCTACAGGCGGGCTTCTGACCTCAAGTACGACTCAAAACGTAATACCTCCATTCTCCAGGCGGGTTCCTGACCTCAACTACTTCTTAAAAATATAGCACCTCCATTCTCCAGGCGGGTTCCTGACTTCGATAAACAATTTAAAGATAATACCTCCATTCTCCAGGCGTGCTCCTGACTTCAACTACTTCATAAAAATATAGCACCTCCATTCTCCAGGCGGGTTCCTGACTTCGATAAACAATTTAACAAGATAATACCTCCATTCTCCAGGCGGGCTCCTGACTTCAATTACGACTTAAAAGATAATACCTCCATTCTCCACGCGGGCTCCTGACTTCAACTACTTCTTAAAAATATACCACCTCCATTCTCTAGGCGGGTTCCTGACTTCGATAAACAATTTAAAGATAATACCTCCATTCTCCAGGCGGGCTCCTGACTTCAACTACTTTTTAAAAATATAGCACCTACATTTTCCAGGCAGGTTCCTGACTTCGATAAACAATTTAAAAAGATAATACCTCCATTCTCCAGGCGGGCTCCTGACTTCAACAGCTTCTTAAAAATATAGTACCTCTATTTTTCAGGTGGGCTCCTAACTTCAACAGCTTCTTAAAAATATAACTTCTCTATTTTTCAGGCGGGCTCCTGATTTCAATTTACGACTTAAAATGTAACACCTCCGGTCTCCAGGCGGGCTCCTAACTACACCTTGACTTTAAAACATAGCACCTCCATTCTCCAGGCGGGTTCCTGAATTCAACTTCAACTTGAAATGACAACAACCTCCATTCTCCAGGCGGGCTCATGACTTCAACTACAACTCAAAATGTAGTACCTCCATTCTCCAGGCGGGCTCCTGACTTCACTACTTCCCCAAACGTAATACCTCCATTCTACAGGTGGGCTTATGACTTCAACTACAACTTGAGAATATAACAACCTCTATTTTCCAGGCGGGTTCCTGACTTCAATAAACAATTTAAAGATAATACCTCCATTCTCCAGGCGGGCTCCTGACTTCAATAAACTTTAAAACGTAACACCTCCATTCTTCAAGAGGGCTCCTGACTTCAATAAACTTTAAAATGTAACACCTCCGTTCTTCAGGTGGGCTCCTGACTCTAACAACTTCTTAAAATTATAACACCTCCGTTCTCCGGGCGGGCTCCTGACTTTAATAAACTTTAAAATATAACACCGGCATTCTCCAGGCGGGCTCCTGACTTCGACTATTTCGTAAAATGTAATACCTCCATTCTCCAGGCGGGTTCCTGACTTCAACTACTTCTTAAAGAATGCGTTTTATTGTTGTTGTTCCTTCCTGCCTCTCAAACCATTTTCCTTCTAACTTGAATCATCCTCTTTCAGAACTGCTTCCCTCAAAACTGGTGTTTTATTCGTCTGAAAACTGCTGGGGATAACACCGATATTTTATTCCCAAATATGTTATTTTCCTTCTTCAAAGACTACTTCCTTTAAAGCTGGCACTTTCCTTCCACTTGAACTACTTCCCTCAAACTGGTGTTTTCACTTCTGCCGGTGATAACACTGCTGGGGAATTATCTTCCTTCTTTAAGACTAATTACTTTCTTCCTTTTAACAATGGTGGGGATGGCACTGATTCAGAGACCACTACCCTTAAAACTCGGGTTATCTTACTTCTTCCAAGATTGCTTTCTTTAAAACTTGTATTTCCTTCTCTCGTAAACTACTGGGGATTCCACTTCCTTCAAAACTTGTGTTATCTTCCCTCCTCCCGAAGTGGGTATCTGATTTCAAAAATTTTCTCCATGAGAGAAAATTTTCTGCCCCAGTTTGATATCTTTGTGGCCATGTCTTCTCGCTGTCAATAACATTTCCTTTCCCTGCTTAAATCAAAGAAAAAAAATTTGTTAGTTTAAAACGTGGTGAGTGGTCGTGCCACTCCTGCTGAGGATGGTTTTTCCCTTTTTCCTTTCCCTGCTTTGCGTTTTATTACAAAACTTGTTGGGGATGATATTCCTGCTGGGGTTGGTTTTTCTTTTCTCGTCCTTCCCCGCTCTGTGTTGTCCGGTCATCGCAGAACTTGGTCGATAATCTGTTAGAGTTGTTCCTGCATCTCGCAAATCTGCTAGAGATCCTCTTGGAGTTTGATCCATAACTTTTCCACTGTTGTTTTTTTTTTGTTTTTCTCCAACTTCCCCTGGAATCCTAGACCAATCCATCATTTGGTCTTGCAATGAACGTCTTTCTCATTCCATTGCATTATCTTTGGCCCGTCCTATCCACATTGTGCTTTTGCAATGTCTTGGCAACTGGCAATAAGCTCTGAAAATCCTTTTCAAAAACAAACTGCTGGGGAGATAAAGTCTTTAGACCAAGAAATGAAAAAGTGATGATTTCAAA
Organism: Nicotiana tabacum; assembly: GCF_000715075.1. Taxonomy (NCBI): domain Eukaryota; kingdom Viridiplantae; phylum Streptophyta; class Magnoliopsida; order Solanales; family Solanaceae; genus Nicotiana; species Nicotiana tabacum. The sequence goes on from NC_134080.1 coordinate 140,521,695, forward strand.
AGATAGAAAAAGAAGAAATCTTTCTGAACAAATACTGGGGAAAAAGAAAGAAAAGAACTTATCTGAATGATATAACCGATCCCAACGATCATGTCGTGCATTCCGGATTAATCAACACAGTCTATTTGTGTCAATCAATCTTTCGGACGACCTCATCTTGCTGGGGATAAACATGCACTCAACTCTTTGCCAAATGCGGATCCTTCCGCCATTCTTGTCTTGTCGCCTCATAGCGCCCTTCGAGGGATTTTCACTAATAAGACTCTCTCATTTCTCTCAACTCTCATCGCCTTATGGTGCCTGTGAAGGTTTTCACCAATAAGACTCTCTCGTTTTATTTCCCTCAACTTATGTCGCCTTATGGTGCCTGTGGAGGTTTTCACCGATAAGACTCTCTCATTTTATTTTATTTTTTCCAGCTGGGGATCGGAGTGTTACCGATATGACTCTCTCTGTTGGGGGTTCTTTCGGCTACCAATTCATTTCCAGCTTATGATCCTCTTCTCTTCTAGGGATCAGAGTGTTATTCCCGACTTCCGTTTGCATGACTTGGCACTTTTCGGATACTGATCGGGAGGTCTTTTTTGGACATCAATATGGGTTTTTGTGTATGGCTAAAAGAAAAAGGGTAAAAGTTTCAAAATAATCTTGATGGGTAAAACATTACAACTCTTGGAATCAACTTTCTTTCCCGAAATTATAAACACAACTTCTGCCCCAGTTTTTCTTGCTTGGGAATTTTTTTTTTTGTTTTTTTGTTACACTATGACCGAGCTGTGAGGCGCCTACGTATCCTTCTTGAGGAATCAGGTCAAACATAGTTCCCAATTCCTTTGTTTTTCTAGTGACTTTTCTTCTGTCTTTATTATCATTATTTTCTCTTCTCTTTTTCTTTCATTTTCATTACTGATTCCAAAAGAGGGGTATGAAAGAATAAATAAGGCTCAAAAGGGGAAGCAAAGGTTGAAGTGATTGGATGGAAGAACAAATTGCCTCCGTCATTTCATTCTCCGAAACCATGCCAAGTGCAAACAAACAACAATTACAATCAAAAGAAATCATACATAATATGTCTTAACTGCGTCAGAATTGATAGCCATGTTGACGTATTTCCCTTCGATATCTGTTAAACACAAAGCGCCATTGGACAACACTCTGGTTACAATGAATGGCCCTTGCCAATTCGGGGCGAACTTGCCTTTTGCTTCGGCCTGATGTGGCAGGATTCGTTTTAACACCTGCTGCCCCACTTCAAATTTTCTGGGGCGCACCTTCTTGTTGTAGGCTCTTGCCATTCTCCTTTGATACAATTGGCCATGGCATACTGCTACCAATATCTTTTCATCAATCAAGTTCAACTGCTCCAATCGGGCTTTGACCCATTCATCGTCATCAATCCCAGCCTCAGCGATAATCCGAAAGGATGGAATTTCAACTTTTGCCGGTATCACTGCTTCAGTTCCATATACCAACAAATAAGGAGTTGCACCTACTGAAGTACAAATAGTAGTGCAATAACCCAACAATGCAAATGGTAATTTCTCATGCCATTGTCTGGATCCTTCTATCATCTTCCTCAGTATCTTCTTTATGTTCTTGTTGGCCGCCTCGTCTGCTGCATTCGCCTTGAGACGATATGGTGTGGAATTATGGTGTGTAATCTTGAACTGTTGACACACTTCTTTCATCAAACCGCTGTTAAGATTAGCACCATTGTCCGTGATGATCACTTTTGGGATCCCAAATCTACAGATGATATGGGAATGAACAAAATCTACCACTGCCTTCTTGGTTACCGACTTGAAAGTTTTAGCTTCAACCCACTTAGTGAAATAATCGATGGTCACCAGAATGAACCTATGACCGTTGGTAGCTGCCGGCTCAATAGGTCCAATGACATCCATGCCCCAGGCAACAAATGGCCATGGTGCTGACATTGTATGCAATTCTGTCGGCGGAGAATGAATCAGATCTCCGTGTATCTGACACTGATGGCATTTCCGCACGAAACTGATACAATCGTGCTCCATAGTGAGCCAATAGTACCCTGCTCAAAGAATCTTCTTCGCCAATACATATCCGCTCATATGTGGCCCACAAACTCCAGCATGTACCTCTTTCATAACTGTTGCGGCTTGACTAGCATCTATACATCTCACCAATCCCAAATCTGGTGTTCTTTTGTACAACACTCCCCCACTGAGGAAAAATCCATTTGCCAATCGCTGAATGGATCTCTTTTGATCTCTTGTGGCCTGCTCCGGGTATATCCCCATCCTGAGGTATTCCTTGACATCATAAAACCATGGTTCACCATCCAGTTCTTCCTCTAACATGTTGCAATAAGCATGCTGATCACGAACCTGAATATGTAATGGGTCAACATGAATTTTGTCCGGGTGGTGCAACATCGATGCTAAGGTGGCCAAAGCATCGGCAACCTCATTATGAACTCTTGGGATGTGTCTGAACTCCACTGATCGAAATCGCTTGCTCAGATCGTGCAAACATTGTCGATATGGTATGAGCTTCAAGTCCCATATTTCCCATTCACCCTGAATCTGATGCACCAGGAGGTCCGAGTCTCCCAAAACTAGGACATCCTGGACATCCATGTCTGCAGCTAACCGTAGACCCAAAATGCATGCCTCATACTCAGCCATGTTGTTGGTACAATAAAAACGTAGCTGAGCCGTAATAGGATAATGATGTCCTGTTTCAGAAATAAGTACTGCTCCTATTCCAACTCCCTTCGCATTTGCGGCTCCATCGAAAAAAAGCTTCCATTCTGGTTCCTTGGTCATTTCCAACTCATTTATATGCATCATTTCTTCATCAGGAAAAACGTCCTCAAGGGCTCGTATTCTTCATCAAAAGGATTCTCGGCCAAGTGATCAGCCAATGCTTGGGCCTTCATGTCCGTCCTCATCATCTAGACGATGTCGAATTCTGTGAGTAATATTTGCCATTTCGCCAATCTCCCTGTGGGCATAGGCTTCTGGAAAATATACTTCAGTGGATCCAAGCGTGAAATGAGATAAGTAGTATATGATGACAGATAATGCTTTAATTTCTGGGCCACCCAATTTAGGGCGAAGCATGTCTTCTCGAGTTGAGTGTACTTAACCTCATAGCCTGTAAACTTCTTGCTAAGATAATAGATGGTTTGCTCCTTCCTTCCTGTAATGTCGTGTTGCCCCAGTACGCAACCAAACAAATTCTCCAGGACCGTTAGATAAAGAATTAATGGTCTTCCCGGCTTGGGTGGACCCAACACATGTGGATTTGATAAATATCCCTTGATTTTGTCAAATGCTTCCTGACATTCTGTCGTCCATTCTACCACAGCATCTTTCTTCAGTAGCCAAAAAATGGGTTCACAAGTTGCTGTGAGTTGAGCAATAAACCTGCTGATATAATTCAACCTTCCCAACAGACTCATTACTTCTGTCTTGTTCTTCGGCGGTGGCAAATCTTGGATGGATTTGATCTTTGACGGGTCCAACTCAATGCCTCGCCGACTGACGATGAATCCCAACAGCTTTCCAGATGGAACACCAAATGCACATTTGGCCGGGTTGAGCTTAATATCGTACCTTCGAAGTCTCTGGAAAAACTTCCTTAGGTTTGCTACGTGGTCTTCCTGATGCTTGGATTTTATAATCACATCGTCTATGTATACCTCAATCTCTTTATGTATCATGTCATGAAACACAGTAGTCATTGCTCTCATGTATGTTGCCCCAACATTCTTCAAACCGAATGGCATTACCCGGTAGCAATAAGTCCCCCATGGCGTAATGAAAGTCGTCTGTTCTGCATCTTCTTCATCCATCCGAATCTGATGATACCCGGCATAGCAATCCACAAAAGACCCGATCTCACGTCCGACACAATTATCGATCAAGATATGGATGTTGGGTAATGGAAAGTTATCCTTTGGGCTTGCCCTATTCAGATTGCGATAATCGACACACACCCTTATCTTCCCATCTTTCTTCGGCACTGGCACCACATTAGCCAACCAATCAGGATATCGAGTGACCCGAATAACCTTTGCTTGCAGCTGCTTGGTTACTTCCTCTTTAATCTTCACACTCATGTCTATTTTGAACTTCCTCAATTTCTGCTTGACGGGAGGGCATGCCGGGTTAATGGGCAATTTGTGAACCACTAAATCCGTGCTTAACCCCGGCATGTCATCATACGACCATGCAAAAACGTCTTTGAACTCAATAAGTGCTTTGATTAGTTCTTCCCTGATATTCGGTGCAATGTGGATGCTTATTTTAGTTTCCCTGATATCATCTGCATCCCCTAAATTGATGGCTTCTGTGTCATTTAAGTTGGGCTTGGATTTCTCTTCAAACTGGCTTAACTCTCTGTTTATCTCTTCGATGGCTTCATCCTCACCATATTCCGATTCATCATCATAATCGACCTCTTGTACAATTAGTTCGGAGTCAGATTGATTTTTTAGACTGGGTTAAAGATCCGTTGTGCATGCCATGTCATTAGAACCAATATAAAGAGAACTGTTCAGAAAGATAAAAGAAGAAAACAAAGTTAAAACAAAATAAGAAGAAAAAGTTTTCACTTTATTAAAATACAGGAAGATAGAGTTTCACACTTTGCCGAATACAAAACAAAACTGGATTACAACCCTAGAATAATCCAAAAACAAGAAAGAAAAATCAGAGCCTACTACCAAGACTCCCTCCAGGTAGGAAGGGGAGTAGCCATCCAATTGTTGATATTTTCCTTAGGCCCCACAAACTGTACATCTAACTTACTGGACCCTTCTCCAGCTTCTACCATGTTGACATCGGTGAACAGCCTTTCAAAGCCCTCATTCAAATCTCCATCTGGCTCAATCAGTGGCCCGAGAACATTCGGGACCAACAACTTTCTGATACCTGCTCTGACAAATGATCTGGATAGGGGCGGGATTGGCTTAGGAAGGACCCATACTCTTTTTTTCAACTTGCGGGCCCGTCTCACATCCGCCGCTGTAGGATTGAACCCCAACCCAAAGGTGTCCAGATTTTTGGACAATGAAACCGGCGGAACAATACCCTGAAGATCAGCCCCTAAACCTTCGCCTGGCACAAACCCGTTCTTCAACATCTTCGAGGCTACCATGACAGTCGCAGCTGCAATCCTGGGAAGTGGAAGGTCCTCGCCTTCAGAAATTTTATCCACTGAAACCGTATCGAAAACCTGGTAAACCCATGGTCCCTTATCATCATCAGTCTTTATGAAGGGCACGATGGCATCACTTACGGCGCTTGCATTGTCTCCCCCATGTACTATGATCTCTTGCCTATCCCACTCGAATTTGACTATCTGATGTAAAGTAGAAGGCACTGTTTTGGAGGCTTGGATCCAGGGTCGCCCCAACAGAAGATTATATGACAATGCCACGTCTAACACTTGAAACTCCATGGTGAACTCGACTGGACCAATTTTTAATTCAAGTATGATGTCCCCTACTATGTCTGTACCACCACCATCAAACCCTCGAACATAGATGTTATTTTTGTGAATCCTGTCACCATCGACCTTCAGTTTGTTCAATGTGGCCAAAGGAGAGATATTGGCACTGGACCCATTATCATTCAGTACCCGAGTGACTACCGAGTCTTCACACTTCACAATCAAATAAAGGGCTCTATTACGTTCTGTACCCTCTACGGGCAACTCATCATCTGAAAAAGTGACCCTGTTGACCTCAAAAATATTGTCTGCTATTTTCTCCAGATGGTTCACAGAGATCTTAACTGTAACATAGACTTTATTCAGAATTTTCATCAATACCTGGCGGTGCTCGTCTGAATGGATCAACAATGATAACAATGAGATCTGTGCTGGGGTCTTCCTCAACTGCTCCACAATGGAGTAATCTTGTGCCTTCATTTTCTTTAAAAATTCTTCCGCCTCCATCTGGTCGTTTATGTGAAGTCAGCCTTCCGGCGTCCCTTTCGGGAACATTCGGCTATTCTTGCCAAAAATAGCATCACCCGACTTATTTATGTTGACAATTAACATTTGACATTTTTTAGCTATTTTTGTAAAAGGGGAGGTTGGACCCGATGAGGGTTGCCTACGTATCCCGCACCCTGTGAGAATCAAACCGGCGTAGTTCGGGTAGATAAAACAAACTTGTTTTGAAAACAAGACTCTTTTCAATGGCAAATAAAACCATTTTTCATAAACAAAACCCCCTTTATTTTTTTCTTTCTTTTTTTCATTTCCTCAAAAATTCGACAGAGTTTCGACGCTATTTGGACATTTATTTTTTCATAATAGGCAATTAACTACCTCTATCTCTCTTTCCTCAAAGTATTCAAAAACCGGTCAGCATGCAAGTCCGAAGCACACAAATGCACAGGTAGCAGGTTGGATGCATCAGGATGGTCCTTTGTCGTTTTAGTACACCTGTCCTAGACAGACCCAACCCCTGTGTTGAGCCTCCAAAGTCAAATGCACATGATGCAAAAAAACGTTCTTACTAGGGATCCGACATGAAGCTGAGTTATTCTAGGTTCGTAACCTAGGTATTTTTTCTAGACTGTGTACCCGAGCGGATAACTCGAGTCGAGGAGGGGGCTACGTACCGGGGACCCGCGGGATCGTCCGGCTTTGTAACTTGTCCGGCCTCTTTCTTATTCCAAGGTATGACACTAACAGAATAGGAGTCTCGACCAGCAAGCACATCCTCGGAGGTAAGAAGAGAAGGGTTTCGGCACAATTTATATACAGTTCAGATAATATTAAAGCGGTAAAAGCAGCATTTAGCACATTAGGCCCAAACATGTATTCATATAATAAACAAAGCCAATTATAACAATTATTCCAAGCTCAAATTCTCGAACCCTGAACCAGAGATTCTGGGTTCGATCCCCAGCAGAGTCGCCAGAGCTGTCACACCTCCTTTTTCACCACGCCCGCAGGGGCATAGGGGGAGTTTTTCCAATTAAAGGAAAATCGAAACCGGATTTATTATTTAATTCAGAGTCGCCACTTGGGAGATTTATGGTGTCCCAAGTCACCGGTTGAATCCCGAATCGAGGAAAACATTGACTCTGTATTACAGTCCGCGAACCAGAAATCCGGATAAGGAATTCTGTTAACCCGGGAGAAGGTGTTAGGAATTCCCGAGTTTCGTGGTTCTAGCACGGTCGCTCAATTGTTATATTTGGCTTAAATATCTGATTTTAATACATGCTGAACCTATGTGCAAATTTTACCTCTTTACTGCTTTTATTCATTTTAATTATTATTTTTAAGAGAATTGCAACATCATTAAAACACGTCTTGAACCACGTCACATCAATACACCCGTGATTTTTTGGACACGTTTTAACGTCGCTGAGATTTGGATTTTGGTCACATAAATGCGCACCCGAGTTTAGGAAGGTAATATTATTTAGATACGCACCAAAAGAGACTAGCACGTTGTTATTTTGGATGAGGCTGTGAAATTTCGCTAAACGGCCCATCCCGGAATCTAAGTATTTTAAAACAAATATTTATTGAGGGCCCCGCAATTTTGTATTTTTATTCGGCGAGGCTCATCTCAATTTTTATTCAAGATTATACTAAAGTGACTATGATTTTCTATTTACTTGTCTCTAAGAATAAAGAAAAATCCTAATCAATTAGCATTAAAATTTCGGGCTTCAAGTTCAATTCCGGGTCCAAACAAAAGGAAACACCTTCTAGTTTGAACCTGCTACCTAACTTAAGATCTGCCACCTGCCGTTGTAAATATTAATAAACCAGCTACCATTTCGATCCAGTTCAACTTTGGCTTTATTATATGAATTGGACTATTGGAATTAACTATGTGGAATACAAAGCCATTTTTGAGCTCTTTTTACGATTTGTTGAAAAATGCATCAATGCTTAAAAACTGACATCAAGCTAACATTAATCACTAACATTTGAGAACTAACATTAGTTACTAACATTATTTACATTTCTATTTAAAATAATGTTATTTACCCAAGTGAACTCGCAATTTCAGAATTAGACCTATTAAACCAACATGCTGATTTCCATAAACTATTTGAACCTGTTTTGTGAAATAAACTATTTGAAACTATTTCGCGACCACTGAAAAAAAGAATTAAATACAGTATATTTCATAACTAGTAATCACCAACTAAGATTAAGTACAATTGATATTCCTTGTTTGAGGAAATAGATTCAATCAGTCCAGCTTATGCATTCCAGAGTCATTCCAATACATACTATGAAATAGCAAGTGAACTACTGCTTATACATCAAATTAAACACAAAGAAACCGGGGAAATTCAGAAATCCATTCCAACAACTCTTTACTTCCTTTCCATTAAATTTGAGAGCTTTAGAACGTGTACCTGGATAATGGAAATACAAGAAGATGAAGGAGCAGTCAGCAACAGTAATAACACAGCAACGCAGTGACAGAACAACCAAGTGACAGATTAAAAAGGAAGGAACCAGCAGAGTTCCAGCAACACCCAATGAAAATAGTAGTCAATCCAATAGCAAACTCAGGAAGAACCAATTGTAAACCCAGAAATACCAAACAGCAACACCAATGAAACAGTAACAATACTAGTTCTGATATTCAGCAGTAAAACAAAAGACTCACTTTTCAGTTTCTTAGCTCTCCAAACAGTGAACCTTTTAGGATTAAAAACCAGCATGTTTTTTACTCTCAAATTACTGAACTTTTAAATGTTAAAAATCCAGCCTCAACTCTCTGGAAAAAAAAAGACTGAAAGAGAACTGATCTTTTCCTCCCCAAAAAAACCAGCCCCTTTTCTGTCTTGAAATGACCCTATTTATAACCCAAAAATAGGTATGGGCAACATATTTTAATCAACCCATTTTAAGCTTTTCATACCATTATGTTTTGTTCCCCACACTTGCATGCCTTGTTCACTACACTTGCATGCCTTGTTCCCCACTAGCAAATGTCTTGTTTCCCACTAGCAAATATCTTGTCCCCCACTATGTATTAAACAATGCCTTATTTTAATATTATTAGTGCTTAGTGGATAGAGCACTCAAATTAACCATTTTTAAAACTTTAAATCCCAAAATACCCCTGAAACTATTGTAATTACAATTCTATCCTATCAGCAATATCCAATCCTCCTAATCAATTAACCAAACTATAGCAGCTATAACCAATCTTAAGTGAGAAATCCTAACAATTGACTAATTAAACACATGAAACTAACTCTCAATCAACGACATTAAGATTCATAAAACTCAAATCACAATTTAAGCTTGAAACTAAATTCAGACCAAATATCATCAAAATAAAGATTTAGTAATTAAACTAACACACTTCTAGATTAAACCTAAACAAGAACAAATGAATACTGTCAACATACTGAATGAAAACAAACTGACCTCATATGCAAGAAATGATGAACAACGACAAGAAAAGAAATAACATAACATAACTAAGAAAAGATAGAAACTAGAACGAGGCAAGATAATTAAAAGAAGCAAGAAGAGCGACAGATTCATGAACTTGTACTGCTGCTCACTACGTTCGATCATGGAAACACGCAGCTCATTGATATCAGTTTAACCAAAAGATAAGATGAAAAAGAAAAAGGAAATGGACCTTCATTTTTGCCAAAAAATGGATTTCCCAAGTGATTCAATACAGAAAACTCTTTGAGCAGAGTTGTGTAACAAAGGCAAATAACGAACAAAAGCTTCAAGCTTATGTTCCAAGAAACTCAAGTAAATCTGGAACCAAGACTCCGTCGGAAACTCGAACTCGTGGACTGAAAATGAGTCATTTTTTAATAGAGGGTTTTGAAGGTTTTGAGCCAGAGTTTCATGGCTGCTCGAGCATGATGACTGATGGAGTGTTTGGTCGTTCTGCAAAGGCTGCTGGTCGACGACTGTGGAGCTAGAGGGGCGGACTTTTGGTGACTGGTTGACGAGTGACAACATTGGGTTTGTTGGTAGCGCTGGTCGTCGATGGAGAAGGCTGGCCAGTGGTCAGCAGTGCAGTGACGGGAGCTTGGAGATAGCAGTGGGCATTGGTAGTAAAGCTGGCGTAAAGGGAGGTGGTCATTTGGACGAAGCTGGTGTGAAGGATGGAGCTCGCGGTTGGCGGACTGGATGGAGCTCGGAGATGGCAGTGGGGTGGTTGTTGGTTCGAAGAAGAAGAAAGAGGGCAGCCATGGAGGTCGAGGGAGCTTGAGGTATTGTTTGGAGAAGAAGATGAGAAGAGGGCAGCCATGGGGGTTGTTTGGAGCTGGAGGGGTCGTTTGGAGAAGAAGATGAGAAGAGGGGGCGGGTGGTTTAGGGTTTTTTTGTTAGTGGTTTATAAATGAAAATGAAAATGGGGAAAAAGGGGGGGTTGGTTGTTTGGGCTATGGGGCAGACCGGGTCGGGGATGGGGTATGGGCTAGGTATACGGGTTTCAATTTCAAAGGGGAAGAAAAATTGTTTGGGATGATGGAATTTAAATTGATTTGGCCCAAATATGACTTAAACACTCTTTTACTGTGCCTTTCTGTTCTTAATCTAATAAAACTAAAAATTCCAAAAATCCTAAATTAACTTATAGGACTAGATAAATTTATAAAAGTACTAACTAACTTTTAATAACAATTAACACACACAATCAAATAAAATCACATAACTTGGACATGAAATGCTAAAAATGCAAAAAAAAAACATTATTTTGTGATTTTCTTTCTCTTAAAAACAAAACATGGTTCAATTAATTCCTAAGTGCACAATTAAATCTTAAATGTGCATGCAATATATATTTTTGTGTTCTTCTTAATTAGAGTAGAAATAAACATGCACAAACAAAAATACAAATAAATCACAAACAACACAAAACCATTTTATTTTGAATTTTTGGGAGTAGTTCTCATAGAGCAAAAATCACATGCTCACACCGAGCTTGTAGGATCCTTTGCAGCTCACTCCGAGGACACGGTATAGTCCTTCCCAGTTTTGGACTAGCTTTCTTTCATTATGGTTTCGAGTGCTTAGGAGATTTGTTCTCCTGTATCATGCCCCAAAAACCGTGGAACGCGACTGGCGCTCAACCGAGTAAACCCGACTGAGCAAGCCTATTAGATTTTATTCTACCCAAACTAGTTCATGAATAAAGATGGAATGTTAACCCACTTTATCAAAACACTAAGCAATCTTCCATTAGAAACTTTCATTTCATTTCCGTTAATGACTTCATTCATATTTTTCAAAATAGTACAAGTTTACAAGTTTAATGAGAAACATGCTTATCAAGTACCAACATTTCTAGTCTGGACTACCAACATCAACCACCACCCACAAACAGTCTACGAAGCATCTAAATTCAATAGAAGAGTAATAGGGAAACGCCGGCAACAAGGCTCCGGCTTTACCTCAAAACGTGATGAGAAAATTAACAAAAGATACATGAAATGTCCCCGGGATGGAGTGGGGCTCACCAAGACAGCTGGGAAGAGAATACCGCTATCATTGGCCGATGCCGCCTGCTATGGAACCACCTGTATCATTAAACGATACAGCACCCCCGGCAAAAGGGACGTTAGCGCCGTCGAATAGCACTAGTATGTAAGGCTAAAAATCCTCTTCCATAATAGAATAACCATATAAACAAAGAAACATGAAACAGTAAGTAGAGTCAACAACATACACGCTTCCAATTTGCAACATGTAAGTCTTCTAGTTTACGAAAATAAAATAATATATATAGTTTTTGGTTGGGAGATCATTAGCACTAATATGAGTTATACCACTTTCTTTGTTAGCACGGAGTCCGATCACGACCCGATCGGCTAGGTAGTCCCTTTGGAGACATGTACCACAATCACAATTTCTAGTTTTAAATTTCCAGTTTTTGATTCCAAGCACAATACCACCATGTGTGCGGTATGGCGTCTGACCACAGCCCAATCGGCTAGGCTGCCTTCCCCCATATGCCATATGGGTTGGCGTTACCAGTTTACAAATGTTACCAATTTCATCCCAATTATGACCCACCCTTCCTCAGTTTTGCTAATAATACTCCCAAAAACATTTTTGATTTGATTGGATATTGTACACAATTGTAGTATAAATACCAATATACAAATATAGGATAAACGCAACCATGATTACCTCAATACCTTTCACCTTTTATAGTTTTTATTAATGTTCTCAATCTCTCTTGATAACAGTATTTCCTTGGCCCTTTGGGCCTTTCACAAGGTTCATCTTTTTCATGGCACGAAGGCCGCATTTGGTTTTCGACATTGTTATATCCTTTATTTTCCAAGGATCACTAATCAATATAAATGTATCAAACAGTCCGGGAATCATATATTTTCGAGTTCAATAGTAATAGAATCATCAAACACAAGGGATTCTTCCCATAGAGGAACAAGCCAACCAACAATTAAAATACACACTTAAGATATAAGCAAACAATCACCTCAATTATCCTTGAAGTACCCCATTTACCAACATGATAAAAGCACAATTTCAGTATCGGAATGTGTAAGAACTCGCATTACAATGAATGTATTTATAAGGCAAAGTGATATCTAGAACAGCCACTTGTGGGCATAGTTCGGGTATAAGACCTTTAAGCTATTCTATTATTTTGAAGTAGTTCATAACGGTTGGGTCAAGGATCATTTAATAATTGTTTCACACTTTCTCATTCGATTCATTTCTATACATCCTTACAGTTTATCAACAAGTAGACATATTCAATCAAGGCATTTAGTACACATAAGAGCAACTAGGAGCATTAAAGTGATCGAATTCTTTTCACCCAATTAGTATACTAATCCTCATTTAAAATTTGACTCAAGGCTATACCATTTTGGTAGACAAATCAAACTTAAACATACAAAAACAATACAGAATTCACTTCCAAGAGAGAAAGTTTAGCCTACATACCTTGATTGAGCTTTTCTTAAGTCCTACTATACTCCGAGACTCTTAGCAACGCCAATCTCTTAGTAACATGACAAATCAAATCACAAATTAGAGAGGCGATCGTAATTCTAGCTCACTTGAGCATATTTTCAAACACTAAGTGTGCATTATACTTTTAAAACCATTTTGTGAAAGATCTTATGCTAAAGAAATGATCCATTGCATTTTTTTGGTGAAATGAGGTCGTTTTATAACAAAAGCCCGATTTTTGCACAGCCGCGCCCCATGGGATGCCGCATGGGGCGCCGTGGTTGTGAAAAATCTGCTCAGAAAACGTTTTTGATTGCTCTTTGTACCTCCCCACAGGCACGACGCATGGGGCGCCGCGGTAGTGTAAAAGTTTGCGCTACTTTTGGTAATTTGGTCATAACTTCTGGTAGGAGTGTCCGAATGACAAACAGTTTGAAGCATTGGAAACTAGACTCAAAGAACTTTCATTTAATAGGTTATTAATCACATAATACCTTATATATATTTAGATATGCTTGTTTAAATTCTAGACTAGTGCAAGTACCTTTGGAATCATAGCTATTATGAAATTTTCCCATTTGGCCTACACTTAGGCCCCTACTTGGACCCCACCTTACTTATTATATGACTCATACACTTGTTTACCAAATCCATTTCACTTACATCATATCTATAGCACATAAAATATTATAATTAGTCTACTTGGCACTCCGAATCCTATATTGTTTTGCAAAATTTTCTGGGGCCTTACATACAGTTATAGTACATTTTGATTCTTTGTTTTTGGGCGGCCATTTGGACGAGCGAAGCTTCTCGCTTTTCATCCAATAGTTCAAGGGTCGCAGTCATGTTCTCGTTGTTTGAGCTCTCAGTGGTATGTCAGAATCTGGCGCTTGGCTTTCCGACCTCGACCGGTATCAAAGCCTCAGAACCGTATACCAGAGAGAAGGGTGTTTCCCCTGTGCTTGATTTTGGATTTGTTCGATATGCCCATAGCACTTCAGGTAATATTTCTCTCCATTTTCCATTTGTAGGTCCGGCTTGATCGTTTGTACAAGGGTGGTAGGGTGTCGAAAGGATTCTTTTGATTTTGTGATCTTTGAGGAACTATGTTACTTTGCTTCTGATGAACTGCTTCCCGTTATCACATGTTATATCGGAAGGAATCCCGAATCGGCACATGATGTGGTCCCAGATGAAGTTAATGAATTTGTTTTCTCTTATATTTTTGAAGGCATGCGTTTCCATCCATTTTGAGAAGTAGTCAATCATAAATAAAATAAATCTAGCTTTACCTGGTGCCGTTGGTAGAGGTCTGACGATGTCCATCCCCCACTTCATGAACGGCGATGGTGATAAGACCGAATGTAGATGTTCACCGGGTTGGTGAATCATTGGGGAAAATCTCTGGCATTTGTCGCACTTACGGACGAACTCTTTGGTGTCCTTTTCCATGTTGTCCCAATAGTAGCCTGCTCTGATCACCTTTCAGACTAAGGAGTCGACACTGGAGTGATTTCCGCAATTTCCCTCATGGATTTCTCGGAGCACATAATTTGTATCCCTCGGCCCCAGACATACTGCCAGGGGCCGATCGAAGGTTCTTCTGTACACAGTTCTATTTTCATCGAGCGAGAATTGGGCTACTTTGGTTCGTAGGGCCCTTAATTTTTTTGGGTCCGCGGGTAGCTTCCCACTTTCCAAAAAATTGATATTTTTATTTTTCCAATCCCAGGTCTGTCATGACCCAACCGATGGGCCGCGATGGGTACCTGGTACCTTACACAATTGGGTACCTACATAACTTATCTTTTTATGTCATACTATCATAGGTAACTGAGCCGGAAGGCTGCCGTGAGATAAGTAGAATTCAACATGTGATACCAACTTATACCCAAGACATACGAGCCCATAAGACCAAAATAGCCACTCGTACACTGAACATAGGCCGACAAGATCATACAATCCTTTACATACATGACATTTGTATAAAAGCCTCTAAGAATACATAATTTTCATAAATGTCGGGACAGAGTCCCGCCATACCACACAATACACGTCTAAATCATATAACCAAACAAGAAACTCTGAAGCAAATAGAGCGCACCAACATCTTCCGCTGAGCTGATGGCCTGCTTGGAGGGCTATCGACCTGTCTATTGGGACCTGCGAGCATGAAACGCAGCATCCCCAGGAAAAAGGGACGTCAGTACGAATAATGTACCGAGAATGTAAGGCACATAAATAAGTACATAACAGACATGGAAGAAATATAGAATAAATGACTCAATCTGTAAGTCTGGATAACTCTGTAAATCATGAAATACTTATAGTGTCATGGATATGCATATGAATGTCATGTCATGCATAGGTACATGTATTCCTAACATCATAAATCCTCTGAGGGCATCCCATCATATGATCTTGGCCAATGGGGGCAAATTATCAATGTATACCAGTTGATCAGGTGGTGGTGCTCATATAATGCTGTAACCTTTTTCCATATCCCATATATATATAATACACATATATATATGTGTATATAACGCCATCTGGTCATGGATCAATGTATATGTATAAATGCATGAGATGCATAAGAAATACGTTGATAAAATTTTCTCGGATTGCCATAAAAATGAATATGCCTTTCCGGTAAACTTTATCAAATACGTATTTTTCTGAGACCCATGAACAGAAGATATAATAATAATTCACATGTGGAATCAATAATACTGACACCCCTATGATTTCTATGGATAGAGTCATTTATGAATGTTGTGCATTTGCTCATTTCGTTTATTTTGTATGGATCATGCCGAAAAGAAAGAAGGGATAGCCTTAACATACCTGGGCCAATCCTCTAGACAATCCTTCTAACGCATGCCAATTACGACGAAACAATTGAATAGGGATCAATTCGTACGAAATACCAGAAGCAATAACGTTGCTATAGAAAGATAATCTTGGCTAATACTTTTCCATAAGAACTTAGCAGTAACGTTTGGCTTTTTTTTGGAAAATGATATTTGATTGAACTTTTTTCTTAAGAGAATAGATATTACATTAGAAAGGATGAGGAATCTTGGATGACTCTCCTAGATAGAACATTATTATGTTCTTGTTTTAAGAAAGTTGAAGATAAATTGTGAATTTGGAAAGTCATGCTTAATTATTATGTGGGCCCCACATGTCTAGCTTGGTGTCATGCTTCTTTCTCAAAGTGTGACACCTTGAAACTTTAATACTTAGTCATTACATGTAAATGGATAATTGCCATGTTGGGGGAGGGGTTTAATCTTATCCCAATATTATTAATTAACTAGGTAATGACCCATTACCAGATAATTAACAAATTTCCTACGTAATTAAAAATTATCTCAAATTACATAGAATATTACTCACTTTTAATACAAATTAGACACCTTACTATCATGACCATGTGGCACCTTGTATGGTACTAGTCCATAAATACCAGGTATTTTAGCTCGGCCCAAATTTTATCCCAACATGCCAAACTTGGACGAAAATTCCTTTTCTTTGACTTCCTCCCCATATTACCTTCACGAATTTAATCATCACATGTTTGAACTAGCCTAATCCTTATAATCTCCCAATAATCTTTTTCTTTCGACTAATGTCAATTACCTTACGACAAATTCAACGTACAATACTATAGGGTACAACATTGTCGTTATTTAATACTACAAAGTGAAACATCATCGTAATGTAGTATTGCAAGGCGTAAAATCATCGTAATATAATACTGCGGGATGTAATATTGCAGGGGGTAACATCATTTCCCCATTTGGAACATTCATCCTCGAATGTTGATTGATGTTCTTATCATTTTCATAACCTATAGCTCTTGCTAATACCTTAACACTCTCCTTGCCATTTAGGCAGTTGTTCTGTGAATAAATCCAAAGGCTAGGGCATTCCCCCTTTTAGGCCTCTTTCCCACGCCATAAGTTGTGATCGAATTCCTTGCAATCTCATAACTGTTGCTACCTTCCATCTTGTAGTTTCTACAATATTGACCTTATAAGTGTGCCTATGCAACTCTCATTTACTTTTTCCTACAGTTTTTAGCCAATCGTAATGTTCTTCGCTTGGTATTTTGCCAAACTTACGAATATTGCTATATCTTATTTTATAAACCTGGTAATCCATTCGTATGACTTTATTGTATCTACGTAAGTCATAGTATACCATAACTCTTACCTCGATTCTCATTACTGAGGTCTGCTACAAAATTCGAGGTTACTTTCATTGCTTATCGTATACGTATAAATATGTGTTCTCTAATGCTTCCACGTTACTATTCATCTTAAGAAGGACGGCCTAATCTCCTCTCATATTTTATAACTTATATCCATCCATTGTTGATTCATCTCAATTTTGATCCATAATCCACCCTTGATAACTTAACCTTTTCTGTAATACTACCGCTAAGATTCACATTTTATTGGGGATCATCTGAAATGATCACCTGGGCGATATCATGCTTTCATAACCGTATCTCACAATATCCCAATGTGATTTACCTTGTGGGGTATTTTAATCCTGACCAATTCATGAACTCATTACTCAATTGAAGGCCCAAACGTCATCCCTTATTTATAACAATTACACCCTTATTCTACTACCAGGGAAACATTCCTTTTCTTCTAAATTCTATTAGTCTTAGACACTTTTGAGTTCGTTTAGGCTATGCTGGGCTTTCAATAACTTAGAGAAACCATCAGCTCCTTTGTTTTCACGGGCTTAGTTCCGAGGACTTATCCATTTTCGTCACATTCTCACTTGCCTTCTTCTTATCCCTACTCTTGCTTTCTAAGACCCTGTCATTCTATCATACTTTAGTTTGCGATCGATTCCCTTATGCTCTTCTGGAACATCGAGACATCACTTCATCTCTAACTCTTCTTTTACTCTCTAGTTAGACCTTTCAGTACTTAGAAACCATAGGCTGGAAGGTATGCCACTAGCGAAGCTGTTATCATTCATGGATACCGAATCCCCGCGCTTCTAGCCTCTTATCCGCAGTATGGACTATTAATAGCCTTGTGCATTTGAGTATCTTGTAAGTTGTTCACCTTTTCCTTACTTACCTTAAAATATGGCCTCGAATTCTTCTATCTCTTTCATAACCTCCCTTCCACATAGGTATAATCGACAACCATAACTTGAAACTCTTATTATAACACAGTGCATACACAATCTGGTGGGAGCTTCATACAAACTTCTTATGAGGTCTGTACTTTTCCAACCGGTTTTATCGTAGGGCTGTTATAGAATATGGTTGTTTTACTTCCTCTCTTGTACCTCTGATATTAAGAGTGATCCTGCAATGTTCTCAATCACGATTTCTACAATTTCTGGGTCCAATAATTAAATTCCTTATTTACTTCGTTGATGTAACTCTTTAGTTTTCTCCTTCTTCTGATCGGCCTTTATGTTGTCTTAAGTTATCTTCCAATATGCGGCTCATGGTATTAGTTATTACTTTATCCCTCCATGGGCGTTGTGGAATATCCATGATACAATCTTCTAACAATTTATTCATTTGTCTATAACCTGGGCTCAATTCTTTCTTTTAACTTATACCGGAATCTTCTACGGTTGTATTATTGTCAACATATATGTTGCATGGATAATACTACGAACTCTTAAGTGTGTTCATATCGTAACCAACTCTGGATCATTGATCGAATAATTCCTTCGTTCCTTCTCAGTTGTCTTTAAACGTAAGCCATTACCTTTCCTGGTCTTTCATCTCTTTGTTGGTGCATACTTAGCTTATCTTAGCTCTCACGCATACTGGACTTTTCGTACAACTCATATGATCTTCAAATATTGATTTTGATTTTACTTCTCGTTCACTAGCCACGGTAGGTTCCTCTTTCTTATGGAGGATGTACAAATGTTGTTGCGAAACTGTTGTTTGAAGACCATTTCCTCTTTAGGTCATTATGCTTAGGTTGAATCTTCTTCCTCATTTCCTCAACTAGTTTTTCATTGTAGTACTTAGGGAGGACCCTCTGACTCTTGTAAAGATGTGATCTTATTACATCGTATATCCAATAAATGTTTTGATGTCCTTCCTCGCCTACAATTATCCGTAGTTACTTACCTCCACGCCCTTGTGCTTATAGGGTTGCTTCTGAACAAGTATTTGAGTGTCTCCCCAGTGGAACTCTCTTTTATTCCTATAACATCCATAAGGTACCTTTAACTACCCTGACTCTTATTTGAATATATCTCGAGTATTATAATGACATTACAACGAGACTGAATTCTCCATGTTGGGGTTTACTACATTTATCTTGCATGATTTGCTGATTTGTCTGTAACTTCTTGTCTAGTCATCACTAGGCTCTTGCTAAATCAACTACTAACTACTCGTCAGCTCATTCTCATATCCATATTCCGTGTTGTAAGGCCCTATGAAAACTTGTACTTAAAACCTGGTAGCTCGGACCTTTTGTACTGATCTATGCTATAAAAAGTCAAGAAATATTGTTTTCCAGAAAATGCGATTCTGCGGTCGAGAATGCGGTCGCATATCAGGTATACAGACCGCATAATCGCCGCAAAGGGAGTCATTGTGTTGGTCGAATTTGAGGTTAAATATGCGATCAGATATGCGATCGCATAACCGATATGCGGACCGTATAGTCGTCGCATATTTCCCTTGGGATTTTTGTGAGGGGAAGTTCTGCGGTGCATTATGCGACCGCAGAACGAGTATGCAGACCGCATTTCTGCAGCATACCTAGGTAGTGTGTTCAGATGTTGAGAGCACTTTTGCGGTCCATTCTGCAGACCGCATTTCCACTCTGCGATCGCAAATGCGATCATAGACTTGACTCGGGGCTCCAATTTTCTAAATTTTAAACCTGACCCCTTCTTCAATAAAACACCCCAACCCCTTATTTTAACATATTTTCTAAACAAAAGTAGAGAGAGGGAAGAGAGAATTCTTGAGAGATAAAGTCCTACCTTTATCAATTTGATTCTTCAAAGTCACTCGAGCCGGGAAATTTCAAGTAATTGTCTTCATCTCCGTTCTTGAAGGTAAAATCCCCAACCTTTTTTCATTGTTTTCAGATTAAAACAAAAAGGGGGATTCTCATGCGTTAATTCTTGAAAATGGAAGTTGAGATACACATGCATGTCCTTTAAAACCTAGAATCTAGTAAGAGGAATTGGGTAGAACTAAAGATTTGCAAAAGAGGGGTTGGAAACCTAAGTAAGTTCGGGCTGAGTTTGTGAACTTCAATTCTAAGTTATATGTGCTAACTTGTGAACTAGATTGACGGTACTAGGCTGTTGGTGAATTGAAAGTAGAAGTTAAAAAGGGAATTCGACTCCAGGTATGTATGGCTAACTTTAACCTTAGCAAAGTCACCTTGTTGGTGTGTGTGTGTATTTGGTATGTGTTACTTATGTGGGCTATTTGTGAAATTCTTGTGATTAATATGCCTTGAACGTTGTTGGTTAAGTTTTCCGTTATAGTGGTGTGAGTAAAATGGCAATAACACAAGTGCGTGTGGGTATGAATGTGTTACGTGGTAAGAGATGTGGAACAAACGATGGAAAGAAATCATAATTGATACAATTGAAACAACTGTGGCAATATTATACGTGACTTGTTGTGGGCAATTATCGTTGTTACTTGAATTGTGTACGAGTTATCGTATATGTTGGAATTGGTATTGATGTTTATGAACACTCTTTGTGAATTGTTGTTGTTGTTGTTGGGTGAAATATGATTGTCCGGTGGGATCGGGTTGCGCGCCGCAACACGAAATAATAAGGTGTGGGTTGTGGTGATAAGGGTGGCCGAGGTAATAAGGGCGGAAAAGTGATCGAAATCACTATTGAAATAAAAACATGTGAAAGGTGTGAAACAGTTGATGTGATGAAATAATGTTGAAAGGGGAAAAGGAGAGATTGTGGAGTTGTTTGGCTTTGGTTGTTCCTTTCTTGTGCATTTGATTGTTGATTCTATTACTAGTTGTTATCTGTGTATTTCTTGATTTTACTTGGGATAACGTTTGTTTATACATACCAGTACAATTCAAATGTACTGACGTCCCTTTTGCCGGGGCGCTACATTCGTGTTATGATTGTAGGTGGTTCCATAACAGGTACTCCAGCCCACCGACAGTAGCACTCCTTTATCTCCCGTCAGTTGATTTGGTGAGCCCCTTTCCTCTCGGGGCCCTGCGTGGCTCATACGCTTTTCTTCCCGGAGTCTTATTTTGGTATTTGTTTAAGGTATAGCCGGAGCCTTGTTTCCTTCATTTCCGTATTATTATTCAGTTGTATTTAGAGGCTCCGTAGACAGGAAACGTGGGTTATGTACTTATGTATTTTGGGCAGTATAACTTGTAAACCATGCTAAATAACTATGTATGTTATGTAAATCTCGTAAGAATGTGTTTAAATTTATAAATGGCTATTTCACTTGGTTAATGGGTAATGTAAACGCAGGGTATCACGTGGAATAGGAAAAGCACCCAGGTCTGCTTGGCTGGGGGCTACCCGGTCGAGCGCCGGTCGCGCCCCTCGGTTTTTGGGGCGTGACAAACTTGGTATCAGAGCCTAAGGTTTTAACGTGTCCTAGGATGTCTCGGAGCCGTGTCTAGTAGAGTCCTCCTTATCGGTGTGTTGTCGACCACATCTATAAGTTGGAGGCTACATGGCATTTAGGAAATTACCTTCTTCTTTGTTACTCTATATCGTGCGGTGAAATGAAAAGTGGAAGTATTTACATCTAACTCGTGATCTGTTCCAAATTTTCTGTAATGGCACCTAACAAGAGAGCTAGACTCGGCCTCCGGGCCAATGCCACCCCACGTGTGGCTGTGAATCATGTACTTGATGTCGTGGGTGAGAGTGACTCCCCGGTCTCGAATCTGCCTGGCCCATCTATTCCAAATCCAAGTATTCCTATTCCAGCTGTGGCAGAGGGTGCTACTATCCCTCCTGCTAATATTCCTGATCTTGATGCAATTCCAGCTTCCAGTCCCGGGGTTTCTGATGGGGACCTTAGAGAAGCCATCCATATGTTGACCCAGTTAGTGGCCGCTCTAGCCCAGAAATCTCATGATGCCCCTGCGCCCCCCAGCGGACAGGGAGATTCCGCCTGCTCCAGAGTCAACCAGTTTCTGCGGTTGGCCCCTCCAGAGTTCACGGACACAGACCTAGAGGCCGATCCGCAGGATTTCCTTGATCAAATGTATAAGACCCTTCGAGTGATGAAGGCTACAGAGACGGAAGGGGTTGAGTTGGCTTCATACAGGTTGAGGGGAGCAGCGTATTCGTGGTTCGAGATATGGGAGGATTCCCGTGGGGAGGGAAGACCTCCGGCTAGATGGGATGAGTTTGTAGATGCATTCATGGACCACTTCTTGCCTGCCGAGACAATGGCGGCCCGTGCCACAAAGTTTGAGGTCCTCAAGCAGGGCAGTATGAGTGTTTGGGAGTACCACTTGGAGTTTGTGAGGTTGTCCAAGTATGCTCCTCAGTTAGTGTTGACCATGGATGCTTGAGTTCTGCGATTCGTTCAGGGTCTTAGTCCTTTGGTGGTGAATGAGGCTGCTACAGCGGCCTTACACTCAGATATGAATTATGGGAAGATTGTGGGGTTCGCTCAGGCCACAGAGGCTAGGAAGTTGAAAATACGGGCAGAAAGGGAGAGTAGCAGCAGGGCCCGATTAGTAGGTCACTCAGGGAGACCAGTTCCAGGGAGAGGGCCATCAGGGCCGTCCCAGTCATATGCCCAGTCCTCAGGAAGCGCACCACCATCTGTGCACAGTTATCAGCAGGGCAGTTATTTGAGATCAGGTTCAGACAGTAGGAGACCCCATCATTCAGGTCATCCAGGAGGGAGATCACAGCAGCAAGGGAGGGCTTCATGCCCCAAGTGTGGGAGGTTCCATTCCGAGACTTGTTATTTGGATATTCCGGTGTGTTATAGATGCGGGATGAGAGGTCATATTTAGTGGGACTGTCGTGTGCCCAGTCAGGGCATGGGTGGGGGATTTGCTTAGTCATCCGATTCTTCAATTGCCACATCATCCGTGCGTCCTCCAGCCCTAGTAGGGCACATTATAGTTAGGGGTGGAGCTCGTGGTAGAGGTGTATCCAGCTGGTTTTATGCCTTGAGTGGTCGCCAGAGTGCAGAGGCTTCCCTAGATGTTGCTACAGGTATCTTGTCTACTCAGGCCATTGATTGTTATGCTCTTATTGATCCAGGGTCCTCTTTGTCTTATGTCACCCCATTCATTGCTTCAAGTTTTGGGGTAGAACCCGAACAGCTTCATGAGCCGTTTTCTGTGTCGACTCCGGTTGGTGATTATGGGAATGAACTGGCTTTATTTGTGCTTTGCTAAACTTGACTGCCGAACGAGAGAAATGAGGCTTGAGTTCCCTAATGAGTCAGTTATTGAGTGGAAGGGAAAAGGTGTGGTGCCTAAAGGTTGATTTATTTCCTACCTTAAGGCTTCGAAGATGATTAGGAAGGGGTGTATCTACCATTTGGTTCGGGTGGAGGACACCACTTCAGAAGTGTCTGTCCCCGAGTCCGTGCCAATCGTGAATGAGTTTCTTGAAGTGTTTCCGGACGAGCTTCAAGGGATCCCGACAGATAGGGAGATTGATTTCGGGATTGATGTATTGCCAGATACGCGGCAGATATCTATTCCACCATACAGAATGGCGCCAGCGGAGTTGAGGGAGTTAAAGGAACAGTTGAAGGATTTATTAGAAAAGGGGTTCATACGGCCATGTGAGTCACCGCGGGGTGCCCCAGTTCTTTTTGTCAGAAAGAAGGATGGGTCGCTCTGGATGTGTATTGATTATCGGCAGCTTAACAAGGTCACCATCAAGAATAAATATCCTTTGCCTCGGATAGATGATTTGTTCAACCAATTGCAATGTGCGAGGTTCTTTTCCAAAATTGATCTACGGTCCGGGTATCACCAATTGAAGATCAGAGAACAGGATATTCCTAAGACCGCCTTCAGAACTCGCTATGGTCACTTTGAATTCTTGGTCATGTTTTTTGGGCTAACCAATGCCCCGACAGCTTTCATGGATCTTATGAATCGGGTCTTCAAGCCATTTCTAGACTCCTTTGTGATTGTTTTCATTAATGACATCCTTGTTTATTCGCGGAGCCGGGAGGATCATGCCGATCACCTCAGGGCAGTTCTGCAAACCCTTTATTAGCACCAGTTGTATGCTAAATTTACAAAATGTGAATTTTGGTTGGAGTCTGTTACCTTTCTGGGCCACGTTGTTTCTAGTAAAGGGATTCAGGTGGATCGCCAGAAGATTGCAGTAGTAAAAGATTGGCCTAGACCCACAACCGGACGGAGATCCATAGCTTCTTGGGTTTAGCGGGGTATTATCGGATGTTTGTGGAGGGACTCTCTACCCTCGCCTCCCCTTTGACTAAGTTGACGCAGAAAGCAATTAAGTTCCAATGGTCCGACGCTTGTGAGAAAAAATTTCAGGAATTGAAGTCGAGATTGACCTCGGCGCCGATATTGACCTTGCTGGAAGGCACGGAAGGATTTGTGGTTTATTGCGATGCCTCCAGGGTCGGTTTGGGGTGTGTGTTGATGCAACATGGGAAGGTTATAGCGTATGCTTCAAGGCAACTCAAGAATCACGAGAATAATTATCCGACGCATGATTTGGAGCTTGCGGTAGTTGTATTTGCCTTGAAAATATGGCGGCATTATCTTTATGGGGTCCATATGGATGTGTTCTCGGACCACAAGTGTCTCCAATATTTATTCAAGTAGAAGGAGTTGAATTTAAGGTAGCGACGATGGTTAGAATTGATCAAGGATTATGATATGGATATTTTATACCATCCAGGGAAGGCGAATATGGTGGCCGACGCTCTCAGTCGGAAGTCCATGGGTAGTTTGGCTCATTTGGGAGCGGATCAGAGGCCTTTGGCTCGGGAGGTTTATCAATTGGCCAGTCTGGGGGTTCGTATTTCGACCTCAGGCAAAGGGAAGGTTATGGTGCGTAATGGAGCAGAATCGTCACTGGTAGCGGATGTCAAGGAAAAGCAGTTCATTGATCCAACATTAGCACAGATGAAGGAGGCCATTTTGAATAACAAGACTTCGACATTTTAACTCGGTGGTGAGGATGGCATATTACGATGTCAAGGTAGGCTATGTGTTCCAGATGTGGATAATCTTCGGGGGAGGGTAATGGCGGAGGCTCATAATTCCAGGTATTTTGTGCACCCAGGTTCTACGAAAATGTACCGTGATCTCAAGGAAATTTATTGGTGGAACGGTATGAAGAGGGGTGTGGAGGACTTTGTATCTAAATGTCCGAATTGTTAGGGAGTAAAAGCCGAGCACCAGTGGCCTGGTGGGTTAACTCAGCTTACGGGAAATACCAATGTAGAAATGGGAGATGATCAAAATGGATTTCATGGTAAGGTTACCTCGCACCCAGCGCAAGTTCAACTCAATTTGGATAATAGTGGATCGACTCACCAAATCAGCTCACTTCTTGCCAGTCAAGTCCACGGATATTGCGGAACAATATGCTCAATTGTATATCAAGGAAATAGTAAGGCTTCATGGCACTCCACTTTCTATCATCTCAGATCGAGGGGCCCAGTTCACAGCTAATTTTTGGAAGAGATTTTAGCAAGGTTTGGGTGCTCAGGTGAATCTCAGCACAGCTTTCCATTCGCAGACTGATGGTCAAGTAGAGCGGACTATTAAGACTCTTGAAGATATGTTACGGGCTTCTGTCTTGGATTTCAAAGGTAATTGGGATGATCACTTGCCACTTATAGAATTTGCTTACAATAACAACTTTCATGTTAGCATTCAGATGGCCCCATTTGAGGCATTGTACCGGAGGTGATGTAGGTCTCCGATTGGATGGTTCGAAGTGGGTGAAGCAGAATTGTTAGGGCCAGATCTCGTGCACCAGGCTATGGAAAAAGTTAAAATCATTTAGGAAAGGCTGAAAGCTGCTCAGAGTCGCCAGAAATCTTACGCGGACATTCGTCGAAGAAAATTGGAATTCCAAGTAGATGATTGGGTGTTCTTGAGGGTATCTCATATGAAGGGAGTCATGCGATTTGGGAAGAAAGGGAAGTTGAGTCCTAGATATTTCTGACTGTATCGGGTCACTCAAAGGATAGGACAGGTGGCCTATATACTGGAATTGCCCCCTACAATGTCATTAGTGCACTCGGTGTTCCATGTGTCTATGTTAAAGAAAGTGGTTGGAGACCCATGCACCATCGTGCCAATCGAGGCTATCGAGGTCAATGAATAGTTATCATATTAAGAAATTTCGGTCGCTATTCTTGATAGGCAAGTCCGCAAATTGAGAAACAAGGAAGTTGCTTCAGTTTAAGTGCTATGGCAAAGTCAACAAGTCGAGGAAGCCACGTGGGAAGTGGAAGGTTAAATGAAAGAAAAATATCCCCATCTGTTTGAACAAGTCTAGTAGTGATCGTGCGAACTCTTGTCTCTAAGTAAATTAATATTGTGTTCAATCTGGTGCAAAGACACCCCATATTTTTCCCTAAATGCTTTACTATTGTAACTCTTCAAGTTGTGCAAGAATTGTATGTGTTGTGATTAACTGTGTCATGCGCAAGCCCCTTTTTGGTAAATGAAAGTTTTGTAAGAACTCATGTGATAAGTGAATGATTAAAGGTAGTGTAGATTGGCAATGATTAATTGGAATGCGTATAGGTAATGAATTGAATACCAGTTGTAGAGATAATAGGGATAGCGTAATGGTGCTTGGAAATAATGTTTTGGGGGGCTCTCTGACTGGTAGATAAGTCTAATTACAAAGGGAACTCTGGCAAAAAAAAATTCAAAAATTGGGAGTTTGCATATCATGTTTTCAAAACCAACCGATTTCCAAAATCCTCATTCGAGGACGAATGATTTTAAGTGGGGGAAGATGTAAGGCCCTGTGAAAACTTGTACTCAAAACCTGGTATCTCGAACCTTTTGTACTGATCTATGGTATAAAAAGTCAAGAAATACTGTTTTCCAGAAATGCGATTCTGCGGTCGAGAATGCGGTTGCATATCAGGTATGCGAACCGCATAATTGCCGCAAAGTGAGTCAGTATGTTAGTCGAATTGGAGGTTAATTATGCGATCCAATATGTGATCGCATAATAGATATGCGGACCGCATAGTCATCGCATATTTCCCTTGGGATTTTTGTGAGGGGCAGTTCTGCGGTGCATTATGCGAACGCAGAACGAGTATGCGGACCGCATTTCTGCCGCTTACCCAGGTAGTGTGTTCAGATGTTGAGAGCACTTTTGCGGTCACTTATGCGGACCGCATTTCCACTATGCGATCGCAAATGCGATCGCAGACCTGACTTTGGGCTCCAATTTTCTAAATTTTAAACCCTACCCCTTCTTCAATAAAACACCCCAACCCCTTATTTTAACATATTTTCTGAACAAAACTAGAGAGAGGGAAGAGATAATTCTTGAGAGATAAAGTCCTACCTTTATCAATTTGATTCTTCAAAGTCACTTGGGCCGGGGAATTTCAAGTAATTGTCTTCATCTCCGTTCTTGAAGGTAAAATCCCCAACCTTTTTTCATTGTTTTCAGATTAAAACAAAAAGGGGGATTCTCATGCGTTAATTCTTGAAAATGGAAGTTGAGATACACATGCATGTCCTTTAAAACCTAGAATCTAGTAAGAGGAATTGGGTAGAACTAAAGATTTGCAAAAGAGGGGTTGGAAACCTAAGTAAGTTCGGGCTGAGTTTGTGAACTTCAATTCTATGTTATATGTGCTAACTTGTGAACTAGATTGACGGTACTAGGCTGTTGGTGAATTGAAAGTAGAAGTTAAAAAGGGAATTCGACTCCAGGTATGTATGGCTAACTTTAACCTTAGCAAAGTCACCTTGTTGGTGTGTGTGTGTATTTGGTATGTGTTACTTATGTGGGCTATTTGTGAAATTCTTGTGATTAATATGCCTTGAACGTTGTTGGTTAAGTTTTCCGTTATAGTGGTGTGAGTAAAATGGCAATAACACAAGTGCGTGTGGGTATGAATGTGTTACGTGGTAAGAGTTGTGGAACAAACGATGGAAAGAAATCGTAATTGATAAAGTTGAAACAACTGTAGCAATATCATACGTGACTTGTTGTGGACAATTATCGTTGTGACTTGAATTGTGTACGGGTTATTGTATATGTTGGAATTGGTATTGATGTTTATGAACACTCTTTGTGAATTGTTGTTGTTGTTGTTGGGTTAAATATGATTGTCCGGTAGGATCGGGTTGCGCGCCGCAACACGAAGTAATAAGGTGTGGGTTGTGGTGATAAGGGTGGCCGAGGTAATAAGGGCGGAAAAGTGATCGAAATCACTATTGAAATAAAAACATGTGAATGTTGTGAAACCATTGATGTGATGAAATAATGTTGAAAGGGGAAAAGGAGAGATTGTGGAGTTGTTTGGCTTTGGTTGTTCCTTTCATGTGCATTTGATTGTTGATTCTATTGTTGGTTGTTATCTGTGTATTTCTTGATTTTACCTGGGGTAAAGTTTGGTTATACATACAAGTACAATTCAAATGTACTGACGTCCCTTTTGCCGGGGGCGCTACATTCCTGTTATGATTGTAGGTGGTTCCATAACAGGTACTCCAGCCCACCGACAATAGCACTCCTTCACCTCCCGTTAGTTGAATTGGTGAGCCCCTTTCCTCTCGGGGCCCTGCGTGGCTCATGCTGCTTTTCTTCTTGGAGTCTTATTTTGGTATTTGTGTAAGATATAGCCGGAGCCTTGTTGTCGGTATTTTCGTATTATTCTTCAGTTGTATTTAGATGCTCCGTAGACAAAAAATGTGGGTTATGTACTTTTGTATTTTGGGAGTATAACTTGTAAACCACGCTAAGTAACTATGTATGTTATGTAAATCTCATAAGAATGTGTTTAAATTTATAAATGGCTATTTCACTTGGTTAAATGGTAATGGAAATTCAGGGTATCACGTGAAATATGAAAGGCACCTAGGTCCGCTTGGCTGGGGGCTACCTGGTCGAGCGCCGGTCGTGCCCCTCGGTTTTTGGGGCGTGACACGCGTAATCACTCTTGGGTTATTTGCTTTGTCTAACTTACCTCTTGCACTGACTCTTTATTTATCAGTAACTTTCCAGGCAGGAACCCATACTTTATTTTCTGACGTCGTGCTTACATAACGTTCTGGAATCATAGCATATCTGTATGATTTGTATAAGTTCAATCTCATTCCATTCTCATTTTTATGGCACTCTTCCACTACCATTCCATAGTTACTAGAACAACTTAATTTTGTCTTAATGCCACATTACTCCATATTCCCTCGTTTAGTGGAGTACTAAGATTTAGAGTTATGATGATCTATGTATAGATGCTTTACCTTTTCATCTCTGGCATCTTTTCACATCATCGATGACTTTTACACGACTTGCAATAATCCTTCTATACCAAGGATAACAAAATTCCTTACTCGCAAGGGTGATACTTTATGTAACTAGTATATACAATCCCTTAAGCTTAACTTTGATTACATTTCTTGCTTCAGGAAAGCGTCTTCCTGAATGACCATTCTCTGACTTTCTCCTGCATATTCTTCTGTTGTCTATTATACTATCACCAGAACGAAATCTTAAATTCTCATGATGCCGACCATTATCAAATCACTCAGTCCCTAATTCATGTTTAATTTATCTTGTTCACCAATCCATACTGGTTTCTATTACTCTGGGGTCTATCTTTTCCTTCTGTTAATCACGTTAGAGTCGTGAACTTATTTATCGAAATGAGGATATAATTTATGACCTATACTCTTTTGTTATCTCAAGGCATGTCACCTCTCGTCTTTTCCTTCAATTGACTATAGACTCTGTAATACTGTCATATTTTCGATCTATCGCTGTCATTCATGTATCATATCTTACTCATAATGCTTCATTAACTCTTTTCTTATTTCCCGCTAACATTTATGTTTGTCACTTTATTCTGAAAACTCGAACAAGACAATTTTTTTGTCTTTAGCTCCCCTTGCTCCATCCAGTGGCTCTTCGGGTTGCTTAACGTTCTCTCTTTATTAGGGACGCGAGCCATACTAAGGTAATATTTATCCCTTCCAAGCTTTTCATTCCTTTCTTCTGATTGTTTTTTCATGATAATATCCACATCTAATTGTAATATTCTAGAGTGCACCATCTAGGTGCCTCACAAAGAGATCTATTAACACCTTTGTAATATCCTTCAGAAATGTCAGCTAACACAAACAATCCATTTACCATTTTGGGTTACCCTAACCCCAGTCGGATCCTTATATCATGTCATTTCTTAAACTACACATGTTAGCCCCCAATAGTGTATAACTGAGATGGTGTTGCCAATTCTACATACATCTGTTACTGTTGAAGGTAAGTCACAATGCTTATACTTTTCTGCCGGAGTTGAAAATATCGATAATCTTCATTAACAGGGTACCTCATACCCTTCTCATCTTGCTCCTTTTACTTGTTGAAGCTTGTATCTATCTTCTGAATTTCCTATCGCCTTTCTATATAGAAGTGGATAGATATTCTTACATTAAGGCTCCTTATCAAGAAGCTTACACGTAAGGTACACACATGTTTTGCTGAAGACCTCACATTTATCCATCACAGGATTGATGCAAACTTGAGTTCCTCTAACTCAACTCTTCCACAACTATATCTCTTACCAACCGTCTTTCTGGATGTACGCATCATTATATTACAAAAAAATAGAGTTTAGGAAATTGAGTTCTTACAACTAAGCTCTACCACAAGATCTATAGTAAGAAGAAAGAGTGACAGTCCTAAATGTCATGTAGCCTCTTGCTTATAGGTGTGGTGCACGACACACCCATAAACAAGACTCTACTAGACACAACTTGTAGATTCCATAGGATAGAACTACTCTGATACCACTTTTGTCACGGCCCAACCGATGGGCCGCGACGGGCACCCGGTACCTTACTCAACCGAGTTCCTACATAATGTATCTTTTCATGTCATACTATCATAGATAACTGAGGCGGTAGACTGCTGTGAGATAAGTAGACTTCAACATGTGATACCAACTTATAAACAAGACATACGAGCCCATAAGACCAAAAGAGCCACTCTGTCACGACCCACACCGATGGACCGTGACGGGCACCCGGTACCTTAATCAACCGAGTACCAACGTAACATATCTTTCTTATTACATCATCATATACATGTGACATACGGGCCTAATAGGCCAACATGATCTTTTATAAACATGTAACATAGGTCGACAAGGCCGCACAATTGTTCACGTACACGACATATTTCTACAAGCCTTTAAGAGTTCATAAATTCCAAAAAGGTCGGGATAGAGTCCCGCCATACCAGCAATACACGTCTAAATCATACTAACCAAACACGCAACTCCGAAGCAAATGCAGCGTACCAACATCTTCTGCTGAGCTGATAACCTACTTGGAGGGCTCTCGACCTGTCTATCTGGACCTACGGGCATGAAACGCAGCATCTCCAGGCAAAAGGGACGTCAGTACGAATAATGTACCGAGTATGTAAGGCACATAAATAAGTACATAAGAGACATGGAAGAAATATAGGGTACATGACGCAACCTGTAAGTCTGAATAACTTTGTAAATCATAATTTACTTTTAGCATCATGCATATGTGTATGAATGTCATGTCGTCCATAGGTACATGTTTCATAACATCATCAACCTCTGAGGGCATCCCATCATATCATAGCATCCACTGTGGGCAAAATCATCATCGTATAACAACTAATCAGGTGGTGGTGAGTATATAACGCCATAACCTTTCCCATATCCCATATACATATATATACATACATATATACACCTATATAATGCCGTTTAAATCATATTTCAGCCACTGTAGGCAACATCATCATCATATACCAGCTAATCAGGTGGTGGTTCATATATAACACCGTAACCTTTTCCCATATCCCATATACATATATTTACATATATACGCGTATATAAATCCATCTAGTTATGGGTAAATGCACATGTATAAATGAGTGAAATGCATGAAAAATACATAATAATCTCGATATTCCTTCCGGATAAACTTTTTAAACTGCGTATTATTCTGAGACCCATGAACAAAAGATAATAATAATGATCGTGGGGAATCAAGAATATAGACACCCCTACTATTTCTATGAATAGAATAATTTATAGAATACTGTGCATTTTGCTCGATTCTTCAGTATAATTTGGACCATGCCAAAAGAAAGAAGAGATAGCCTTAACATACCCGGAGTAGGTAAAATCCGTATGATATCCTTGGAAAAAAGTTACACCGTACTTCGTTAGAACCGCAAAAATCGGATTAAGCTTCTGCTTCTTTGAATTTCTTGAACAAACATAAGTAAGGCTTCATGCTTTTTGAGATACTGAGCAAATTTCGTTCATTATGTTCTTTGAAATTTCCAAATCAAGAAAGAATTGGTTTCTTGCTTGTTTGAATTATAACGTTACTGTTGTCATTTCCATAAGGAAATGTAACATGACTTTGGATAGTCTTTTGTTCCCTTCAAGCCTAGGTTTCCACCTAGGCATAAGTGACTAATTAGTCACTTTTTGGTTTGTGGCTATTTGCCACGTGGGGAGGGGGGGTTAATTATTATTTATCCACTTATACTTTAATCGAGTAATGTTTCGTTACCCGATAATTAATCTATTACCCGCATAATTTAAAATTTATCACAAATTACGTAAAATTCTACTTATTTTCAAAAAACTTCATATATACTTTATATATTACACTACCATGGTCATATGGTACCTTGTATGGTAATAATTTATAATTATCAGATATTATCGCTCGACCCGTATTTTATTCTAAATTGGCCATTCCCAACGAAACTCGTTTTCGTTAATTCGTGTACCCCTTTATCCTTCATAACACTTATTCATTGCTTGCTATAAATAGCATAATCCTTATAATTTTCAAATAATCTTTTACTTGGACTGATGTCAATTACCTTATGACAAATTCAATGTACAATAATACAAGGTGCGACATTGTCGCAACTTAATACTGCAAAGCGTGACATCATCGTAATGTAATACTGCAAGGCATAACATCATCATAATATAATACTGCGGGGCGTAATATTGACATAATATTACGGGGTGTAACATCATCCCCCCCTTGGAACATTCGGCCTCGAATGTTGACTGATGTTCTTATCAATTTTATAACATATAGCACTTGTGAATACCTTAATACTCTCCTTGCCATTTAAGCACATGTTTTGTTAATAAATCCAAAGTCTAGGGTATCCCTCCCCCCTTAAGTTTTTTGCTCATATCTTGACCTGTGGTCGAAATCTTCCTAATCTTGCAACTTCTTTTACCTCCTGTCATGCAGCCTGTATGACCCTGGCTTTGTAGGTGC
Source organism: Nicotiana tabacum (assembly GCF_000715075.1). Taxonomy (NCBI): domain Eukaryota; kingdom Viridiplantae; phylum Streptophyta; class Magnoliopsida; order Solanales; family Solanaceae; genus Nicotiana; species Nicotiana tabacum. The sequence goes on from NC_134080.1 coordinate 140,555,150, forward strand.
ACTTATGCGATTCCTCTTTCCTTTTCCTTTTATCTTTTAGTCAATCTCCAGGCCTTACTTTGTATATACAAGGCTTAATAGGATGCCTCTCTGGGCCTCTATAGGTATACTGAAGTTCTTTGCTCGATAGTTTGTAGAAATTGAGAATATGGCCATATCTCATTTCATAGATCTGATAACCCATTCATATGACTTTACTGCATTTACAAGGGTTATACTATACCATAATTTTTGCTTCAATCTACCTTTACTGAGGTATGCTTACCAAGTTCCCAATTACTTTTGTTGCCTACCCTTTAGGTATAACTCCCAGTCCTTCAATGCCCCTTCATTACCGTTCGTCTTAAGAATCATGGCCTAATCTCATGACATACTTTGTAACTTATATCTGACCATTGTTGATTCATCTCAATGTTATTTTAGGATTTTGAGGTGCCATGTAGGCTAATTATAATATTTTATGTGCTATTAACATGATGGATATCAATTGGATATGTTAATAAGTGTATAAGTAATATTATAAGTGACTTGTGGTCTAAGGAGAGGCCTAAGTCTATGCCTTGTTGGAAAATTTCATAATGGACTAAAGTTGTGAATGAGTACGCACAAGACCTCACTTTGGATAAGCATATATCCATTTATATAAGGTGTTGTGTGATGCACAACCTATCAAATTAAATCTCTTTGAGTCTAGTTTCCGACTTATCAACTCATTCTTCATTTGGAGAAGTATACAGAAAGTTACGACCATTTTACTTGGCATGTGTCATATGCGCGCCCAGGTGCGTGACAGAAGTGCAGCCTCGCATATTGAGAAGCATTCTGCCTCGTGAGCGCGGTCTTAGTGCGGGCGCGCTAGTAGCAGACCTCTAAATACACCTAAGGGTGGGAAATGAGAGGATTTAAGTCATTTTTCAAGACTAGAGTATCCTCTGCATTCCCAATCCGGCCAAGGCATCCAATTGCACACCTAAGGTGAGTTTTAAGTGTGTATTCATAGTGATTTCACTTCTCAATCACTAGTTAAAACATGGTTTTGATTGGATTCATAGGATTTCTTCAAAATCTCAAGAACATCCCAAAGGTTTTCTTTCAAGATTTGGTCTACAAGAGGTAATCGTTTACCCTTAGACTTACATATATGGAGTTATTATGGAAATATGAGTATAAATTAAGTATTGTAACTCATGGTATGGTGATTGGAAGCGATAGGTGCCTAACCTAGGTTGTGTTGGTGTTGTAGAGATTGTGAGATGGCTTATTGAGGTATGATTCTTGGGTGTAATAGTATTATTGTTACAACCCATATCCACACGCGTTAGTTCATGCCACATATTAGTTAACATAAATCCAAGAAGGAATTACCTTCGAGATGATAAGAAGTTAATCCTATTGGTCTTAAGTGATACAAGGGTGTATAAGCGTGATTAACAAGTATTAGAAGTTAAACGAATCAAGGATGTTGTAACTCGTATTTTCAGGTAAACCTAGAGGTTTTTAACACACTCAAGAGGTCATGTATTATGTTATTTGAATCATATATTATCCGTATCATAAGTCTTGAAGTCACACGAGTTATGAAACAAAAGGCGACAAACGTTGTCGCAACTTAGGTTCATAATTTTACTTAAACATTAGGTTAAATGTTTCTAAGCTTTTCTCCTAATTTACAAGGAATTATGGGGTGATATACCCACCAAATTGAAGATCTATGAGTCTAGTTTCCAACTCATTAATTCGTTTGTCAATACGATCTAGGAGTATAGAGATATTCATATTTTTGCAAGCCTGCGCAGATTGGTAGATGACAAGTAGGTGCATCACCTACTTGCCAAAATGATAGGACAAAATTAAAAGCCCTAAGTCGATCAAGAGAGGAATTTTAAGGGGTTATGAACTTAGTTATTTCATCCATTGTTTAGACCCTCAAAACCAAAGTTAACCCCTGCAAATCCTCCCCAAAAATCCCACACAAACCCTAATCGATTTTCCCTCTCTTTCAAGTTCCATTTGACGGTAAAACCTAGAGTTTGAAGAACCAAGGGAAGGGCCGAGGTATCCAACAAGTAAGGTAAGTTACTTCCATCTTTAATACATTTTTCTCTGCTGTTAATTCATGGTAATTCGTTCTATACATGTAAGAACTCACGGGACGGTGATCGGAAGCCGTGAGTTCGAGTTATTCACTTGTAGCGGACTGTATTGTGGACTGTTTTGTGTTGCTATTGGGATGCATATTTTACTGATGTTTTGTGGAGTTTTGGAGGTGGAAGGGTGTGGAGAAAAACCATATATATGTACGGTTGTGGGTTTATAGTTATTCATAATATTTCCGGGTCGTTTGACACGACTACGGTGGTCGTCGTATGTATGATGTAATTAGGTTGTGCATGGACTATTTTGGGAGGCTCAATATGTTTATTATTGATGTTGTTTGGGCTGTTTGGTGATTGGTTTGAATGGTGTGAAGTCATATATATAGGGGAGGTGCTGTCCGTTTCAATGTAAAATAGGTTGTGGTCGATACATAATAGTTATGACGCTTAAATGATAACGATAGTATCGTTTCTCCTAATGTAGACTAAGGAGTTGTGACAATTGCATAGCTTGAGATTGGGGAAGTATATACAAGGTATGTGAGACTATCCCTTTTCTTCTTTTGCACGACTCCGATTGTACATAATGTAATGAACGAGCTTCCAAAGATACTCTACTCTTAGAAGCTAGCAGTACTCACATTGCTTTCCCTATTATGGAACGATTGATGTTAATGTTGCTTCTCTTATTATTATGTTATCAATGTTATTGGTACTTCCTGATTCTTCTAAGGTTCATAATGAAGTGTTGGTCCTAATAACGTGTACAGAGGATACCGACCTTACATCACTACGAAAGGTTTAGAATGTGATTACATGAGTCGAGCATGCATTGTATATATGTATCTATTTTACTTTACCAAGCCGCGCTATAGTCGGCCGGGTACAGCACCTATTGTGCAACCACTAATCAGTTGGGTTTTACCGAGCTCCACGTGGCCGGGTACGATTCTACCGAGCCTTATGACGGCCGGGTACATTTTTATAGAGCCTATTATGGCTGGGTACGGTATGATGATGATGATGCCCACAAAGGAGTATGTTTTAAAAGTTTATGTATACATACATATGTATCATGCATTTCATGTCAGTAGCCCTCAGAGGTACTCAGATGTTCCAGGTTGTATATTCTTTATCCCTCCTTACATTACTGTTCGTATTTATGGTTCCCTGCCTTACATACTCAGTACTTTATTCGTACTGACGTCCTTTTGTTTGTGGACGCTGCATGTTGTGCTGCATGCCCTAATAAACAGGCAGGTGCAGCTCCCCCACCACAGTAGGTTGTCCAGTTCAGCAGTGATTGGCGAGATCCCTTCTCAGGACTTGCCGTGGTCTTGGTATGCATTTTTGTTATAGACTTTATGGGTATGTCGGGGCCCTGTTCCGGCTATGTTGCAGCACTTATGTTCATTTAGAGGCTCATAGACAAGTGTCGACTCATGTATAGTTTGGTATGCCTTGTCGGCTGGTTTTTGTTGTATAGTTTTTCATGGTAGCGTGGTAGCTCGTACCTTATATGTAGTTTCTTGATTGTCTGGTCATCCCCTACTATGTATGTTCATGCCATCATATTTTATTGTTGGTTGTCCATGATCCATGTCTACCATTTATATTTATCTCGTCAACCCTAAAAGATAATAAAAAAAAGTTAGATAAAATGTACGTTGGTGCTCAGAAAGTATGGTCGGGTGCTAGTCATGGCCCTCCAGTTTGGGTCGTGACAAACTTAGTATCAGAGCCAGTCTGTCCTAGGGATTGTCTATGAGCCGTGTCTAGTAGAGTCTTGATTATGGATGTGTAGCGCACCACATTTATAATCAAGAGGCTACATAGAGTTGAGTCGTAAGTGTTCGTCTCTAATATTCATCTTGTTTTCTTTCAGCAATGCCTTCGACAAGGAAGCAAATAATTAGTAGACGGCTTGATACAGCTGCGGGAGAGGGTACCAGTCAGGTGCCCCAAGCCAGAGCAGGACAAAGTGAGATGCCATCTCATACCTCATCTACCCCGTCTCCTCCAGAGGATATTAGAAGGCACCCAACACCTCCAGTTCCTCCGTCTGGCACTACAGACCAGGATATACGGAGTGCTTTGAAGTTATTGACTTGCTTGGTAGCTGTTCAGGCTCAGAGGCAGAATACAGGTGCTGCTAATAAACCAGTTAGTACAAGAGTTCGTGATTTTATTAATTTAGACCCTTCAGTGTTTACCGGATCAGACCCCAAGGAGGACCCGCAGACTTTTATTGACCAGGTTCATCGTACACTGCGGGTTATGCATGTTAGTGATACAGAGTTAGTAGAGTTGGATTCTTATCGGCTACGGGATTTAGCGGTTCTCTGGTATGATAGTTGGGAGAGATACAGGGGTCCGAACGCTCCTCCAACTGTGTGGAATGAATTTTCTAAGGCCTTTGCCCAGACCCTAGAGGATCGTAAGCACCAGCAGAGGGCAGATAGGGAGCAAGATAGGGGCCAGCATAAGAGAGCGAGATTTGTAAGGTATTCTAATGACTTCAGAGGCAGCGTCAGGCCCCAGTCTTCGAGGAGTTCGGCGCCACTTGTAGCTAGTGCTCCTCTACAGTTTTAGAGGCGTCGATATGATCGATTTACCCATTCTGGTCCAGGTTAGAGTTTGCAGGCATCAGGCTCGCAACATCACAGGGATACTAGTCAGACGAGACCCACAACACAACGTTGTGATCAGTGCGGCAAGGCCCACTTTGGACTGTGTTGTCGAGGTTCTGATGCATGTTATTCTTGAGGACAACCTGGCTATATGATGCGGGATTGTCCTAATAGGGAAGGTGATGGTATGGCTCAGCTGACTGGATCTGTGTCTGCTTCTTCCTCATAAGTTCGACCTCCAACACGGGGTTTTCAGCAGTCAACAGGTCGTGGTAGAGGTAGAGGTGCAGCGCCGAGTTTGAGTGGTGGTCAAAATCGAACTTATGCTCTAGTAGTTTGACAGGATCTCGAGTCGTCTCTAGATGTTGTTACATGTATATTATATGTGTTTTCTTATGATGTATATGCGCTGATTGATTCGGGATCTACATTATCATATGTTACACCCTTTGTGGCTAATAAGTTTGGCATTGAACCTAAATTGATAAGTAAACCCCTTGTGGTATCTACTCTGATAGGAGATTCTGTGATTGCTAGAAGGATACATAGAGGTTGCATTGTAATGATTTGTAGTCGTCAAACCTCAGCAAATGTATTTGAGTTAGAAATGGTTGATTTTGATGTGATAATGGGAATGGACTGGTTGGCCCCACGCTATGCAAATGTTTACTGTCGTACGAAGATGGTTAGGTTTCAATTTCCTGGTGAACCCATCATTGAATGGAAAGGGAATATTGCTACACCAAAAGGTAGGTTTATTTCCTATTTTAAGGCAAGGAAAATGATCTCAAAAGGTTACATTTATCATTCCGTTCGCGTTAGGGATGCGGAGGCGAAACCGCCTACTTTACAATCAATCCCTGTGGTCAACGAATTCCCAGATGTTTTCCCAGATGAACTCCCAGGCCTTCCTCCTAAAAGGGAGATTGAGTTTAGCATTGATGTGTTGCCTGACACTCAACCGATCTCTATCCCTCCATATAGAATGGCCCCGGCAGATTTATGAGAGTTGAAGGTGCAGTTGAAGGACTTGCTGGATAAGGGATTCACTAGACCTAGAACTTCACCTTGGGGTGCACCAGTACTATTCGTGCGGAAGAAAGACGGGTCGTTACGGATGTGTATCGACTATCGACAGTTGAATAAGTTTACTATAAGGAACAAATATCCACTTCCAAGAATTGATGACCTGTATGACCAACTCCAGGGTGCCAAGTATTTCTCCAAGATTGATTTACGTTCAGGGTATCATCAGGTGAGGGTTAAGGCGAAGGATATTCCAAAGACGGCCTTCCGGACAAGATACGGGCACTTTGAGTTCTTGGTGATGTCGTTCGGGCTAACAAATGCCCCAGCAGCTTTTATGGATCCCATGAATACTATATTTAGGCCCTATCTTGATGTGTTCATGATTGTATTTATTGATGACATTCTAGTATATTCTCGTTCGGAGGCGGAACATGCAGGCCACTTTCGGATAGTATTACAGATGCTTAGAGATAGTAAGTTATATGCTAAGCTCTCCCAAATGTGAATTTTGGCTGAACTCGATAGCGTTCCTTGGCCATGTGATATCTGAAGAGGGTATTAGTGTCGACAATTAGAAGATAGATGCAGTAAAGAATTGGCCGAGACCTACAACACCATCAGAAGTCCGCAACTTCCTAGGGCTAGCAGGATATTATAGGCGGTTTGTAGAAGGGTTTTCCTCTATATCATCACCATTGACTAAGTTAACACAGAAAGCTACCAAGTTCCAGTGGTCTGACACTTGTGAACGCAGTTTTCAGGAGCTGAAGAATCGATTGACATCCGCACCAGTGCTCACTCTCCCTGAAGGAACAGAAGGTTATGTGGTATATTGTGATGCCTCAGGTATAGGTTTGGGGTACGTATTGATACAGCGTGGGAATGTGATTGCTTATGCATCAAGACAATTGAAGAAGTATGAAAAGAATTATCCAAACCATGATTTGGAATTGGCTGCAGTAATATATGCTTTGAAGATATGGCGGAACTACTTATACGGCGTCCATGTTGACATCTACACAGATCACAAAAGTTTACAATACATCTTCAAGCAGAAAGAGTTGAATTTGAGGCAGCGTATGTGGCTTGAATTACTGAAAGACTACGACGTTGAGATATTGTATCATCCCGGTAAAGCCAATATTGTGGCAGACGCTCTCAGCTGTAAATCAATGGGAAGCTTAGTACATATTGAGGCAGGTAGATGGGGGTTGATTAAAGAGCTTCATCAGCTAGCCAATATGAGAATCATATTGTTAGACTCTGATGACGGAGGTGTTACTGTACAGAATACATTAGAATCATCTTTTGTAGCCGAGGTAAAAGCACGGCAATATGAAGATCCTATCTTATTACGATTAAGAGAGAGCATTCAGCAATGTAAAAGTATGGCTTTTGAGATCGGAAGAGAAGGGGCACTGAGATACCAGGTCGATTATTTGTGCCTAATGTGGCAGGGTTGCGAAAGAAGATTATGAATGAGATTCATCAATCTCGATATTCTAACCATCCCGGCTCGACTAAGATGTATCATGATGTCAAGGAGCAGTATTGGTGGGATAACATGAAGAAGTCTATTGCAGAATTTGTAGCCTAGTGTCCCAATTGTCAACAAGTAAAGATAGAACATCAGAAACCCGGTGGATTGCTTCAGAATATAGAGATTCCGACCTGGAAATGGGAGGTGATTAATATGGACTTCATTATTGGATTACCTCGCTCTTATCATAAGTTTGACTCCATCTGGGTGATAATTGATCGACTTACAAAATGTGCCCATTTTCTGCCAGTTAAGACAACTTACACGGCTGAAGATTATGCGAAGTTGTATATCAAGGAGATTGTTAGGCTTCATAGTGTGTCGGTATCTATTATATCAGACGGAGGAGCTCAATTTACAGCTAACTTTTAGAGGTCTTTTCAGAAGGGTTTAGGCACACAAGTGAATCTCAGCACTGCATTTCATCCGCACACTGACGGACAAGATGAACATACCATTCAGACACTAGAAGATATGTTATGAGCATGTGTTCTAGATTTTAATGGAAATTGGGATGACCATATTCCACTCACAGAATTTGCCTACAATAATAGCTACCATTCCAGTATTAAAATGGCCCCATACGAGGCACTATACGGGAGAAAATGTAGATCACCAGTTGGATGGTTCGAAGTCGGTGAAATAGAATTATATGGGCTAGATTTGATTCACCAAGCTATTGAGAAGGTGAAAGTGATACAAGAGTGATTGAAGACGGCACAAAGCAGGCAAAACTCTTATTCCGATGTCCGACTTCATGATCTGGAGTTTGAGGTTGGTGATTGGGTTTTCCTGGGGATCTCACCAATGAAGGGTATTATGCGTTTTGGGAAGAAAGGTAAGTTGAGTCCAAGGTATATCGGGCCGTATAAAATTCTTCGACGGATTGGACAGGTTGCTTATGAGTTAGAATTGCCATCCGAATTGGAATTTGTCCACCCGGTATTCCATGTATCTATGTTGAGGAAATGTATTGGAGACCCTTCTCGAGTCGTCCCTATCAAAGATGTACAGGTTACAGAGGACCTATCATATGAAGAAGTGCCAGTGGCTATATTAGATCGACAAGTCCTCAAGTTGAGAACAAAAGATGTAGCTTCCATCAAAGTCTTGTGGAGGAACAAGAATATGGAAGAAATAACATGGGAAGCAGAAGAGGAGATGAAGTCTAAATACCCGTACCTATTCCAGAATGAAGATAACAAGGATGCTGGTGGAATACATGATACATTGGAAGGTGAAATGGCTCAATGAGGTAAGCAATAACTTGAGAAAACTCTTCCTTAATACAAAATGGAGATATGCAGATAATGTACATGTCCATAATGCTTTGCATACTCTTGTAAGTCCATACGTTGAGTTAACCGCTTGCAAGTTTGTTCTCTATTTATGGGAGAAATTTGGCCGGAATCCACGATGATTTAAACTCCCCATGAACCCTTACATTCGAGGACGAAAATTCCTAAGGGGGGAAGGGTGTTACAACCCATAGACACACGCGTTAGTTCATGCCATATATTAGTTAACATAAATCAAAGAAGGAATTACCTTTGAGATGATAAGAAGTTAATCCTATTGGTCTTAAGTGATACAAGGGTGTATAAAGGTGATTAACAAGTATTAGAAGTTAAACGAATCAAGGATGTTGTAACTCGTATTTTCAGGTAAACCTAAAGGTTCTTAATACACTCAAGAGGTCATGTATTAAGGTATTTGAATCATATAATATCCGTATCATAAGTCTTAAACATTAGGTTAAATGTTAAATGTTAAATGTTAAATTACCTTATCCGTATTAAGGTATTTGTCGCAACTTAGGTTTATAATTTTACTTAAACATTAGGTTAAATGTTTCTAAGCTTTTCTCCTAATTTACAAGGAATTACGGGGTTATATACCCACAAAATTAAAGATCTATAAGTCTAGTTTGAAACTCATTAAGCCTTTTGTCAATACAATCTCGGAGTATAGAGATATTAATATTTTTGCAAGCCTGCGCAAATTGGTAGATGACAAGTAGGTGCATCACCTACTTGCCAAAATGATAGGACAAAATTAAAAGCCCTAAGTTGGCCAAGAGAAGACTTTTAAGGGGTTATGAACTCAGTTATTTCATCCATTTTTCAGACCCTCAAAACCAAAGTTAACCCCTGCAACTCCTACCCAAAAATCCCACACAAACCCTAATCGATTTTCCCTCTCTTTCAAGTTCTATTTGAAGGTAAAACCTAGAGTTTGAGTTATCCAACAAGTAAGGTAAGTTACTACCATCTTTCATATATTTTTCACTGCTGTGAATTCATGGTAATTCGTTCTATACATGTAAGATCTCACGGGACGGTGATCGGAAGCCGTGAGTTCGAGTTATTCACTTGTAGCAGACTGTTTTGTGGACTATTTTGTGTTGTTGTTGGGCTGCATGTTTTACAAATGTTTTGTGGTTTTTTGGAGGTGTAAGGGTGTGGAGAAACACCATATATATGTAGGGTTGTGGACTGATAGTTATTCGTAACATTTCCGGATCGTTTGACACGACTACAGTGGCCGTCGTATGTATGATGTAATTAGGTTGTGCGTGGACTATTTTGGGAGGCTCAATCTGTTTATTATTGATGTTATTTGGGCTGTTTGGTGATTTTTTTAATGGTGTGAAGTCATATATGTAGGGGAGGTGTTGTCCGTTTCAACGTAAAATAGGTTGTGGTCGATACAAAATAGTTATGACGCTTAAATGATAACGATAGTATCGTTTCTCCTATTGTAGACTAAGGAGTTGTGACAATTGAATAGCTTGTGATTGGGGAAGTATATACAAGGTATGTGAGGCTATCCCTTTTCTTCTTTTGCACGACTCTGATTGTACATAAAGTAATGAACGAGCTTCCAAAGATACTCTACTCTTAGAAGCTAGCAGTACTTACATTGCTTTCCCTCTTATGGATTGATTGATGTTAATGTTGCTTCTCTTATTCTTATGTTATCAATATTGTTGGTACTTCCTGATTCTTATAAGGTTCGTAATGAAGAGTTGGTCCTAATAACGTGTACAGAGGATACCCACCTTACGTCACTCCAAAAGGTTTAGAATGTGATTCCATGAGTCGAGCATGCATTATATATATGTATCTATTTTACTCTACTGAGCTGTGCTATAGTCAGTCGGGTACGACACCTATTGTGCAACCACTGATCAGTTGGGTTTTACCGAGCTCCACGTGGCTGGGTATGATTCTACTGAGCCTTATGACGGTCGGGTACATTTTTATCGAGCCTATTATGGCTGGGTATGATATAATGATGATGATGCCCACGGAGGCGTATGTTTTAAAATTTTATGTATACATACATATGTATCATGCATTTCATGTCAGTAGCCCTCAGAGGTACTCAAATGTTCCAGGTTGTATATTTTCTATCCCTGCTTACATTACTGTTTGTATTTATTGTTCCCTTCCTTACATACTCAGTACTTTATTCGTAATGACGTCCTTTTGTTTGTGGACGCTGCATGTCGTGCTGCAGGCCCTAATAGATAGGCAGGTGTAGCTCCCCCACCACAGTAGGTTGTCCAGTTCAGCAGTGATTGGCGAGATCCCTTCTCCGTACTTGCCTTGGTCTTGGTATGCATTTTTGTTATAGACATTATGGGTATGTCAGGGCCCTGTTCCGGCTATGTTGCAGCACTTATGTTCGTTTAGAGGCTCATATACAAGTGTCGACTCATGTATAGTTTGGTATGCCTTGTCGGCTGGTTTTTGTTGTATAGTCTTTCATGGTAGCGTGGTAGCTCGTACCTTATATGTAGTTTCTTGATTGTCTGGTCATCCCCTGCTATGTATGTTCATGCCATCATATTTTATTGTTGGTTGTCCATGATCCATGTCTACCATTTATATTGATCTCATCAACCTTAAAAGATAATAAAAAAAGTTAGATAAAATGTACGTTGGTCCTCGGCAAGTATGGTCGGGTGCTAGTCATGGCCCTCCAGTTTGGGTCGTGACAATTATGTATACATGCATGTACAAATTAGGTTTGTGGAAAGATTGTTGAACATAAATAAGTAAAGATTGGGTTGGGGAAATGAAGGAAACCTTGTAAAAGAGATTTGAAATCAAGATGCTCAACTAGTGTTTGATAAAATGCTCAAATTAGTTGAAACAATGAATACCTTCCTAATTTCTGTTCAATTTTGTTATGTATCAAGTAGATTGGGATTGCTAGAATTTCCGGGAGGTCGTATTAACTTAAGGAAAGTTTAAATAAGATATGTATGGCTAAAACCCCGTCTTTTAAAAATCGAGCTTCATCGATGTTTTTGTGAATATGGTAAGATTAAAGTTGAATTGTTGCATCGATTGTTATTTTACATGAATTTGTGTTGTAACCTTATATGTGTGAAAGATGTGTCTCAACATGATCAACGTGCTATCTTGATAACATGAAAGGTGCAAAAGATATGAATTATGTATTGAAATGCTTAGACCTTAAATTGAGATTGAAGCTACATATAATGTGCCATCTATGTAAAGTCTTATCCCTGCTCACAATTTAAATTGCTCTTGTGTGCACCTACTATCCTAAATTACAAATCTAACACTGAAATTGGAAATGATGTGAAATGTGGCCTATTACCAAATATATGACGTAATAACTGTGGCCCCAAGTGCCTTTGAAATGACATGTATGTAACCAAAGATTGGAATGAGATGAATACTGGAAAATGGTAACGTCTCGGGGAGGCGGCTTAGCCGATCAGGCCGTGATCGGATGCGATGATATATACACATGGTGGTAATGTATACATGATTGAAACTTGGAAAGTGTGAATGAAATAATGGTAACGTCTCTGGGAGACGGCTTAGCCGATCGGGCCGTGATCGGACTCCGCTCAAAGAAGCAGTGGCAAAGTGGATAATGATGCAACAGTGTGGGATGCTCCAATCTAAAATTTCAGAAACTATGTGAAAATCATGTGAACCTCCTTATATTGTTTACATGGTGCTTATTTGAAACTTTGTTGTCTTTATTATTTCCTCATTACTCTTATATGAAAGTTCTTTCTAACTAGATGGTGTTTAGTTATACATACTAGTGCTATTCGATGGCACTAACGTCCTTTTTGCCGGTGGCGCTATGTCTTTAAATGGATGTAGGTGTTTCTATAGCAGGCAGTGTTGGTCGCAGCTAGTGCTGCGTCATCCTTTCAGGTGACTTGGTGAGCCCCACTTCTTTTCGGGGTCCTGTTTCATCTGTTTATCATGTACATTGTATTTGAGGTGTAGCCGGAACCTTGTTGCCGGCATTAACACATTAACTCTTTAGTTGTATTTAGAGGCTCCGTAGACAGGTTGTGGGTAGTGTCAGGTATTGGAATTAAAGTAGAAATATTGATGTTTCGCAATGATGTATAAAACTTGTAATATCTTCAAAATTGTGAACAAAGTGGTTAATGGAAATGAAATGGAATCATTAATGACATGTTTATAGAATTTGATTAATGGTGTACATTTCCTCTTTATTCAAAGACAAATTTGGGTAGTATGAAACCTAATAGGCTTGCTCAGTCGAGTTTACTCGGTTTAGCGCCGGTCGTGCTCCTCGGATTTTGGGGCGTGACAAACTTGGTATCAGAGCCTAAGGTTTTAAAGTGTCCTAGGATGTCTCGGAGCCGTGTCTAGTAGAGTCCTTCTTATCGATGTGTAGTCGACCACATCTATAAGTTGGAGGTTACATGGACATTTTAGGAATGTTACCCTTTTTCAAAACGCTAGATCGTGCGATAGAGCTTGACTATGAGATTGTCTTCTAACATGTGCTTTAAGGTTCAAGGTAAGTTTAAATGATCTTTCGTCTATTCCAATTAGTGTTGTCATATGACATGACAAATGGGCAAAGGCCCGAATATTAAGGAGATGGCATATGTATTGTGTTGAACGAATGGTACGAATATATGAGATACGTACATAGTACCAGAAGCATACTTTATTTGAGAAAAGTGTTAAAAATGATTACCACCTCCAAAGAGACATTGACTTGATAAATGAGACGCGAGCTTATATGGCATATGTGGATAGCGTGGGAAGTATGTATATGATCCTAAGGTGTAAAAGTAAATTTGTTGTATAAGCGTGCGATATATGTAAGTCATGACCAGGAGAGTAATGACAAACATGTGGGTCTCTCACGGGAGACAAGAAGTCATGAAATGAGAGTCAATTGAACCCATAATAAGAATACCCTTGTGCTATGAATGTTATAAGAATCCCATAAGTGTATGAAGTTGTGTTACACTCCTAAAGGATATTGATATGAGGAATTGGAATCCCAAGCCAGTGTGGCTGAATAAGAGCAGAGAACTTATGAGGTTAATACCATTGTGACTTCAATCTCCCTAATAGTCGAACATATATGTGAGGGATAGAGAAATGAATCATATGTTCATGAAGTTGCTAAATTAAAGACTTATATCAAAATCCGGGACATTCGCCCTAAGTGGGGGAGGAAAGGCCATAGTAAGGCCACTTAAATACAACGAAACAAGAGTAAGACCATGTAGCTATGATGTTTGAATATTTTGTTGAAGACATGTGTATTCTAGAAAAGTGATAATGGATAATGTGATTATCTGGAAGGATATGCTAATGATAGACCACTAGTACCCCCCCCCCCCAAAAAAAGGGTGGAAGGTTAAGGAATGTAAATTCTTCATACAGGGCAATGTGAATGATTGGGTCAATGATCCTAGAAACTAAGAGTAGGTTTGTAAAGGGGTTCTATACTTGTTAGAGGGCCAGGGGCAATGCAACCCAAGGAAGTACTATAGATCAAAGGTGAAAGTTTTGTGAGTTTTTAGAATGTGTTAATCATGGAATTGGGATTCAACTAAAGATCCAAGATGTTAAGAAAGGCGAAATGAGTGGGAGAAATAAATGTGATGCCATAATAACGCAAGAGGTTATTTGGGCTTGATAGGAAATCTTACAAGCAAATAAGTGTTAAGTGATATGCGGATGAACACACTTTCCCACGGATATCCTCACAAGAGTTAAGAGGTGAGCATGATGAAATAACTAAGGGAAAAGACCACATAACATATTGAAGAGTCCATGGTTATTCATTAGCTAGGATGAATGAGGCGAGACGAAATGGGGAGAAAACCTATAAATTGAGATGGTCATGGTTATCATAAATTATCTTGTATCAGAATGGTGGACTCGCTTAGTGTCACGACCCAAACTGGAGGGCCATGACTAGCACCCGACCATACTTGTCGAGCACCAACGTACATTTTATCTAACCTCTTTTTATTATCGTTTAGGGTTGACGAGATCAATATAAATGGTAGACATGGATCATGGACAACCAACAATAAAATATGATGGAATGAACATACATAGCAGGGGATGACCAGACAATCAAGAAACTACATATAAGGTACGAGCTACCACACTATCATGAAAGACTATACAACAAAAACCAGCTGACAAGGCATACCAAACTATACATGAGTCGACACTTGTCTATGAGCCTCTAAATGAACATAAGTGCTGCAACATAGCCGGAACAGGTCCCCAACATACCCATAATGTCTATAACAAAAATGCATACCATGACCACAATAAGTCCGGAGAAGGGATCTCGCCAATCACTGCAAAACTGGACAACCTACTATGGTGGAGGAGCTGCACCTGTCTGTCTATTAGGGCCTGCAGCACGACATGCAGCGTCCACAAACAAAAGGATGTTAGTACAAATAAAGTACTGAGTATGTAAGGCAGGGAAACATAAATACAAACAGTAATGTAAGCATGGATAGAGAATATACAACCTGGAACATTTGAGTACCTCTGAGGTCTACTGACATGAAATGCATGATACATATGTATGTATACATAAACTTTTAAAACATACGCCTCTGTGGGCATCATCATCATCATATCGGACCCAGCCATAATAGGCTCGGTAAAAACGTACCCAGCCGTCATAAGGCTTGGTAGAATCGTACCTGGCCACGTGGAGCTCGGTAAAACCCAACTAATCAGTGGTTGCATAATAGGTGCCATACCCGACCGACTATAGCGTGGCTCGGTAGAGTAAATAGATACATATATATAATGCATGCTCGACTCATTGAATCACATTATAAACCTTTCGGAGTGATGTAAGGTCGGTATCCTATGTACACGTTATTAGGACTAACTCTTCACTATGAACCTTATAAGAATCAGGAAGTACCAACAACATTGATAACATACGAATAAGATAAGCAACATTAACATCAATCGTTCCATAAGAGGGAAAGCAATATAAGTACTGCTAGCTTCTAAGAGTAGAGTATCTTTGGAAGCTCGTTCATTACATTATGTACAATGGGAGTCGTTCAAAAGAAGGAAAGGGATAGCCTCACATACCTTGTATATACTGCTCCAATCACATGCTATGCAATTGTACCAACTCCTTAGTCTACAATAAGAGAAACGATACTATTGTTATCATTTAAGCGTCATAACTATTATGTATCGACAACAACCTATTTTACGTCGAAACGGACAACGCCTACCCTATATATATGACTTTACACCATTCAAAACAATCACCAAACAGCCCAAACAACATCAATAATAAACATATTGAGCCTCCTAAAACAGTCCACACAAAACCTAATAACATCATACATACGACAGCCACCGTAGTCGTGTCAAACGACCCGAAAATGTTACGAATAACTATCAGCCCACAACCCTACATATATATGGTATTTCTCCACACCCTTCCACCTCCAAAACTCCACAAAATAGTAGTAAAACACGCAGCCCAATAGCAACACAAAACAGTCCACAAAACAGTTCGCTACAAGTGAATCACTCGAACTCACATCTTCCGATCACCATGAATTCACAAAAGAGAAAAATGTAGGAAAGATGGAAGTAACTTACCTTACTTGTTGGATAACTCAGCCCTTCCCTTGGTTTTTCAAACTCTAGCTTTTACCTTCAAATAGAACTTGAAAGAGAGGGAAAATCGATTAGGGTTTGTGTTGGATTTTTAGGGAGGTGTTGCAGGGGTTAACTTTGGTTTTGAGGGTCAGAAGTATGGATGAAATAACTGAGTTTATAACCCCTTAAAAGTCCTCTATTGGCCGACTTAGGTCTTTTAATTTTGTCCTATCATTTTGGCAAGTAGGTGATGCACCTACTTGTCATCTACCAATCTGCGCGGGCTTGCGAAATATGAATATCCCTATACTCCGAGATCGTATTGACAAACGGTTTAATTTGTTGGAAACTAGACTCATAGATATTTAATTTAGTGGGTATATCACCCCATAATTCATTGTAATTTAGGAGAAAAGTGTAGAAACATTTAACCTAATGTTTAAGTAAAATTACGAACCTAAGTTGCGACAATGCTTGTCGACTTTTGTTTCATAACTCGTTTGACTTCAAAACTTATGATACGGATATTATATGATTCAAATACCTTAATACATGACCTCTTGAGTGTATTAAGAACCTCTAGGTTTACCTAAAAATACGAGTTACAACATCCTTGATTCGTTTAACTTCTAATACTTGTTAATCACCCTTATACACTCTTGTATCACTTAAGACCAATAGGATTAACTTCTTATCATCTCAAAGGTAATTCCTTCTTGGATTTATGTTAACTAATATATGGCATGAACTAACGCGTGTGGATATGGGTTGTAACACCCTTCCCCCCTTAGGAACATTCGTCCTCGAATGTAAGGGTTCATGGGGAGTTTAAATCATCGTGGATTCCGGCCAAGTTTCTACCATAAATAGAGGACAAACTTGCAAGCGGTTAACTCAACGTATGGCCTTACAAGAGTATGCAAAGCATTATGAACAAGTACATTATCTGCATATCGCCATTTTGTATTAAGGAAGAGTATTCTCAAGTTATTGCTTACCTCATAGAGTCATTTCACCTTCCAATGTATCATGTGTTCTACCAGAATCCTTGTTATCATCATTCTGGAATAGGTACGGGTATTTAAACTTCATCTCCCCTTCTGCTTCCCATGTTATTTCTTCCATATTCTTGTTCCTCCACAATACTTTGATGGAAGCTACATCTTTTGTTCTCAGCTTGCGGACTTGTCGATCTAATATAGCCACTAGCACTTCTTCATATGATAGGTCCTCTATAACCTGTACATCTTTGATAGGGACGACTCGAGAAGGGTCTCCAAAACATTTCCTCAACATAGATACATGGAATACCGGGTGGACAAATTCCAATTCGGATGGCAATTCTAGCTTATAAGCAACCTGTCCAATCCGTCGAAGAATTTTATACAGCCCGATATACCTTGGACTCAGCTTACCTTTCTTCCCAAAACCCATAATACCCTTCATTGGTGAGATCCTCAGGAAAATCCAATCACCAACCTCAAACTCCAAATCACGACGTCGGACATCGGAATAAGATTTTTGCCTGCTTTGTGCCGTCCTCAATTGCTCCTGTATCACTTTCACCTTCTCAATAGCTTGGTGAATCAAATCTGGCCCATATAATTTTGTTTCACCGACTTCGAACCATCCAACTGGTGATCTACATCTTCTCCCGTATAGTGCCTCATATGGGGCCATTTTAATACCGGAATGGTAGCTACTATTGTAGGCGAATTCTATGAGTGGAAGATGGTCATCCCAATTTCCCTTAAAATCTAGAACACATGCTTGTAGCATATCTTCCAGTGTCTGAATGGTACGTTCCGCCTGTCCGTCAGTCTGCGGATGAAATGTAGTGCTGAGATTCACTTGTGTGCCTAAACCCTTCTAAAAAGTCCTCCAAAAGTTAGTTATAAATTGACCTCCTTGGTCTGATATAATAGATATCGGCATACCATGAAGCCTAACAATCTCCTTGATATACAACTTCGCATAATCTTCAGCCGTGTAAGTTGTCTTAACTGGCAGAAAATGGGCACATTTTGTAAGTCGATCAATTATCACCCATATGGAGTCAAACTTATGATAAGAGCGAGGTAATCCAATAATGAAGTCCATATTAATCACCTCCCATTTCCAGGTCGGAATCTCTATATTCTGAAGCAATCCACCGGGTTTCTGATGTTCTATCTTTACTTGTTGACAATTGGGACACTGGACTAAAAATTCTGCAATAGACTTCTTCATGTTATCCCACCAATACTGCTCATTGACATCATGATACATCTTTGTCGAGCCGGGATGGATGGAATATCGGGATTGATGAATCTTATTCATAATCTTCTCTCGTAACCCTGTCACATTAGGCACACATAATCGGCCATGGTATCTTGGTGCCCCATCTCTTCCGATCTCAAAAGCCATACTTTTACACTGCTGAATGCTCTCTCTTAATCGTACTAAGATAGGATATTCATATTTTCGTGCTTTTACCTTAGCTACCAAAGATGATTCTGATATATTTTGTACAGTAACACCTCCGTCATTAGAGTCTAACAATCTGATTCTCATATTGGCTAGCTGATGAATCTCTTTAGTCAACCCCCATCTACCTGCCTCAATATGTACTAAGCTTCCCATTGATTTACGGCTGAGAGCGTCTGCCACAACATTGGCTTTATCGAGATGATACAATATCTCGATATCGTAGTCTTTCAGTAATACAAGCCACCTACGCTGCCTCAAATTCAACTCTTTCTGCTTGAAGATGTATTGTAAACTCTTGTGATCTATGTAGATGTCAAAATGGATGTCGTATAAGTAGTGCCGCCATATCTTCAAAGCATATATTACTGCAGCCAATTCTAAATCATGGATTGGATAATTCTTTTCATGCTTCTTCAATTGTCTTAATGCATAAGCAATCACCTTCCCACGCTGCATCAATACACACCCCAAACCTATACCTAAAGCATCACAATATACCACATAACCTTCTGTTCCTTCAGGGAGAGTGAGCACTGGTGCGGATGTCAACCGATTCTTCAGCTCCTGAAAACTACGTTCATAAGTGTCAGACCACTGGAACTTGGTAGCTTTCTGTGTTAACTTAGTCAATGGTGATGATATAGAGGAAAACCCTTCTAAAAACCGTCTATAATATCCTGCTAGCCCTAGGAAGCTGCGATCTTCTAATGGTGTTGTAGGTCTCGGCCAATTCTTTACTGCATCGATCTTCTGAGTGTCGACACTAATACCCCCGTTAGATATCACATGGCCAAGGAACTCTACTGAGTTCAGCCAAAATTCACATTTGGAGAGCTTAGCATATAACTTATGATCCTGAAGCGTCTGTAATACTATCCGCAAGTGGACCACATGTTCCGCCTCCGAACGAGAATATACTAAAATGTCATCAATGAATACAATCACGAACACATAAAGATAGGGCCTAAATATAGTATCCATGAGATCCATAAAAGCTGCTGGGGCATTTGTTAGCCCGAACAACATTACCAAGAACTCAAAGTGCTCGTATCTTGTCCGGAAGGCCGTCTGGAATATCCTTCTCCTTAACCCTCACCTGATGATACCCTGAACGTAAATCAATCTTGGAGAAATACTTGGCACCCTGGAGTTGGTCAAACAAGTCATCAATTCTTGGAAGTGGAAACTTGTTCTTTATAGTAAACTTATTCAATTGTCGATAGTCGATACATATCCATAACGACCCGTCTTTCTTCCGCACGAATAGGACTGGTGCACCCTAAGGTGAAGTGCTAGGTCTAATGAAGCCCTTATCCAGCAAGTCCTTCAACTGCACTTTCAACTCTCGCAACTCTGCCGGGGCCATTCTGTATGGAGGGATAGAGATCGGTTGAGTGTCAAGCGACACATCAATGCTAAACTCAATCTCCCTTTCTGGAGGAAGGCCTGGGAGTTCATCTGGGAAAACATTTGGGAATTCGTTGACCACATGGATTGATTGTAAAGTAGGCGGTTTCGCCTCTGCATCCCTAACGCGAATGAAATGGTAAATGTAACCTTTTGATATCATTTTCCTTGCCTTAAGATAGGAAATAAACCTACCTTTTGGTGTAGCAATATTCCCTTTCCATTAAATGATGGGTTCACCAGGAAATTGAAACCTAACCATCTTCATACGACAGTCAACATTTGCATAGCATGAGGCCAATCAGTCCATTCCCATTATCACATCAAAATCAACCATTTCTAACTTAAATAAATTTTCCGAGGTTTGATGACTACAAATCATCACAGTGCAACCTCTATATACCCTTCTAGCAATCCTAGAATCTCCTATCAGAGTAGATACCGCAAGGGGTTTACTTATCAATTCAGGTTCAATACCAAACTTATTATCCACAAAGGGTGTAACATATGATAATGTAGATCCCGAATCAATCAGCGCATATACATCATAAGAAAACACAGATAATATACCTGTAACAACATCTGGAGACGACTCGAGATTTTGTCGACCTACTAGAGCATAGGTTCTATTTCGACCACCACTCAAACTCGGCACTGCACCTATACCTCTACCACGACCTTTCGACTGCTGAAAACCCCATGCTAGAGGTTGAAGTGATGAGGAAGAAGCAGACACAGACCCAGTCGGCTGAGCCATACCATTACCTCCCCTGTTAGGAGAATCCCGCATCATATGGCCAGGCTGTCCGCAAGAATAACATGCATCAGAACCTTGACGCCGCAGTTCAAAGTGGGCCTTGCCGCACTGATCACAACGTGGTGTTATGGGTCTCGTCTGACTTGTATCCTTGTGATGTTGCGAGCCTGATGCCTGCGAACTCTGACATGGACTAGAATGGGTAAATTGATCATATCTAGGCCTCTGAAACTATGGAGGAGCACTAGCTACAGGTGGCGCCGAACTCCTCGAAGACTGGGGCCTGACACTGCCTCTGAAGTCATTAGAATACCTTGAAAATCTCGCCCTCTTATGCTGGCCCATATCCTGCTCTCTATCTGCCCTCTGCTGGCGCTTATGATCCTCTAGGGTCTGGGCATAAGCCTGAATATGGGAAATATCCATGCCCTCCACCAAGAAGGCTGTCGTGCACTCATTTATCAGATGTGGTCCCAATCTGTTCACGAACAAATGCACCCTATCACTCATCTCGGCCACCATATGGGGAGCATACCTTGCTAAAGAATCGAACTGCATACTGTACTCTCGCATACTCATATTACCTTGTCTAAGGTTCAAGAACTTATCAGCTCTAGCTTGTCATATCTCAACTGGCAAGTTGTGATGAAGAAAGGCCTTAGAAAATTCCTTCCACACAGCTGGAGGAGTGTTCGGACCCCTGGATCTCTCCCAACTATCATACCAGAGAACCGCTAAATCCCGTAGCCGATAAGAAGCCAACTCTACTGCCTCTGTATCACTAACATGCATAACCCGCAGTGTACGATGAAACTTGTCAATAAAAGTCCGCGAGTCCTCTTTGGGGTCTGATCCGGTAAACACTGGAGGGTCTAAATTAATAAAATCACGAACTCTCATACTAACTGGTTTATCAGCAGCACCTGTATTCTGCCTCTGAGCCTGAGCAGCTACCAAGCTAGTCAATAACTGCAAAGCACTCCGCATATTTTGGTCTGTAGTGCCAAACGGAGGAACTGGAGGTGTTGGGTGCCTCCTAATATCCTCTGGAGGAGACAGAGTAGATGAGGTATGAGACGGCATCTCACTCTGAGCCTCACTTTGGCCTGCTCTGGCGTGGGGCACCTGATTGGTACCCTCTCCCGCTATTGTATCAAGCCGTCTACTAATTGTTTGCTTGCTAGTCAAAGGCATCGCTAAAAGAAAACAAGGTGAATATTATAGACGAACACTTACGACTCAACTCTGCGCACGATCTAGATTTAGGAAGAAGGTAACAACCCTAGATGTCATGTAGCCTCCTGATTATAAATGTGGCGTGCTACACATCCATAATCAAGACTCTACTAGACACGGCTCACAGACAACCCCTAGGATAGACTTGCTCTGATACCTTGGATTTCACGACCCAAACTGAAGGGCCATGACTAGCACCCGACCACACTTGCCGAGCACCAACGTAAATTTCATCTAACCTTCATTATTATCTTTTAAGGTTGACGAGATCAATATAAATGGTAGACATGGATCATGGACAACCAACAATAAAATATAATGGCATGAACATACATAGAAGGGGATGACCAGACAATCAAGAAACTACATATAAGGTACGAGCTACCACGCTACCATGAAAGACTATACAACAAAAACCAGCCGACAAGGCATACCAAACTATACATGTGTCGACACTTGTCTATGAGCCTCTAAATGAACATAAATGCTGCAACATAGCCGGAACATGGCCCCGACATACCCATAATGTCTATAACAAAAATGCATACCAAGACCACGGCAAGTCCGGAGAAGGGATCTCGCCAATCACTGCTGAACTGGACAACCTACTATGGTGGGGGAGCTGCACCTGCCTGTCTATTAGGGACTGCAGCACGACATGTAGCGTCCACAAACAAAAGGATGTCAGTATGAATAAAGTACTGAGTATGTAAGGCAGGGAACCATAAATACGAATAGTAATGTAAGCATGGATAGAGAATATACAACCTGGAACATCTGAGTACCTCTGAGGGCTACTAACATGAAATGCATGATACATATCTATGTATACATAAACTTTTAAAACATACGCCTCTGTGGGCATCATCATCATCATATCGTACCCCACCATAATAGGCTCGGTAAAAACGTACCCGGCCGTCATAAGGCTCGGTAGAATCGTACCCAGCCACATGGAGCTCGGTAAAACCCAACTGATCAGTGGTTGCACAATAGTGCCGTACCCGGCCGACTATAGCGCGGCTCGGTAGAGTAAAATAGATACACATATATATATAATGCATGCTCGACTCATGGAATCACATTCTAAACCTTTCGGAGTGACCTAAGGTCGGTATCCTCTGTACACGTTATTAGGACTAACTCTTCACTATGAACCTTATAAGAATCAGGAAGTACCAACAACACTGATAACATAAGAATAAGAGAAGCAACATTAACATCAATCGTTCCATAAGAGGGAAAGCAATGTAAGTACTGCTAGCTTCTAAGAGTAGAGTATCTTTGGAAGCTCGTTCATTACATTATGTACAATCGGAGTCGTGCAAAAGAAGAAAAGGGATAGCCTCACATACCTTGTATATACTTCCCCAATCACAAGCTATGCAATTGTCACAACTCCTTAGTCTACAATAAGAGAAACGATACTATCGTTATCATTTAAGCGTCATAACTATTATGTATCGACCACAACCTATTTTACGTTGAAACGGACAGCACCTCCCCTATATATATGACTTCACACCATTCAAAACAATCACCAAACAGCCCAAACAACATCAATAATAAACATATTGAGCCTCCCAAAACAGTCCACGCACAACCTAATTACATCATACATACGACAGCCACCGTAGTCGTGTCAAATGACCCGGAAATGTTACGAATAACTATCAGCCCACAATACTACACATATATGGTATTTCTCCACACCCTTCCACCTACAAAAATCCACAAAATAGTAGTAAAATACGCATCCCAATAGCAACACAAAACAGTCCGCTACAAGTGAATAACTCAAACTCACGGCTTCCGATCACCGTCCCGTGAGTTCTTACATGTATAGAACGAATTACCATGAATTCACAGCAGAGAAAAATGTATGAAAGATTGCATTAACTTACCTTACTTGTTGGATAACTCATCCCTTCCCTTGGTTCTTCAAACTCTAGGTTTTACCTTCAAATAGAACTTGAAAGAGAGGGAAAATTGATTAGGGTTTGTGTGGGATTTTTGGGGAGGAGTTGCAGGGGTTAACTTTGGTTTTGAGGGTCTGAAATATGGATAAAATAACTGAGTTCATAACCCCTTAAATGTCCTCTCTTGGACGACTTAGGTCTTTTAATTTTGTCCTATCATTTTGGCAAGTAGGTGATGCACCTACTTGTCATTTACCAATCTGCACAGCCTTGCGAAAATATGAATATCTCTATACTCGGAGATCGTATTGACAAATGGTTTAATGCGTTGGAAACTACACTTATAGATCTTTAATTTTGTGGGTAGATCACCCTGTAATTCCTTGTAAATTATGATAAAAGTTTAGAAACATTTAACCTAATGTTTAAGTAAAATTATGAACCTAAGTTGCGACAACGTTTGTCGCCTTTTGTTTCATAACTCGTTTGACTTCAAGACTTATGATACAGATATTATATGATTCAAATAACTTAATACATGACCTCTTGAGTGTATTAAGAACCTCTAGGATTACCTGAAAATACGAGTTACAACATCCTTGATTCGTTTAACTTCTAATACTTGTTAATCACCCTTATACACCCTTGTATCACTTAAGACCAATAGGATTAACTTCTTATCATCTTAAAGGTAATTACTTCTTGGATTTATGTTAACTAATATATGGCATGAACTAACGCGTGTGGATATCGGTTGTAACACTTAGAGCATAAGTGTTAATAAAAGTTATAAAGGACTAACTGTAATGCAACCAACTTGGGTGACACCGAATATCAACTAAAGGATCTAGAGATAGTTTATCTCTACATACAATGGAAAGAGAGACTACTAGAGGTGAAGTTGTGGTATGATAAACTCACTAAAACAGGCACACTGATATTACAAGTTCAAAGGAGGTAGACAAGTGTGTGGCACAATAATGCTATCAATTATGCACTTTGAGCAAAATAGAATGGGAATGAATGTTCCAGTTAGAAAGAAAAGATGGTACCAGCATATTGGCCAGGACAAAGGGCGATAAAAAAAGGGAAAGACAACACAATCTACCGAACGGGCAAATAAAAGGTTCAAAATAGATTGAAATATGATGAACACTTGTTACGGACCAAACATGTTTAACATGGTAAATCTTAAACCACAATATCAGGGAACTCTATTGGTAGCTACAATATGGGGAATGAGGTGAGTTACTCATCGAGGATAGAATCAGGTGGTCTAAGTCTTACACTTAAGAGTATAATCAAAAGTTGTTGTTGAAGAATTGAGGAGGATCTCAAGTTTCAGAGAATGCCCTTTGTCGAGGCAGTGACTCTTCCTAAATTGTATACATATAAAGGGTGTTGATATGTGTTTTGAGAGGTGTTTAACCGTAAAGAGGGATCGTGAGAATAATCACAAGGGAAGTAGTGTGGTTCTTAAATTCTATAAGGCACATATGGGGAGAAGAGGTTGGCTAAGAAAAGGCGGAGCACAATATTACCTTACATTTGATGCAATGTCATGCAGGTTGAGGATATTAAGGTATGTGCGCAGGCTAGAAGATATTATTCCTTTGAAATAAAAAGGTCCTATAAGAAAACTCATCCAGTAATGTCGTTTGTTGAGAGTTTGGAAGAGCAAGTTGCAAGTTTTCACAGAAGATGGTAACCATATCAAGGAAATTATTGAAGAACTCAATTTCTAGGAGGTCATATGTAAAAGAAATGTGATATAGATTGTTTGCTATTGATGCAACATGGACAGGTGATCGCTTATGCCTGTAGGCAATCCAACAATCATGAAAAGAACTATCCAACCCATGACTTAGAGCTTGCAGCAGTGGTGTTTGCACTAAAGATTTGGCGACATTATATGTATGGGGTGCATGTTGATGTATTTATGGACCATAAGAGCCTTCAATATTTTTTCAAGCAGAAGGAGTTGAATCTCAGGCAAAGAAGATGGCTATAGTTAGTCAAGGACTATGACATTGATATTCTCTATCACCCGGGAAAGGCCAATGTTGTGGTAGATGCTCTTAGTCGAAAATCCATGGGAAGTTTGGCTCATTTGGAGGCATATCAGAGGTTGTTGGCCAGGGAGGTTCACCAGTTGGCTAATTTGGGAGTTTGCCTTGCGGACTCTAATGAAGGAGGGGTAACTGTGCAGAATAGGGCTGAATCATCGCTCGTGGCGGAAGTGAAAGAGAAGCAATTCAACAATCCATTGTTAGCACAACTGAAAGAGGGGATTCATAAACACAAGACCACAACTTTTCCCTTGGCATGGATGATGGTACCCTACGGTACTAAGGCCGCTTATGTGTTCTGAATATTGACGGTCTTCGGGGAAGGATCATGGCAGAAGTTTAGTCTTCCAAGTACTCCGTGCACCCAGGTTTTACAAAAATGTATCATGATCTCAGGGAAATTTATTGGTGGAATGACATGAAAAGGGATATGGCAGACTTTGTGGCTAGATGTCCCAAGTGTCATCAAGTGAAGGCCGAACATCAAAGACCTGGTGGATTGGCTCAAAGCATTGAAATTCCAATATGGAAATGGGAGATGATCAACATGGATTTTGTGTTAGGGTTGCCGCGCACTCCGCACAAGATCAACTCAATTTGGGTGATCGTGGATCAACTCACGAAATCAGCACACTTCTTGCCAGTTAGATCTACTAACACAGCGGAACGATATGATCAGTTGTATATAAAAGAAATAGTCAGAATGCATGGAACTCCAGTCTCAATCATTTCAGATCGAGGGTTTCAGTTCACTGCCAACTTTTGGAAGAAATTTCAGCAAGGTTTGGGTACGCAGGTAAATCTTAAAACTGCTTTCCATCCTCAAACGGACGGGCAAGCAGAGCGGACTATTCAGACACTTGAGGACATGTTGCATGCTTGTACTCTTTCTTTCAAAGGTAGTTGGGATGACCATTTCCCACTCATAGAATTTTCTTACAACAATAGCTTTCATGCTAGTATCCAGATGGCACAATTCGAGGCACTGTATAGTAGGAGATGTAGGTCTCCCATTGGGTGGTTCGAGGTTGGAGAAGCAGAATTGATAGGGTCGGACCTTGTGCATCAGGCCATGGAGAAAGTCAAGATTATTAAGGAGAGGTTGAAAACTGTTCAGAGTCGTTAAAAGTCTTATTCGGACATTCAGCGTAGAGATTTGGAGTTCAAAGAAGATGATTGAGTATATTTGAAGGCTTCCCCCATGAAGGGCATCATGCGTTTTGAGAAGAAAGGGAAATTAAGTCCGGGGTATGTTGGACCGTACAGAATCATTTAGAGGATTGGTCAGGTGGCATACAAGCTCGAGCTGCCACTCGAGATGTCGTTGGTACTTTCGGTCTTCCATGTGTCTATGTTGAAGAGGTAGTGGGAGATCCGTCCACTATTGTGCCAGTTGAGTCTATTGAGGTTAATGAAGAATTATCGTATGAAGAAATTCCAGTTGCCATCCTTGATAGGCAAGTCCAAAAATTGAGAAATAAGGTAATTGCCTCCGTAAAAGAGTGGATGGTAGAACTAGCAGGTTATGGAAGCCACTTGGGAAGCCGAGGAAGAAATGAGAAAGAAGTACCCACATTTGTTTTGATAGTCATGTAATAGCTTTTATGCATTTGGTTCCTATGAACTCTTATCTTTTGATTTGATCTATGTTAAACTATTCCATTTTTGGTTATATATGTTGCCTATGCGGCCATGGTTGGTGTTGTACAAGTTATGTTATGTCTATGGAACATGTATATGCTGTTAGGATATGTATCTGAGGCCCTCTAACAGGTGGATAGGCCTAGTTACAGGAGAAACTCTGCCAAAATTTCTGAAAAATTTAGGAGTTAGTCAAATTTTGGGAGTTAAATATGCATGAGAAAACGGTTAGGTTATGATATGTATTTGGGGACAGACTCTACTCCTCATTCGAGGACGAATGATCCTAAGGGGGGGAGAATGTAAGGCCACGGAAAATTTTTTGCTAAGTAATTTAGGATTTCGAGGTGCCATGTAGGCTAATTATAATATTTCATATGCTATTATCATGATGGATATCAATTGGATATGTTAATAAGTGTATAAGTCATATTATAAGTGATTTGAGGTCTAAGGAGAGGCCTAAGTCTAAGCCAAGTTGGAAAATTTCATAATGGACTAAAGTTGTGAATAAGTACGCACATGACCTCACTTTGGACAATCATATCTCCAGTTATATAAGGTGTTTTGTGCTGCACAACCTATAAAATTACTCTTTGAGTCTAGTTTCCGATGCATCAAATTGTTCGTCATTTGGAGGTTTATACAAAAAGTTACGACCATTTTACTGGGCATGTGTCGGAAGCGCAGCCGTGCATATTGAGAAGCATTCTACCTCGTGAGCACGGCCTTAGCACGGTTGCGCTAGTAGCAAACCTCTAAATACACCTAAGGACAGGAAATGAGAGGATTTAAGTGATTTTTCAAGACTAGGGCATCCTCTCCATCCCCAATCCGTCCAAGGCATCCAATTGCACACCTAAGGTGAGTTTTTAAGTGTGTTTTCATGGTGATTTCACTTCTCAATCACTAGTTAAAACATGGTTTTGATTGGATTTCATAGGATTTCTTCAAAATCTCAAGAACATCCCAAAAGTTGTCTTTCAAGATTTGGTCTACAAGAGGTAATCTTTTACCCTTAGACTTACATATATGGAGTTATTATGGAAATATGAGTATGAATTAAGTATTGTAACTCATGGGATGGTGATTGGAAGCCATAGGTGCCTAACCTAGGTTGTATTGGTGTTGTAGAGATTGTGAGATGGCTTATTGAGGTATGATTCTTGGGTGTAATAGTATTATGCATACATGCATGTACAAATTAGGTTTGTGGGGAGATTGTTGAACATAAATAAGTAAAGACTGGGTTGGGGAAATGAAGGAATCTTGTAAAAGAGATTTGAAATTAAGATGCTCAACTAGTGTTTGATAAAATGCTCAAATGAGCTGAAACAATGAATACCTTCCTAATTTGTGTTCAATTTTGTTATGTCTCAAGTAGATTGGGATTGCTAGAATTTCTGGGACGTCGTAGTAACTTAAGAAAAGCTTAAACAATGTATGTATGGCTAAAACCCCATCTTTTAGAAATCGAGCTTCATCGATGTTTGTGTGAATATAGTAAGATTAAAGTTGAATTTTGGGGTCCTGTTTCATCTTTTTATCATGTACATTGTATTTGAAGTGTAGCCGGAACCTTGTTGCCGGCATTTCCACATTAACTCTTCAATTGTATTTAGAGGCTCCGTAGACAGGTTGTGGGTAGTGTCAGGTATTGGAATTAAAGTAGAAATATTGATGTTTTGCAATGATGTATAAAACTTGTAATATCTTCAAAATTGTGAACAAAGTGGTTAATGGAAATGAAATGGAATCATTAAATGACATGTTTATAGAATTTGATTAATGGTGTAGATTTCCTCTTTATTCAAAGACGAATTTGGGTAGTATGAAACCTAATAGGCTTGCTCAGTCGAGTTTACTCGGTTGAGCGCCGGTCGCGCTCCTCGGATTTTGGGGCGTGACAGTTGATCTATAATCCTTTACTTGAAGACTTGAAACTTCTTATGTAATACATTACCGCAAGGGCTTACGTTTTATTGAGGAATATTTGAAGTGATTTCCATAATTATATTTCATAGTGTCTCAATGTGATTCACCTTATAGGGTATTTTAATTTCGTGTCGTCAGCGAAATCTTTTTCTCCTTCTCTTCTACTATTTTTTTCAAATCATTATTCAAACGAAGGCCCAAGCTTCATCCTTTATCTATGACAATTATACCCTCATTTTATTACTGGGTCAGCATTTCATTCTTTCTAAATGTCATTCGTCTTTGACTCCTTTGAGTTTATTCAGGCTATATTAAGCTTTTTATAACATATAGAAACCATATGCTCTTCTTGTTTTCATGGCCTTAATTCTAAGGACTAATCCATTCTCGGCACCTTCTCACTCGCCTTTTCTCGTTCTTACATCTTGTCATAAAACTTTGTCGCTTTACTGTACTTTAGCTTATGACCTATACATATCTATTTATACTACTTATAATCTTCCTTCAACTTGCTTGAATTTCCTTGTGTTATATTAGAACATCAAGCGAGACATCACATCGTCTCCAACTTTTCTCTGTTCTCTTAACTCGATCTCTCAATACTTAGAAACCATATGCCGGAAGACATGCCGCTGACGATGTTGCTATCATTCCCGGTTATTAGATCCCCATGCTTATAGTCTTCTATCCGAAGTATGGACTATTTACGATCTTCTACCTTAGAGTATCTTGTACGTTGTTCACCTTTACCTTACTTACCTTAGGATCTCGCATCGTATCTTCTCTCTCTTTCGTGACCTCCCTTCCACCTAGGTGTAATTCACATCCATAACCTGAAGCTCTATTATAATACTCGCACCTCTGGTACATACACAATCCGGTGGGAGCTTCGTACTGACTTCTTATGAGGCTGGGACACTTCTAATTGTCTTTATCGTAGAGCCGCTATAGAATTTGGCTACTGCATTATTTCTCTTGTACCTTTGATAGTAAGAGTGATTTAGCAAGGTTCTCAATCACGATTTCTGTAATTTTCAGGATCCAATAATCAGATTTTTTATTTACTTCATTGATGTATCTCTTTAGTTTCCTCCTTTTTCTGATCAGCCTTTATGTAGGCTTAAGTTACTTCTCGATATGCGGTTCATGGTATTAGTTATTACTTTATCCCTTCATGGACGCTATAGAATATCCATGATAAAATCTTCTGACAATTCAATCCTTTGTCTATGATTTAGGCTGACTTCTTTCTTTTAACTTATACCGGAATCTTCTACAACCGTATGATTGTCAACATATATGTTGCTGCATGGATAATATTCCGAAATCTTAAGTGTGTTCATCACATAACTAAATCTGGATCATTGATCAATAATTCCTTTCGTTCTATCTCAGTTTTCTTTAAACGTTGGTAATTACTTTTCCTAGTCTTTATGTCCCCTTGTTGCGTCCATACATAGCTTATCATAGTGTCTACACTTGCCATAGTTTTCATACAAATCATATGATCTCGAATATTTAATTCTTACTTCCCGTTCATTAGCCACGGTAGGTGACATTTTCCTTTAGAATGCTTACAATGTTGTTACGAGATTATTGTTACATGACCATTTCCTCTAAATAAAAAATTCCACAATTATATCTCTTATCGATCGTCTTTCTGAATGTAGGCATCATCTCATTACGAATAGAAGTTGGGGACTTGAATTCTTATAAGTGAGCTCTACCACACGATCTAGAATAAAAAGGAAGAATGACAGTCCTAAATGCCCTGCAGCCTCCTACTTATAAGTGTGGTGAATGACACACCCATAAACAAGACTCAACTAGACACGGCTTGTAGACTCCCTAGGACAGAACTACTTTGATACCACTTTTGTCACGACCCACACCGATGGGCCGCGATGGGCACCTGGTACCTTACTCAACCGAGTACCAACGTAATGTATTTTTCTTATTACATCATCATATACACATGACATACGGGCATAATAGGCCAATATGATCTTTTATATACACGAAACATAGGCCAATAAGGGCACACAATCGTTCACGTACACGACATATGTCTACAAGCCTCTAAGAGTACATAAATGTCATAAAGGTCGGGCACCCGTCGCGGCCCATCGATTTGGGTCGTGACAACAATACACGTCTAAATCATACTAACCAAACAAGAAACTCCGAAGCAAATGGAGTGCACCAACATCTTCCACTGAGCTGATGGCCTACTTGGAGGGCTATCGACCTGTCTATCGGGACATGCGGGCATGAAACACAGCGTCCCCAGTATAAAGGGACGTCAGTATGAATAATGTACCGAGTATGTAAGGCACATAAATAAGTACATAACAGACATGGAAGAAATATATAGTAAATGACTCAACCTATAAGTCTGGATAACTCTGCAAATCATGAAATACTTATAGTTTCATGCATATACATATGAATATCATGTCGTGCTTAGGTACATGTGTTTATAACAACATTAAGCCTCTAAGGGCATCCCATCATATCATTTTGGCCACTGTGGGCAAATTATCAACATATACCAGCTGATCAGGTGGTGGTGCATATATAATGTTGTAACCTTCTCCTATATCCCATATACATATATACATGTATATAACGCCATCTGGTCATGGCTCAATGTACATGTATAAATGCATGAGATGCATAAGAATTATGTTAATAAAATTTTCTTGAATTGCCATAAAATCAGTATGCCTTTCGGGTAAACTTTATCAAATACGTATTTTCTGAGACATATGAACATAATATATAATAATAATTCGCATGGGGAATCAAAAATATCGACACCCCTATGATTTCTATGGATAGAGTCATTTCTAAATGTTGTGCATTTGCTCGTTTCATTTATTTTGTATGGATCATGCCAAAAGAAAATAAGGGACAGCCTTAACATACCTGAGCCGGTCTTCTAGACAATCCTTCTAACGCACGACAATTGCGACGAAACATGTAACAACAAGATCGAAATAGGTAACAATTCGTACAAAATACCAGAAGCAATAACATTGCTATGCAAAGATAATCTTGGCTGATGCTTTTTCGTAAGAACTTAGTAGTAACGTTTGTTTTGTTTTTTGGAAAATGATATTTGATTGAACTTTTTGCTTAAGACAATAGAGATGACATTAGAAAGGACGATGAATCTTAGATGACTCTCCTAGACAGAACGTTATTATGTTCTTGTTTTATGAGAATTGAAGATAAATTATGAATTTGAAAAGTCATGCTTAATTATTATGTGGGCCCCACATGTCTATCTTGGTGTAACACTTCTTTCTCAAAGTATCACACCTTGAAACTTTAATACTTAGTCATTACAAGTAAATGGATAATAGCCACATTGGGGGAGGGGTTTAATCTTATCCCAAGATTATTAATTAATTTGGTAATGACCCGTTACCCGATAACTAACCAATTTCTTACGTAATTAAAAATTATCTCAAATTACTTAGAATACTCACTTTTAATACACATTATACACCTTACTATCATGGCCATGTGGTACCTTATATGCTACTAATCTATAAATACCAGATATTTTAGCTCGGTCCGAATTTTATCCCAACATGCCAAACATGGACGCAAATTCCATTTCTTTGATTTTCTCCCCCTCTCACCTTCATGAATTTACTCATCACATGTTTCAACTAGCCTAATCCTTGTAATCTCCAAATAATCTTTTTCTTAGACTGATGTCAATTACCTTACGACAAATTCAACGTACAATACTACAAGGTACAACATCGTCGTTATTTAATACTGCGAAGCATAACATCATCGTAATATAGTACTGCAAGGCATAACATCATCGTAATATAATATTGCGGGAAGTAATATTGACATTAATATTGCGGGGTGTACCAATATCAGGATAGTAGAGTTGATCTCGGCATGACCTTCCTCGATTACTTATTTGGATAGCTGAACAACAGCCCTGGGGAGCAGGTCATCTTCCTCGACAGATGGCCAAGTTTGCAAGGGCATCAGCCTAGCTATTCTACCCTCAAGGTTTGTGGATCAAAGTCTGTTCTTTGATGCGGTGCAACGTGACTTGAATTTGTCTAAGTATCTTTGAATTTTGTCTTCTCGAACCTCGAAGCTCCCATTTACTTGATTTACAACCAGGAGGGAATCACATTTTGCTTCGATGTCTTTAGCTCCTAGGCCTTTGGCCAATTCCAGACCTGCAATCATAGCCTCATATTTGGCTTCGTTGTTAGTCAATTGTATGTGGTAAAATCAGAGGGGTCTATTTCTCGCCGCTAAGGTGCATTCGGGGAGTCATATCAGCACCTAGAGGTTGCAGGATTATGATCAAACTCCTTCCTTCGAGGTTCGTCCGCAGCCCAGCAAAGATTTCGAGGATGGGGAATTCTTTCGCTACCCAGTTATGGTTCTAAGGACGTGGGATCCCCGAGGCGAGCTGCTAGAATCAGCAAACACTAGCACCGTGCCTAGCCGTATCGTCCCCATGTCTTTGCATTTAATGTACTTTGTACTATATTGTATCCACTCTCCTATATAAGGGGAGTCCATGCCACTTTGTAAAGGGCTAATGTTGCTCCAACTATTTCTCCACAAGATCAATAATATCTCTTTCTCTTTTCTCTCTAACTCACTTACTTTCACTGGCTCGAGGCCTCTTATGTAATACATTACTGCTAGGGCTTACGTTATATTGAGGAATATTTGAAGTGATTTCCATAATCATATTTGATAGTGTCTCAATGTGATTCACCTTATGGGGTATCTTAATTTCGTGCCGTCAGCGAAATCTTTTTCTCCTTCTCTTCTACTATTTTTTTTTCAAATCATTATTCAAACGAAGGCCCAAGCTTCATCCTTTTTATGTGACAATTATAGCCTCATTTTATTACTGGGTCAGCATTTCATTCTTTCTAAATGTCATTCGTCTTTGACTCCTTTGAGTTTATTCAGGCTATATTAAGCTTTTTATAACATAGAGAAACCATATGCTCTTCTTGTTTTCATGGCCTTAATTCTAAGGACTAATCCATTCTCGGCACCTTCTCACTCGCCTTTTCTCGTTCTTACATCCTGTCATAAAACTTTGTCGCTTTACTGTACTTTAGCTTATGACCTATACATATCTATTTATACTACTCATAATCTTCCTTCAACTTGCTTGAATTTCCTTGTGTTATTTTAGAACATCAAGCGAGACATCACATCGTCTCCAACTTTTCTCTGTTCTCTTAACTCGATCTCTCAATACTTAGAAACCATAGGCCGGAAGACATGTCGCTGACGATGCTGCTATCATTCCCGGTTATTAGATCCCCGTGCTTATAGTCTTCTATCCGAAGTATGGATTATTTACGATCTTCTACCTTAGAGTATCTTGTACGTTGTTCACCTTTACCTTACTTACCTTAGGATCTCGCATCGTATCTTCTCTCTCTTTCGTGACCTCCCTTCCACCTAGGTGTAATTCACATCCATAACCTGAAGCTCTATTATAATACTCGCACCTCTGGTACATACACAATCCGGTGGGAGCTTCGTACTGACTTCTTATGAGGCTGGGACACTTCTAATTGTCTTTATCGTAGAGCCGCTATAGAATTTGGCTACTGCATTATTTCTCTTGTAACTTTGATAGTAAGAGTGATTCTGCAAGGTTCTCAATCACGATTTCTGTAATTTTCAGGGTCCAATAATCATATTTTTTATTTACTTCGTTGATGTATCTCTTTATTTTCCTCCTTTTTCTGATCAGCCTTTATGTAGGCTTAAGTTACTTCCCGATATGCGGTTCATGGTATTAGTTATTACTTTATCCTTTCATGGACGCTACAGAATATCCATGATAAAATCTTCTAACAATTCAATCCTTTGTCTATGATTTGGGCTGACTTCTTTCTTTTAACTTATACCGGAATCTTCTACGACCGTATGATTGTCAACATATATGTTGCTGCATGGATAATATTCCGAAATCTTAAGTGCGCTCATCACATAACTAACTCTGGATCATTGATCAATAATTCCTTTCGTTCTATCTCAGTTTTCTTTAAACACAGGTAATTACTTTTCCTAGTCTTTATGTCCCCTTGTTGCGTCCATACATAGCTTATCATAGTGTCTACACTTGCCATAGTTTTCATACAACTCATATGATCTCAAATATTTAATTCTTACTTCCCGTTCATTAGCCACGGTAGGTGACATTTTCCTTTGGAATGCTTACAATGTTGTTACGAGATTATTGTTACATGACCATTTCCTCCAAATAAAAAATTCCACAATTATATCTCTTATCGATTGTCTTCTGAATGTAGGCATCATCTCATTAGGAATAGAAGTTGGGGACTTGAATTCTTATAAGTGAGCTCTACCACACGATCTAGAGTAAGAAGGAAGAATGACAGTCCTAAATGCCCCGCAGCCTCCTACTTATAAGTGTGGTGAACGACACACCCATAAACAAGACTCTACTAGACACGACTTGTAGACTCCCTAGGACAGAACTACTATGATACCACTTTTGTCACGACCCACACCGATGGGCCGCGATGGGCACCCGGTACCTTACTCAACCGAGTACCAACGCAACGTATCTTTCTTATTACATCATCATATACACATGACATACGGGCCTAATAGGCCAATATGATCTTTTATATACACGAAACATAGGCCAATAAGGGCACACAATCATTTACGTACACGACATATGTCTACAAGCCTCTAAGAGTACATAAATGTCATAAAGGTCGGGCACCCGTCGCGGCCCATCGATTTGGGTCGTGACAACAATACACGTCTAAATCATACTAACCAAACAAGAAACTCCGAAGCAAATGGAGTGCACCAACATCTTCCACTGAGCTGATGGCCTACTTGGAGGGCTATCGACCTGTCTATCGGGACCTGCGGGCATGAAACACAGTGTCCCCAGGATAAAGGGACGTCAGTATGAATAATGTACCGAGTATGTAAGGCACATAAATAAGTACATAACAGACATGGAAGAAATATATAGTAAATGACTCAACCTGTAAGTCTGGATAACTCTGTAAATCATGAAATACTTATAGTGTCATGCATATACATATGAATATCATGTCGTGCTTAGGTACATGTGTTTATAACAACATTAAGCCTCTAAGGGCATCCCATTGGCCATTGTAGGCAAATTATCAACATATACCAGCTGATCAGGTGGTGGTGCATTTATAATGTTGTAACCTTCTCCTATATCCCATATACATATATACGTGAATATAACGCCATCTGGTTATGGGTCAATGCACATGTATAAATGCATGAGATGCATAAGAATTATGTTAATAAAATTTTCTTGAATTGCCATAAAATCAGTATGCCTTTCTGGTAAACTTTATCAAATACGTATTTTCTGAGACCTATGAACATAATATATAATAATAATTCGCATGGGGAATCAAGAATATCGACACCCCTATGATTTCTATGGATAGAGTCATTTATGAATGTTGTGCATTTGCTCGTTTGATTTATTTTGTATGGATCATGCCAAAAGAAAATAAGGGATAGCCTTAACATACCTGAGTCGGTCTTCTAGACAATCCTTCTAACGCACGACAATTGCGACGTAACACGT
The DNA here is from genome assembly GCF_000715075.1 of Nicotiana tabacum. NCBI lineage: Eukaryota > Viridiplantae > Streptophyta > Magnoliopsida > Solanales > Solanaceae > Nicotiana > Nicotiana tabacum. The sequence goes on from NC_134080.1 coordinate 140,592,456, forward strand.
AACAACAAGACCGAAATAGGGAACAATTCGTACAAAATACCCGAAGCAATAACATTGCTATGCAAAGATAATCTTGGCTGATGCTTTTTCGTAAGAACTTAGCAGTAACGTTTGTTTTGTTTTTTGGAAAATGATATTTGATTGAACTTTTTGCTTAAGACAATAGAGATGACATTAGAAAGGACGATGAATCTTAGATGACGCTCCTAGACAGAACGTTATTATGTTCCTGTTTTATGAGAATTGAAGATAAATTATGAATTTGAAAAGTCATGCTTAATTATTATGTGGGCCCCACATGTCTATCTTGGTGTAACACTTCTTTCTCAAAGTATGACACCTTTAAACTTTAATACTTAGTCATTACAAGTAAATGGATAATAGCCACATTGGGGGAGGGGTTTAATCTTATCCCAAGATTATTAATTAATTTGGTAATGACCCGTTACCCGATAACTAATTTCTTACGTAATTAAAAATTATCTCAAATTACTTAAAATACTCACTTTTAATACACATTATACACCTTACTATCATGGCCAAGTGGTACCTTATATGGTACTAGTCTATAAATACCAGATATTTTAGCTCGGCCCGAATTTTATCCCAACATGCCAAACATGGACGCAAATTCCATTTCTTTGATTTTCTCCCCCTCTCACCTTCATGAATTTACTCATCCTTGTAATCTCCAAATAATCTTTTTCTTAGACTGATGTCAATTACCTTACGACAAATTCAACGTACAATACTACAGGGTACAACATCGTCGTTATTTAATATTGCGAAGCATAACATCATCGTAATATAGTACTACAAGGCATAACAACATCGTAATATAATACTGCGGGAAGTAATATTGACATTAATATTGCGGGGTGTACCAATATCAGGATAGTGGAGTTGATCTCGGCATGACCTTCCTCGATTACTTATTTGGATAGCTGAACAACAGCCCTGGGGAGCAGGTCATCTTCCTCGACAGATGACCAAGTTTGTAAGGGCATCAGCCTAGCTATTCTGCCCTCAAGGTTTGTGGATCAAAGTCTGTTCTTTGATGCGGTGCAACGTGACTTGAATTTTGTCTAAGTATCTTTGAATTTTGTCTTCTCGAACCTCGAAGCTCCCATTTACTTGATTTACTACAAGGAGGGAATCACATTTTGCTTCGATGTCTTTAGCTCCTAGGCCTTTGGCCAATTCCGGACCTGCAATCATAGCCTCATATTTTGCTTTATTGTTAGTCAACTGTATGTGGTAAAATCAGAGGGGTCTATTTCTCCCCGCTAAGGTGCATTCAGGGAGTCATATCAGCACCTCGAGGTTGCAGGATTATGATCAAACTCCTTCCTTCGAGGTTCGTTCGCAGCCCAGCAAATATTTCGAGGATGGGGAATTCTTTCGCGACCCAGTTAAGGTTCTAAGGACGTGGGATCCCCAAGGCGAGCTGCTAGAATCAGCAAACAGTAGCACCGTGCCTAGCCGTCCCATCCCCGTGTCTTTGCATTTAATGTACTCTGTAATATATTGTATCCACTCTCCTATATAAGGGGAGTCCATGCCACTTTGTAAAGGGCTAATGTTGCTCCAACTATTTCTCCACAAGATCAATAATATCTCTTTCTCTTTCCTCTCTAACTCACTTACTTTCACTGGCTCGAGGCCTCTTAGGTAATACATTACTGCTAGGGCTTACGTTATATTGAGGAATATTTGAAGTGATTTCCATAATCATATTTCATAGTGTCTCAATGTGATTCACCTTATGGGGTATCTTAATTTTGTGTCGTCAGCGAAATCTTTTTCTCCTTCTCTTCTACTGTTGTTTTTTCAAATCATTATTCAAACGAAGGCCCAAGCTTCATCCTTTTTCTGTGACAATTATACCCTCATTTTATTAATGGGTAAGCATTTCATTCTTTCTAAATGTCATTCGTCTTTGACTCCTTTGAGTTTTTTCAGGCTATATTAAGCTTTTTATAACATAGAGAAACCATATGCTCTTCTTGTTTTTATGGCCTTAATTCTAAGGACTAATCCATTCTAGGCACCTTCTCACTCGCCTTTTCTCGTTCTTACATCCTGTCATAAAACTTTGTCGCTTTACTGTACTTTAGCTTATGACCTATACATATCTATTTATACTACTCATAATCTTCCTTCAACTTGCTTGAATTTCCTTGTGTTATTTTAGAACATCAAGCGAGACATCACATCGTCGCCAACTTTTCTCTGTTCTCTTAACTCGATCTCTCAATACTTAGAAACCATAGGCCGGAAGACATGCCGCTGATGATGCCGCTACCATTCCCGGTTATTAGATCCCCATGCTTATAGTCTTCTATCCGAAGTATGGACTATTTACAATCTTCTACCTTAGAGTATCTTGTACGTTGTTCACCTTTACCTTACTTACCTTAGGATCCCGCATCGTATCTTCTCTCTCTTTCGTGACCTCCCTTCCACCTAGGTGTAATTCACATCCATAACTTGAAGCTCTATTATAATACTCGCACCTTTGGTACATACACAATCCGGTGGGAGCTTCGTACTGACTTCTTATGAGGCTGGGACACTTCTAACTAGCTTTATCGTAGAGCCGCTATATAATATGGCTACTGCATTATTTCTCTCGTACCTTTGATAGTAAGAGTGATTCAGCAAGGTTCTCAATTACGATTTCTGTAATTTTCAGGGTCCAATAATCAGATTTTTTATTTACTTCGTTGATGTATCTCTTTAGTTTCCTCCTTTTTCTTATCAGCCTTTATGTAGGCTTAAGTTACTTCCCGATATGCGGTTCATGGTATTAGTTATTACTTTATCCTTTCATGGACGCTACATGTCACGACCCAAACTGAAGGGCCATGACTAGCACCCGACCACACTTGCCGAGCACCAACGTACATTTCATCTAACCTTCATTATTATCTTTTAAGGCTGACAAGATCAATATAAATGGTAGATCTAGATCATGGACAACCAGCAATAAAATATGACGGCATGAACATACATAGCAGGGGATGACCAGACAATCAAGAAACTACGTATAAGGTATGAGCTACCACGCTACTATGAAAGACTATACAACAAAAACTAGCCGACAAGGCATACCAAACTATACATGAGCCGACACATGTCTATGAGCCTCTAAAAGAACATAAGTGTTTCAACATAGCCGGAACAGGGCCCCGACATACCCATAATGTCTATAACAAAAATTGCATACCAAGACCAAGGCAAGTCCGGAGAAGGGATCTTGCCAATTACCGCTGAACTGGACAGTCTACTGTGGTGGGGAGCTGCACCTGCCTGTCTATCAGGACCTGCAGCACGACATGCAGCGTCCACAAATAAAAGGACGTCAGTACGAATAAAGTACTGAGTATGTAAGGCAAGGAACCATAAATACGATCAGTAATGTAAGCAAGGATAGAGAATATACAACCTGTAACATCTTAGTACCTCTGAGGGCTACTTATATGAAATGCATGATACATATGTATAAATACATAAATATATATAATGCATGCTCGACTAATGGAATCACATTCTAAACCTTTCGGAGTGACGTAAGGTCGGTATCCTCTGTACACGTTATTAGGACTAACTCTTCACTATGAACCTTATAAGGATTAGGAAGTACCAACAACATTGATAACATAAGACTAAGAGAAGCAACATTAACATCAATCGTTCCATAAGAGGGAAAACAATGTAAGTACTGCTAGCTTCTAAGAGTAGAGTATCTTGGAAGCTCGTTCATTACATTATGTACAATCGGAGTCGTGCAAAAGAAGGAAAGGGATAGCCTCACATACCTTGTATATACTGCCCCAATCTCAAGCTATGCAATTGTCAAAACTCCTTAGTCTACAATAAGAGAAACGATACTATCGTTATCATTTAAGCGTCATAACTATTATGTATCGACCACAACCTATTTTACGATGAAACGGACAGCACCTCCCCTATATATATGACCTCACACAATTCAAAACAGTCACCAAACAGCCCAAACAACATCAATAATAAACATATTGAGCCTCCCAAAATAGTTCACACACAGCCTAATCACTCCATACATACGACGACCACCGTAGTCGTGTCAAACAACCTGGAAATATTACGAATAACTATCAGCCCATAAACCTACATATATATTATGTTTCTCCACACCCTTCCTCCTCCAAAACTCCACAAGATAGTAGTAAAATACGCAGCCCAGCAACAACGCAAAACAGTCCACAAAACAATAACATTACTACCAAGCCTTTCGATATATATTTCACAAGTTCTAGCTTCAATGGCTTAGCCGCAACTTGGATAATCTTAAATACATATAGAGTAATAGGTTCCTTACCTTTATACAGAAAGAACAACTCCAAATTGACCTTAAAGTTCCATGAAATATCCCTCCAATGCTGCCACAACAACAAAAAAGCGAAACTAGCGATCAATTAGTGTTTTTCGGCACTAGAATCACTTTAGAAGGCTTGAAATCACCTAGGATTGATATTAAGAACATGAGGGAGTATTTACAGAACATAAACCCTTTAAAACCACCTCCCACACGAGCTGGAACGACACAAAAATGAGCAACAACAAGAAGAACAAGAGACTTACTAGCGCCACGGAATTCCCGACACTTGATTTGTGTTGTTTTTCCCTTTTTTGGGTCTTGAATCTTGAGAGAACCTTGAGAGGATGTTCCTAGTGTTCTAAGGTCTGAAAATAGTGAAAAGAAATGACTTAAAACGGGTTGGAGGCATCCTATATAGGTCCAAATATCTTAAACCGACTTAGTGGGCCCCATAGAGAGGTGCTTGGCGCAGTCTCGTAAAAACGCGAATATCTCTCTACTCCGAGATCGTATCAATGAATGGTTTAATGAGTTGGAAACTAGACTCATAGATCTTTAATTTTGTTGGTATATCACCCCGTAATTCCTTGTAAAATATGAGAAAAGATTAGAAACATTTGACCTAATGTTTAAGTAAAATTATGAACCTAAGTTGCGACAACTTTTGTCGACTTTTGTTTCATAACTCGTTTGACTTCAAAACTTATGATACGGATATTATATGATTAAAATACCTTAATACATGACCTCTTGAGTGTATTAAGAACCTCTAGGTTTACCTAAAAATACGAGTTACAACATCCTTGATTCGTTTAACTTCTAATACTTATTAATCACCCTTATACACTCTTGTATCACTTAAGACCAATAGGATTGACTTCTTATCATCTCAAAGATAATTCCTTCTTGGATTTATGTTAACTAATATATGGCATGAACTAACACATGTGGATATGGGTTGTAACACCCTCCCCCCCTTAGGAACATTCGTCCTCGAATGTAAGGGTTTATGGGGAGTTTAAATCATCGTGGATTCCAATGGAAATTTCCGATCAATTTTCCCCTATAAAATGGTCACTAGCAAAACTTGCAAGTAATTAAGCCCAACATATGGCTTCACAAGGCTACACAAAGCATTATGCGTATTTACATTATCTACATATCACCATTTTGTATTAAGGAGGAGTATTCTCAAATTATTGCTTACCTCATAGAGCCGTTTCACCTTCCAATGTATCCTGTCTTCCACCAGCATCCTTGTTATCTTCATTCTGGAATAAGTAAGGGTATTTAGACTCCATCTCCTCTTCTGCTTCCCATGTCATTTCTTCCATATTTTTGTTCCTCCACAATACTTTGACGGAAGCTACATCTTTTGTTCTCAGCTTGCGGACTTGCCGATCTAATATCGCCACTGGCACTTCTTCATATGATAGGTCCTCTGTAACTTGTACATCTTTGATAGGGACGACTCGAGAAGGGTCTCCAATACATTTTCTCAACATAGATACATGGAATACCGGGTGGACAAATTCCAATTCGGATGGCAATTCTAACTCATAAGCAACCTGTCCAATCCGTCGAAGAATTTTATACGGCCCGATATACCTTGGACTCAGCTTACCTTTCTTCCCAAAACGCATAATACCCTTCATTGGTGAGATCCTCAGGAAAATCCAATCACCAACCTCAAACTCTAGATCACGACGTCGGACATCGGAATAAGATTTTTGCCTGCTTTGTGCCGTCCTCAATCGCTCCTGTATCACTTTCACCTTCTCAATAGCTTGGTGAATCAAATCTGGCCCATATAATTCTGTTTCACCGACTTCGAACCATCCAACTGGTGATCTATATCTCCTCCCGTATAGTGCCTCGTATGGGGCCATTTTAATACTGGAATGGTAGCTATTGTTATAGGCGAATTCTATGAGTGGAAGATGATCATCCCAATTCCCCTTAAAATCTAGAACACATGCTCGTAGCATATCTTCCAGTGTCTGAATGGTACGTTCAGCCTGTCCGTCAGTCTGCGGATGAAATGCAGTGCTGAGATTTACTTATGTGCCTAAACCCTTCTGGAAAGACCTCCAAAAGTTAGCCGTAAATTGAGCTCCTCGGTCTGATATAATAGATATGGGCACACCATGAAGCCTAACAATCTCCTTGATATACAACTTCACATAATCTTCAGCCGTGTAAGTGGGCACATTTTGTAGGTCGATCAATTATCACCCAGATGGAGTCAAACTTATGATAAGAGCGAGGTAATCCAATAATGAAGTCCATATTAATCACCTCCCACTTCCAGGTCGGAATCTCTATATTTTGAAGCAATCCACCGGGTTTCTGATGTTCTATCTTTACTTGTTGACAATTGGGACACTGGGCTACAAATTCTGCAATAGACTTCTTCATATTATCCCACCAATACTGCTCCTTGACATCATGATACATCTTTGTCGAGCCGGGATGGATGGAATATCGGGATTGATGAATCTCATTCATAATCTTCTCTCGCAACCCTGCCACATTAGGCACACACAATCGGCTCTGGTATCTCAGTGCCCCATCTTTTCCGATCCCAAAAGCCATACTTTTACACTGTTGAATGCTTTCTCTTAATCGTACTAAGATAGGATATTCATATTGTCGTGCTTTTACCTCGGCTACCAAAGATGATTCTGATGTATTCTGTACAGTAACACCTCCGTCATCAGAGTCTAACAATCTGATTCTCATATTGGCTCGCTGATGAAGCTCTTTAATCAACCCCCATCTACCTGCCTCAATATGTACTAAGCTTCCCATTGATTTACGGCTGAGAGCGTCTGCCACAACATTGGCTTTACCGGGATGATACAATATCTCGACGTCGTAGTCTTTCAATAATTCAAGCCACCTACGCTGCCTCAAATTCAACTCTTTCTACTTGAAGATGTATTGTAAACTCTTGTGATCTGTGTAGATGTCAACATGGACGCCGTTTAAGTAGTGCCGCCATATCTTCAAAGCATATATTACTGCGGCCAATTCCAAATCATGGGTTGGATAATTCTTTCCATGCTTCTTCAATTGTCTTGATGCATAAGCAATCACATTCCCACGCTGCATCAATACGCACCCCAAACCTATACCTGAGGCATCACAATATACCATATAACCTTCTGTTCCTTCAGGAAGAGTGAGCACTGGTGCAGATGTCAATCGATTCTTCAGCTCCTAAAAACTACGTTCACAAGTGTCAGACCACTGGAATTTGGTATCTTTTTGTGTTAACTTAGTCAATGGTGATGATATAGAGGAAAATCCTTCTACAAACCGCCTATAATATCCTGCTAGCCCTAGGAAGCTGCGGACTTCTGATGGTGTTGTAGGTCTCGGCCAATTCTTTACTGCATCGATCTTCTGAGTGTCGACACTAATACCCTCATCAGATATCACATGGCCAAGGAATGCTACTGAGTTCATCCAGAATTCACATTTGGAGAGCTTAGCATATAACTTACGATCCTGGAGCGTCTGTAATACTATCCGCAAGTGGCCCGTATGTTCCGCCTCCGAACGAGAATACACTAGAATGTCATCAATGAATACAATCACGAACACATCAAGATAGGGCCTGAATATAGTATTCATGAGATCCATAAAAGCTGCTGGGGCATTTGTTAGCCCGAACGACATCACCAAGAACTCAAAGTGCCCATATCTTGTCCGGAAGGCCGTCTTTGGAATATCCTTCTCCCTAACCCTCACCCGATGGTACCCTGAACGTAAATCAATCTTAGAGAAATACTTGGCACCCTGGAGTAGGTCAAACAGGTCATCAATTCTTAGAAGTGGATACTTGTTCTTTATAGTAGACTTATTCAACTGTCGATAGTCGATACACATCCGTAACGACCCGTATTTCTTCCGCACGAATAGGACTGGTGCACCCCAAGGTGAAGTGCTAGGCCTAATAAAGCCCTTATCCAGTAAGTCCTTCAACTGCACCTTCAACTCTCGCAACTCTGCCGGGGCCATTCTGTATGGAGGAATAGAGATCGGTTGAGTGTCAGGCAACACATCAATGCTAAACTCAATCTCCCTTTCAGGAGGAAGGCCTGGGAGTTCATCTGGGAAAACATCTGGGAATTCGTTGACCACAGGGATTGATTGTAAAGTAGGCGGTTTCGCCTCCGCATCCCTAACGTGAACGAGATGATAAATGTAACCTTTTGAGATCATTTTCCTTGCCTTAAGATAGGAAATAAACCTACCTTTCGGTGTAGCAATGTTCCCTTTCCATTCAATGACGGGTTTACCTGGAAATTGGAACCTAACCATCTTCGTACGGCAGTCAACATTTGCATAGCATGAGGCCAACCAGTCCATTCCCATTATCACATCAAAATCAACCATTTCTAACTCAAATAAATTTGCCGAGGTTTGATGACTACAAATCATCACAGTGCAACCTCTATATAACCTTCTAGCAATCACAGAATCTCCTATCGGAGTAGATACCGCGAGGGGTTTACTTATCAATTCAGGTTCAATGCCAAACTTATTAGCCACAAAGGGTGTAACATATGATAATGTAGATCCCGGATCAATCAGCGCATATACATCATAAGAAAACACAGATATAATACCTGTAACAACATCTGGAGACGACTCGAGATCCTGTCGACCTACTAGAGCATAGGTTTGATTTTGAGCACCACTCGAACTCGGCACTGCACCTCTACCCCTACCACGACCTGTCGACTGCTGAAAACCTCGTGCTAGAGGTCGAACTGATGAGGAAGAACCAGACACAGATCCAGTCGGCTGAGCCATACCATCACCTCCTCTATTAGGACAATCCCGCATCATATGGACAGGCTGCCCACACGAATAGCATGCATCAGAACCTCGGCGACACAGTCCAAAGTGGGCCTTGCCGCACTGATCACAATGTGGTGTTGGGGGTCTCATCTGACTAGTATCCCTGTGATGTTGCGAGCCAGATGCCCGCGAACTCTGACCTGGACCAGAATAGGATCGATCATATCGAGGCCTCTGAAACTGTGGAGGAGCACTAGCTACAGGTGGCGCCGAACTCCTCGAAAACTGTGGCCTGATGCGGCCTCTGAAGTCATCAGAATACCCTGCAAATCTCGCCCTCTTATGTTGGCCTCTATCCTGCTCCCTAACTGCCCTCTGCTGGCACTTACGATCCTCTAGGGTCTGGGCATAAGCTTGAATACGGGAAATATCCATGCCCTCCACCAAGGAGGCTGTCGTAAACTCATTTATCAGATTTGGTCTCAACCCATTAACGAACATATGCACCCTATCACTCATCTCGGCCACCATATGGGGAGCATACCTTGCCAAAGAATCAAACTGCATACTATACTCTCGCACACTCATATTACCTTGTCTAAGGTTCAAGAACTTATCAGCTCTAGCTCGTCGTATCTCAACTGGCAAGTAGTGACGAAGAAAGGCCTCAGAAAATTCCTTCCACACAGCTGGAGGAGGGTTCGGACCCCTGGATCTCTCCCAACTATCATACCAGAGAACCGCTAAATCCTGTAGCCAATAAGAAGCCAACTCTACTGCCTCTGTATCACTAACATGCATAACCCGAAGTGTACGATGAACCTGGTCAATAAAAGTTTGTGGGTCCTCCTTGGGGTCTGATCCGGTAAACACTGGAGGGTCTAAATTAATAAAATCACGAACTCTTGTACTAACTGGTTTCTCAGCAGCACTTGTATTCTGCCTCTGAGCCTGTGAAGCTACCAAGCTAGTCAATAACTGCAAAACACTCCGCATATCCTGGTCTGGAGTGCCAGACGGAGGAACTGGAGGTGCTGGGTGCCTTCTAATATCCTCTGGAGGAGATGGAGTAGATGAGGTATGAGAGGGCATCTCACTTTGAGCCTTACTTTGTCCTGCTCTAACTTGGGGCACCTGACTGGTACCCTCTCCCGCTGCTGTATCAAGTCATCTACTAATCGTTTGCTTCCCAGTCGAAGGCATCACTGAAAAGAAAACAAGGTGAATATTAGAGACGAACACTTACGACTCAACTCTACGCACGATCTAGATTCAGGAAGAAGGTAACAACCCTAGATGTCATGTAGCCTCTTGATTATAAATGTGGCGCGCTACACATCCATAATCAAGACTCTACTAGACACGGCTCATTGACAACCCCTAGGACAGACTGGCTCTGATACCAAGTTTGTCATGACCCAAACTGAAGGGCCATGACTAGCACCCGACCACACTTGCCGAGCACCAACGTACATTTCATCTAACCTTCATTATTATCTTTTAAGGCTGACAAGATCAATATAAATGGTAGACCTAGATCATGGACAACCAGCAATAAAATATGACGGCATGAACATACATAGTAGGGGATGACCAGACAATCAAGAAACTACGTATAAGGTATGAGCTACCACGCTCCTATGAAAGACTATACAACAAAAACTAGCCGACAAGGCATACCAAACTATACATGAGCCGACACCTGTCTATGAGCCTCTAAAAGAACATAAGTGTTGCAACATAGCCGGAACAGGGCCCCGACATACCCATAATGTCTATAACAAAAATTGCATACCAAGACCAAGGCAAGTCCGGAGAAGGGATCTCGCCAATCAGTGCTGAACTGGACAGTCTACTGTGGTGGGGGAGCTGCACCTGCCTGTCTATCAGGACCTGCAGCACGACATGCAGCGTCCACAAATAAAAGGACGTCAGTACGAATAAAGTACTGAGTATGTAAGGCAAGGAACCATAAATACGATCAGTAATGTAAGCAAGGATAGAGAATATACAACCTGTAACATCTTAGTACCTCTGAGGGCTACTTACATGAAATACATGATACATATGTATAAGTACATAAACCTTTAAAGCATTCGCCTCTATGGGCATCATCATCATCATATCGTACCCGGCCATAATAGGCTCGGTAGAATCGTACCCGGCCACGTGGAGCTCGGTAAAACCCAACTGATCAGTGGTTGCACAATAGGTGTCGTACCCGGCCAACTATAGCGTGGCTCGGTAGAGTAAAATAGATACATATATATAATGCATGCTCGACTCATGGAATCACATTCTAAACCTTTCGGAGTGACGTAAGGTCGGTATCCTCTGTACACGTTATTAGGACTAACTCTTCACTATGAACCTTATAAGGATCAGGAAGTACCAACAACATTGATAACATAAGACTAAGAGAAGCAACATTAACATCAATCGTTCCATAAGAGGGAAAACAATGTAAGTACTGCTAGCTTCTAAAAGTAGAGTATCTTGGAAGCTCGTTCATTACATTATGTACAATCGGAGTCGTGCAAAAGAAGGAAAGGGATAGCCTCACATACCTTGTATATACTTCCCCAATCTCAAGCTATGCAATTGTCAAAACTCTTTAGTCTACAATAAGAGAAACGATACTATCATTATCATTTAAGCGTCATAACTATTATGTATCGACCACAACCTATTTTACGATGAAACGGACAGCACCTCCCCTATATATATGACCTCACACCATTCAAAACAGTCACTAAACAGCCCAAACAACATCAATAATAAACATATTGAGCCTCCCAAAATAGTTCACACACAGCCTAATCACTCCATACATACGACGACCACCGTAGTCGTGTCAAACAACCTGGAAATATTACGAATAACTATCAGCCCATAAACCTACATATATATGGTGTTTCTCCACACCCTTCCTCCTCCAAAACTCCACAAGATAGTAGTAAAATACGCAGCCCAACAACAACGCAAAACAGTCCACAAAACAATAACATTACTACCAAGCCTTTCGATATATATTTCACAAGTTCTAGCTTCAATGGCTTAGCCGCAACTTGGATAATCTTAAATACATATAGAGTAAGAGGTTCCTTACCTTTATACAGAAATAACAACTCCAATTTGACCTTAAATTTCCATGAAATATCCCTCCAATGCTGCCACAACAACAAAAAAGCGAAACTAGCGATCAATTAGTGTTTTTCGGCACTAGAATCACTTTAGAAGGCATGAAATCACCTAGGATTGATATTAAGAACATTAGGGAGTATTTAAAGAACATAAACCCTTTAAAACTACCTCCCACACGAGCTGGAACGACACAAAAATGAGCAACAACAAGAAGAACAAGAGACTTACTACTGCCACGGAATTCCCGACACTTGATTTGTGTTGTTTGCCCCTTTTTGGGTCTTGAATCTTGAGAGAACCTTGAGAGGATGTTCCTAGGGTTCTAAGGTCTGAAAATAGTGAAAAAAATGACTTAAAACGGGTTGGAGGCATCCTATATAGGTCCAAATATCTTAAACCGACTTAGTGGGCCCCATAGAGAGGTGCTTGGCGCAGTCTCGCGAAAACGCGAATATCTCTCTACTCCGAGATCGTATCAATGAATGGTTTAATGCTTTGGAAACTAGACTCATAGATCTTTAGTTTGGTTGGTATATCACCCCGTAATTACTTGTAAATTATGAGAAAAGATTAGAAACATTTGACCTAATGTTTAAGTAAAATTATGAACCTAAGTTGCGACAACTTTTGTCGACTTTGGTTTCATAACTCGTTTGACTTCAAAACTTATGATACGGATATTATATGATTAAAATACCTTAATAAATTCCCTCTTGAGTGGATTAAGCGCCGCTAGATTACCTGAAAATACGAGTTACAACATCCTTGATTCGTTTAACTTCTAATACTGGTTAATCACTCTTATACACTCTTGTATCACTTAAGACCAATAGGATTGACTTCTTATCATCTCAAAGATAATTCCTTCTTGGATTTATGTTAACTAATATATGGCATGAACTAACACATGTGGATATGGGTTGTAACACTACAGAATATCCATGATAAAATCTTTTAACAATTCAATCCTTTGTCTATGATTTGGGTTGACTTCTTTCTTTTAACTTATACCGGAATCTTCTAAGACCGTATGATTGTCAACATATATGTTGATGCATGGATAATATTCCGAAATCATAAGTGTGTTCATCACATAACTAACTCTGGATCATTGATCAATAATTCCTTTCGTTCTTTCTCTGTTTTCTTTAAATGTAGGTAATTACTTTTCCTAGTCTTTCTGTCCCCTTGTTACGTCCATACATAGCTTATCATAGTGTTTACACTTGCCATAGTTTTCATACAACTCATATGATCTCGAATATTACTTTTAATTCTTACTTCCCGTTCATTATCCACGGTAGGTGACATTTTACTTTGGAATGCTTACAATGTTGTTACGAGATTATTGTTACATGACCATTTCCTCTAAATAAAAAATTCCACAATTATATCTCTTATCGATCGTCTTTCTGAATGTAGGCATCATCTCATTACGAATAGAAGTTGGGGACTTAAATTCTTATAAGTGAGCTCTACCACACGATCTAGAGTAAGAAGGAAGAATGACAGTCCTAAATGCCCTGCAACCTCCTACTTATAACTGTGGTGAATGACACACCCATAAACAAGACTCTACTAGACACGGCTTGTAGACTCCGTAGGACAGAACTGCTCCGATACCACTTTTGTCACGACCCAAACCGATGGGCCGGGATGGGCACCCGGTACCTTACTCAACCGAGTACCAACGTAACGTATCTTTCTTAATACATCATCATATACACATGACATACTGGCCTAATAGGCCAATATGAACTTTTATATACACGAAACATAGGCCAACAAGGGCGCACAATCGTTCACGTACACGACATATGTCTACAAGCCTCTAAGAGTACATAAATGTCATAAAGGTCGGGCACCCGTCGCGGCCCATCGATTTGGGTCGTGACAACAATTCACGTCTAAATCATACTAACCAAACAAGAAACTTCGAAGCAAATGGAGTGCACCAACATCTTCCACTGAGTTGATGGCCTACTTGGAGGGCTCTCGACCTGTCTATCGGGACATGCGGGCATGAAACACAGCGTCCCCAGGATAAAGGGACGTCAGTATGAATAATGTACCGAGTATGTAAGGCACATAAATAAGTACATAACAGACATGGAAGAAATATATTGTAAATGACTCAACATGTAAGTCTAGATAACTCTGTAAATCATGAAATACTTATAGTGTCATGCATATACATGTAAATAACATGTCGTGCATAGGTACATGTGTTTATAACAACATTAAGCCTTTGAGGGTATCCCATCATATCATTTTGGCCACTGTGGGCAAATTATCAACGTATACCAGCTGATCAGGTGGTGGTGCATATATAATGTTGTAACCTTCTCCTATATCCCATATACATATATACGTGTATATAACGCCATCTGGTCATGGCTCAATGTACAAGTATAAATTCATGAGATGCATAAGAATTATGTTAATAAAATTTTCTTGAATTGCCATAAAATCAGTATGCCTTTCGGGTAAACTTTATAAAATACGTATTTTCTGAAACCTATGAACATAATATATAATAATAATTTGCATGGGGAATCAAGAATATCGACACCCCTATGATTTCTATGGATAGAGTCATTTATGAATGTTGTGCATTTGCTCGTTTCATTTATTTTGTATGGATCATGCCAAAAGAAAATAAGGGATAACCTTAACATACCTGAGCCGGTCTTCTAGAAAATCCTTCTAACGCACGACAATTGCGACAAAACACGTAACAACAAGATCAAAATAGGGAACAATTTGTACAAAATACCCGAAGCAATAACATTGCTATGCAAAGATAATCTTGGCTTATGCTTTTCCGTAAGAACTTAGCAGTAACGTTTGTTTTGTTTTTTGGAAAATGATATTTGATAGAACTTTTTGCTTAAGATAATAGAGATGACATTAGAAAGGACGATGAATCTTAGATGACTCTCCTAGACAGAACGTTATTATGTTCTTGTTTTATGAGAATTGAAGATTAATTGTGAATTTGAAAAGTTATGCTTAATTATTATGTGGGCCCCACATGTCTATCTTGGTGTAACACTTCTTTCTCAAAGTATGACACCTTGAAACTTTAATACTTAGTCATTACAAGTAAATGGATAATAGCCAAATTGGGGGAGGGGTTTAATCTAATCCCAAGATTATTAATTAATTAGGTAATGACCCGTTACCCGATAACTAACCAATTTCCTACGTAATTAAAAATTATCTCAAATTACTTAGAATACTCGCTTTTAATAAATATTATACACCTTAGTATCATGGCCATGTGGTACCTTATATGGTACTAGTCTATAAATACCAGATATTTTAGCTTGGCCCGAATTTTATCCCAACATGCCAAGGCGCAAATTCCGTTTCTTTGATTTTCTCCCCCTCTCACCTTAATGAATTTACTCATCACATATTTCAACTAGCCTAATCCTTGTAATCTCAAAATAATTTTTTTCCTTGGACTGATGTCAATTACCTTATGACAAATTCAACGTACAATACTACAGGGTACAACATCGTCGTTATTTAATACTGCGAAGCATAACATCATCGTAATATAGTACTGCAAGGCATAACATCATCGTAATATAATACTACGGGAAGTAATATCGACATTAATATTGCGGGGTGTAACAATGTCAGGATAGTAGAGTTGATCTCGGCATGACCTTCCTCGATTACTTATTTGGATAGCTGAACAACAGCCCTGGGGAGCAGGTCATCTTCCTCGACAGATGGACAAGTTTACAAGGGCATCATCCTAGCTATTCTGCTCTCGAGGTATGTGGATCAAAGTCTGTTCTTTGATGCGGTGCAACGTGACTTGATTTGTCTAAGTATCTTTGAATTTTGTCTTCTCGAACCTCGAAGCACCCATTTACTTGATTTACTACCAGGAGGGAATCACATTTTGCTTTGATATCTTTAGCTCCTAGGCCTTTGACCAATTCTAGACCTGCAATCATAGCCTCATATTTGGCTTCGTTGTTAGTCAACTGTATGCGGTAAAATCAAAGGGGTCTATTTCTCGCCACTAAGGTGCATTCGGGGAGTCATATCAACACCTTGAGGCTGCAGGATTATGATCAAACTCCTTCCTTCGAGGTTCGTCCGCAGCCCAGCAAAGATTTCGAGGATGGGGAATTCTTCCACGACCCAACCAAGGTTCTAAGGACGTGGGATCCTCGAGGCGAGCTGCTAGAATCAGCAAACACTAGCACCGTGCCTAGCCATCCCGTCCCCGTGTCTTTGCATTTAATGTACTCTGTACTATATTGTATACACTCTCCTATATAATGGGAGTCCATGCCACTTTGTAAAGGGCTAATGTTGCTCCAACTATTTCTCCACAAGATCAATAATATCTCTTTCTCTTTTCTCTCTAACTCACTTACTTTCACTGGCTCGAGGCCTCTTTAGCATTTATCGCTTTCTTGCTTGTTCTTTATTTATCACTTGGACTTGGCCATATAGAGCTTTGTTTGATCATAACCTAACTGTTATCACATTCCCGACTCTCCCTGATAGCTCGAGCTCGACCCGGATATCAACCCTGAGGTCCCCCATCGGCCAATCCTATACCCGGGCAGTAGGCCTATCGGTTTGATTACTGCCTCGTTTTAGCTTGCATTTCATCCTTAAACTTCATATTCCTAGCATCATCTGTTGTTACAATTTTTACGGTAAACATCAACCTTGTAGTTTTATAGATTGCATGATTATGCCGCCCGTAGGCGGCTTCAGAACTATACCGAGCCCGTACCCTCTTACGTTTGATGCACCGTCAGTGAATAGGGTCTATACCCAAAAGGATGTTCTTGTTTTTAGTAAAAGTTCTTTCTCTACCTCGGGCACGAGGGAGGGTGAAAAGTCGGCCATGAAAGCCGCCAGAATTTGGGACTTGATAGTCGTTCGGTGTTGATACTCGATATCATATCCCCCGAGTTTGATGGCCCATTTGGCCAGTTCGCCTGATAATTCAGGATTATGCAATATTCTTGGAAGAGGATACATTGTTAAAACACAAATATGATTGCATTGAAAGTAAGGTTTCAATTTTCCTAATGCGCTTATTAATGCAAGAGCCTATTATTCTAGGTGCGGATACCTGGTTTCAACATCTTATAGGGTCTAACTTACATAATAAATAGGGAATTGTGTGCTTTATTCTTCTCGAACTAGCACACCACTTACCGCTATCTCAGATACTTCCAGGTATATATACAACGTTTCATCCTCCTTTGGTGTGTGGAGTAAAGGTGGGCTACTCAGATATCACTTCAATTCCTCTAAGGCATGTTGGCATTTTGGAGTCCATTCAAAGTAGTTTTTCTTTTTGAGTAAGTAGAAGAAATGATGACTCTTGTCTGATGACCTCGATATGAATCGGCCCAAGATTGTTATCCGCTCGGTCAGTCATTTCATGGCTTTCACGTTGTTTACCACCGTGATTTCTTTGATAGCCTTGATTATGTCGAGGTTGATCTTGATTCCTCTGTTTGACACCATGAAGCTTAACAATTTTCCCAAATCCACTTCGAAGGTACATTTGTCGGGATTGAGTTTCATGTTGTAGCTTATGAGGATGTCAAATGTCTCCTGCAAATAAGTCAAATGGTCCTCTGCGTGCAGGGACATAACTAGCATGTCATCAATATAAACTTCCATGGATTTGCCTATTTTATGTTCGAACATTTTATTAACTAGGTGCTGGTACATAGCTCATGCGTTTTTCAGCCCGAAGGGCATTACATTGTAATAGTATGTACCGTACTTCATGATGAACGAAGTCTTTTCCCTATCCTCGGGGTTCATTTGAATTTGATTATACCTCGAGTAGGCATCGAGAAAGGTGAGGGTCTCATGGCCAGCCGTGGCATCAATCAAGCGGTCGATGTTAGGCAATGGGAATGAATCCTTAAATCACACTTTATTTAAGTCTTTATAATTTATGCACATTCTTAATTTATTTTCCTTTTTAGGAACCACTACCATATTAGCCAGCCATTCGGGATATATTACCTCCCTAATAGACCCTATTTTTGAGGAGTTTTGTTACCTCGTCCTTAACGAACACGTGTTTTATTTCGGACTGGGGTCTTCTTTTTTGTTTCACCGGTGTGAATTTGGGGTCGACACTTAATTGATGGGTGGTTATTTCCGGTGGGATCCCTGTCATATCTAAATGGGACCAAGCAAAGCAATCAATGTTATTAATAAGAAATTGAATGAGTTTTTTCCTGAGTTCGGGGGTTAGTCCCGTTCCCAGATATACCTTCTGATCTGGGATGTCACGCCCCAATCTCAGGAGGCGCGACCGGCACTCAATCGAGTGAACCCAACCGAGCAAGCCTTCTGGACACCTTCTACCCAACTCACAATGATCATTGAACCACGCTTTCATTTAATTAGACAGTAGGAAAGATCGTACATACAACATCACTAGTTCATTTTATATTACAACCCTTAAATCATAGTTATGTTCCCAAAATTCATACAGTTGCGGTTTAGAAGAACAAGAGTTTAGAATTACAACATAGTCCAGTGACCAATCCAACGCCTGTACATAAGCCACACAAACGTTTACGGAGCGTCTAAAGATACAAAAGACAGTTATGAAAATGTCGGAAAAAAGCCCTGGCAATACCTCAAAAAGTGGTAATTTATAACAAAAGATTACACTGCATAACCCCTGGAAGAAAAGGGGCTCACCGAGATTGCTGAGAGAAGGATGCTCCACTATCTGCGATTGGCACTGTCTGCTATGGAACCACCTATATCCATTCAAAAATGTAGCCCCTCCAGAAAAAGGGACGTTAGTACCATGGAATAGTACTAGTATGTATAACTAAACACCATCTCATTAGAAATAACAACCACACAAGAACAAAGAAATCATAATGATCAACAAAAGCTTTAAACAATCACCACATCATCAAATAAAAAGGGGATCACATAGCTTTCACATAATTTCCATAACTTTAGGTTGGGACATTTCATACTGTGGCATCATCATTCACAATACCACCGCTTTCTTGCGCGGAGTCCGATCACGGCCCGATCAACTAAGCTGCCTCATTTGAGACCACATCATCAAATAAAAAGGGGATCACATAGCTTTCACATAATTTCCATAACTTTAGGCTGGGACATTTCATACTGTGGCATCATCATTCACAATACCACCGCTTTCTTGCGCGGAGTCCGATCACGGCCCGATCAACTAAGCTGCCTCATTTGAGACATATACCTCAATCACAATTTCATTCTCACTTTCTAGTGTACATATCAACACAATACCAGCATGTGTGTAGCATGGCGTCCGATCACGGCCCGATCGAGTAAGCCGTCCTACCAATACATTTTCCTTTCCCATCAATCATCTCACTTTAATTTTTGTTCATACATATATCAGTTCAGCGGCACTTGGGGCCACAATTATCATAACTCAATTATTTTCCCCCACGTTTCACATCATTTCCACTTTCAACATTAATCGTGCAATTAAAGATAATTACACATATGAGAGCAATTCAAGTTGTAAGCATAGAGGGGAATTCACATATTTTGGCATAATAATCACAATTTAAACTTGACTTGAAATATAGGCATTTTAGCACATAGTTCACACTCTTCGCTCATCCTCAATTTACCTAGAATAGCATATTGAACACATTGAGACACACCTTTCACATATATTCTTGCAACATCAATTCATTTGAAATAACAAGTACTACATCAATCAAATTTCGGACTTACAACATTTGCATGGACACCATGGGATCTCAATTTCTAAGAAGAGGGAATTTTAGCCATACATACCTCAATAGAGCTTTCCTTAAATTCTTACAATAATTCCGAAACTCCTAGCAACTTCGATCTATTTTATGAGAATTACAAGTTGAACGATGAAGTAGAGGGATAATCAAGATTCTAGCTCATTTGGGCACATTATCAAGCACTAAGTGTGAATTAGGATTTTAGGACCTTTTTGGTGAGAGATTATATCATCCTACACCCTATTTTTTACATTTTTAGCTCACAATCTCCCCATACCCTTTTATCAATAACGCATGCAAGATAATTAATTCTTATACCCATGAACCCACTTGTTAGTTACTTATTCTAGTAGGAATTTTGAAATCAAAGATTAGGGCACAAGTTCTTTTACCTCTTAGGATGAAGGCTTAGCAACCTTTCTAGATAATCTTCAATGATTTGGGAAAGGATTGAGTAGCAACTTGGTGAGGATAACTCTCTCCCTCTAGAAAAATTTCTCTCACTTTAGATGTAGTAGAAAATAGCATAAGAGGGTCTAATGGGTGTTTTTAACGGAATGGGGTTGGGTTTTAAAAGTTAAAAAATAGGAGCCCCGACTCAATCTGCAGTCTCATATGTGACTGCATAACTGATATGCGGCCCGTAAAGGTAGCCCTCAAGACTTGAATATTCTTCCCGGGTATGCGACCAATATGTGGTCCGCATACCTGTTCTGTGGTCGCATAATGCATCGCAGAACTGCCCTTTGCAAAAATACAAGGAGGTTATGTGATGACTATGCGGCCCGCATATCATTTATGTGATTGCATAATTGGCCGCATAGTTGTCCTTAAAATTAGCCAACATTCTATCTCACTTTATGGCAGATATGCGGCCCACATTGCTGTTATTCGGCCGCATAATGGGCCGCAGAAATGCGGCTTTCTGAAAAATATTTTCCTTAACTTGCTAAGTAAAAAGATTTTGTGTTGACACTACGAGATTTCGGGTTTTTCAGTAAAAAAAATTCACGGGGCCTTATATGGAAGACGTTCGATCAGAACAACTTGCTCTAGTTCTTCAATAGTCGACTTCGTTACATCTGATTCTTCTAGGGCAACGAATGTTCCGGGAGCGAGGAAATCTTCTTCATCATCCTCAGGGGTCTATTTTCCTCTCGGCTCTTCTGAGGTAGAGTGTACAGAACTTTATGCCTCCCAGTGGACTGCGAACATTTCTTTTGCAGTATGCGGTTCTCCATATACCGTCTTTATACCGTCCTTTATTGGAAACTTCATCATATTATGCAGAGTTGACGGTACTGCCCTTACGTTATGTATCCACGGCCTACCAAGCAACGCATTGTACCTCACGTCACCTTCGATGACATGGAATTTAGCATCCTGAACTACACTGGACACGTTGACTAGGAGGGTGATCTCCCCCTTCGTTATTTCGCCGGCCATGTTGAAGTCGTTGAGGACACAGGAGGTAGGTACGATCTGATCGAGCAGTCCGAGTTGTTCTACCACCTTCCACCTGATTAGGTTGGTCGAGCTACCTGGATCCACGAGTACATGTTTAATTTGAATGTTATTCAAGAGGAATGAATTTACCAGCACATCGTTATGTGGTCGAGTCAAGGTCTCAAAATCTTCCTTGCTGAATGTAAGGATGTCTTCAGACATGCGGCCCCGAATTAATCCTTCCGTTGTAGTGGACACTTTTACGCCGTTTGATCACGGGTCCTTGGGGATTGTCGGTTCCCCCAATGATCATATGAATGATGTGCTGAGGTTTTCCCGTTCCATTTCTACAGTCTGCCTCTCTTTCTTCCCGGGTGGGGTTTTTTCGAATTTCCTGTTGATTTTCTTGGTGTGTACTCTCGTTGATGTGGGAACTGATATAAGCACATTGGGCGTTGCATGAGACCATACCTACAGGGATCGGTTATGGCGCGTTCCCAAGGTTTTGTGGTGGTACACCAATACCTGGAACAACTATATCATTCTGTCCATGGTCCTTAGGACCGTTGTTTTCACGTGCATTCACTGAAACACAATAAACATAAGCAATATATGTAAGTAATAGAATCAAGGGAGAATGTGTTTATGTTAGAGAGTTGAGAATTTTCTTGGATTCAATCCCCCTTTATGAAATAACAAGGGTCCCCTTTATATAGGAGGGGAATCCCAATATAGTATATATGTACTTATTACAAAGAAATGTAGCTGGTACAACTACTTAGCAGTCTGGTACAGACTAGTACTATTTTTGCAAGTGTTATCAGCTTTGACCTCGTGCCTAGGGAACTTCCCGCTTATCTATGATAACCGTTGATTTTTTCTGCCCCAAGGTCGGGCATAAAGAACCCTCGAGGTCAGAACTCGAACTATTCCCCAAACATTCAAGGTGAAGCTACGAAAAGACACAATGATCCTAAACTCGGGCTCTCCAATTTTAGCTGCATACACTATTATACTCGGTATTTGTAGACTAGTATCATACAAGGTATCACATGGCCATGATAATATGATGTATAAGGTGTATATTTTGCTAAGTCAACAAAAGGTGGGCCCCAATCTCATTGGTAAGACACAAACCTAAGACATTAAGGGTTATGCTTATGTCTCCGTAAAGTAACGTATTCTTTGATGGAAAGGATTCATGTGAATTCTTTAGAAAGATTAAATGTAAATGTGATTTTCTTCAGCAAACATATACAAAATTATGTCCAAGACGGGCAAAAAGAAGCCACAAAATTCATAAAAGATTAGACGATATAACATGATTTGCTACAAAAAAAATCATACGGATTTTTTCCTACTCCGATCTTGCTGTCACATGTTTTTTCGCAATTAACCTATATTAGAGGGCTTGCTCGTAGAACCAGCTCATGTATGTTAAGGCTATCCCTTCTTTTGTTTGGCATGATCCATACGATACAAGTGAAACGAGCAAATGTACAACTTCTATAAATAATTCTATTCATAGAAGTATTAGAAGTGTCTATGTTCTTGAATTCTCATGTGTCTTATTATTCCATCGTCTGTTCATATGTCTCAAAAAATATGTAAATTGATTTTGTGATATTAATCGGAGGCATAATGGTCATATGACACTCTGAAAGATTTTATTGACGTACTTCTCAAGCATTGCATCATTTACATTGACCCATGACCAGATGGCATTATATATGCCTATATATATGTATGTATATATGTATATGGGATATGGGAAAAGTTATGGCATTATATGCACACCACCACCTGATTAGCTGATATACGTTGATGATTTGCCCACAGTGGACGAGTTGATATGATGGGATGCCCTCAAAAGGCTTGATGATTTATGAACACGTGTACCTATGCATGACATGACATTCATATGCATATGCATGACACTATAAGTATTTCATAATTTATAGAGTTATCTAGACTTACAGGTTTACTCATTTACTCTATATTTTTTCCATGTCTTTTATGTACTTATTTATGTGCTTTACATACTCGGTACATTATTCGTACTAACGTCCCTTTTTCCTAGGGACACTGCATTTCATACCCTCAGGTCTTGATAGATTGGTCGAGAGTCCTCCAAGTAGGCGATCAGCTCAGCGGAAGATGTTGGTGCACTCCATTTGCTCCGGAGTTTCTTGTTTGGTCAGTGTGACTTAGATGTGTATTGTTTGGTATGGTGGGGCTCTATCCCGGCCTTTATGACAATTATGTATCCTTAAAGGATTGTAGACAGATGTCATGCATGTAAAAGATTGTATCGCCTTGTCGGCCTATGTTCAATGTACGAGTGGTTATTTTTGTCTTAGAGGCCCATATGTCTTATGCATAAGTTGGTATAACACGTTGTATTCCACCTATTTCACGGCAGCCTCTCCAGCTTAGTCATCTATGATAGTATGATACAAAAAGATACGTTATGTCTGTACTCGG
Organism: Nicotiana tabacum; assembly: GCF_000715075.1. Classification (NCBI taxonomy): domain Eukaryota; kingdom Viridiplantae; phylum Streptophyta; class Magnoliopsida; order Solanales; family Solanaceae; genus Nicotiana; species Nicotiana tabacum. The sequence continues at coordinate 140,616,492 of NC_134080.1, forward strand.
TTGAGTAAGGTACCGAGTGCCCGTCGCGGCCCATCAATTTGGGTCATGACAAAAGTGGTATCAGAGCAATTCTATCATAGAGAATCTACAAGCCGTGTCTAGTAGAGTCTTGTTTATGGGTGTGTCGTGCACCACACTTATAAGCAGGAGGCTACAGGGCATTTAGGATTGTCAATCTTTCTTCTTACACTAGATAGTATGGTAGAGCTCACTTATAAGAATTGAAACTCCTAGCTCCTATTCCATTCATAATATGGCGATTCCTACATCCATAAAGACGGTCGGTAAGAGATATGGCTATGGAATTGTTGAGTCAGAGGAACTCGACTTTGTATTATGCTTGTGATAAGCAAATATGAGGTCTTCAACAGATCATATGTGTACTGAAAGGTGTAAGCTTCTCGATAAGGATACCTAAGGAAAAAATATCTATCCACTATTATGGTAAAAAGCAATCAAAGGATCAGAAGATACAAGTTTCGACGAAAAAAAAAGAAGCAAAAAGCAAGGTAAAGAAGGGTACTTGCTACCTAATTAGTAGATATGAACATTTTCTACAATTCAGGAAGAGAGATATAAGCATTTTGAGTTACCTTCATCAATAACAAAGGTATGTACAATTGGCCACACCCGTCTAAGTTATTCCCTATAGGGGCTAACAGGTATAGTTTGACAAAAGGATGGAACATCAGGATCCAGCTGGGGTTAGAGTAACCCAAAATAGTGAATGGATTGGTTGAGATTAAAAGGTAAAACATTTGTAGGTAGTTCATTGTAGATCCAACTCCTAGTACTTCCCTAAAGGGGGAATATGGAATGATGTGGCATTAAGCCAAAATTAAGTGGTTCTAGTAATTATGGAATGGTAAAGGAAGAATGCGATAAAAATGGAAAAGGGATGAGATTTCACTTATTTAAATCCTATAGATATGCTACGATTCCAGAACATTATGCAAACACAACGTCAAGGAAACGAAGTAAGGGTTCCTACCTTGGATGTTATTGGTAAATAAGGAACCAGTGCGAGAGGTAAGTTAAGAGAGGAAATAACCCTAGAAAGGGTACACTGAATATTGTTATAAGAGTGGGCCAGCAAATGGTTAGTAGTTGATTCAGGAAGAGCCTAGTTATGGCTAGATAAGAGGATATAGACATATAAATAGGTCGTGCAAGATAAACAGAGTGAACCCAACATGGGGAGTTCAGCCTCGTAGTTATGACATTATAATACTTGAGATATATTCATATGAGGGGAGTTAAAAAGGTACTGTATGAGTATTATAGAAATAAAAGAGAATGTCGATGGGAAGATAGTAAAAATATCAAGTTCAAAAGCATCCCTACAAGCACAAGAGCATGGAGGTAAGTAACTATGAATAATTATAGTCGAGGAAGGACATCAAAAATTACATTAAGTAAACAAGGTAATAAGCTCGTAGCCTTGTAGGAATCAGTGGTCCTCCCTAAGTACTACAATGGAAGACCAGTTGAGGAAATAAGGTAGAAGGCTCATTATAAGAAGTATCATCCTCATAAGAAGTTAGTATGAAGCTCCCACCGAATTGTGTATGCCCTAGAAGTGAATGTATTATAATAGAGCCTCAAGTTGTGGACGTGAATTATACTTGTATGGAAGGGAGTTCATGAAAGAGATAGAAGATACGATGTAAGACTTTAAGCTAAAAAAAAGTAAATGTGAACAACATATGAGATACTCAAATGCAGAAGGTTGTGAATAGACCTTACTTCGATAGAAGGCTAGAAGTGCGGGGATTCGATATCCAAGACTGATAGTGGCGTCATCAGTGGTATACCTTCCAGCCTATGGTTTCTAGTTATCGAGAGGACTAGTCAAGAGAGTAAAGGAGAGTTAGATGCGATGTGATGTCTCGCTTGATGTTCCAAAGTAACATAAGGAAATCTATGGTGCAAACAAGTTGAAGGGAGGTTGCGAGTAGTGTAAATAGATGTGTGTAAGTTCCAAGCTAAAATATGATAAGGCAACAGAGTTTTGGGAAGACAAGAGTAAGGATAAGAATGGGTGAACGAGAAGGTGACGAGAATGGATATGTCCTCGGTATTAAGCCCATGAAAACAAGATAGCTAATGGTTTCTCTAAGTTTCAGAAAGTTCAGTATAGCCTAAATGCCCTCAAAGGAGTCTAAGATTAATAGCGTTTAGAAGAGATGGAATGTTGCCCTAGTAGTAGAATGAGGGTGTAATTGTGATAAATAAAGGATGACGTTTGGGCCTTTGCTTGAGTAATAATTTGAAGAAGAAAAATAAAGGAAGGAGATCTCATGAATTGTATAGGATTAAAATACCCACGTAAGGTGAATCACATTGGGACGCTATGAAATACGATTATGAAAGCTTTGTATTGCCCCAAGTGGATCAGTCAAATAATTTTAGATATTCATCGATGAGGAGTAAGCCCTATTGACAATGTATTACGTAATAGGTTTGAAGTTATCAGTAGTAGGTTGCAGATCAACATTTAAGTGAATCAACAATGGATGGATAAAAGTTACAAAGTATGAGATGCGATTAGGTAATCATTCTTAAGATGAACGATAAGGAAGAAGCATTAAAGGACTTGGATTTGTACATATAGGATAAGCAACAAGAGTAACTTGGGGCTTGGTAGTAGACCTCAGTAACAACAAATAAAAGTAAGAGAGATGGTATACTAACCTACTTAGATGCAGTAAAGTCATACGAATAGATAATCGAGTCTATGAAATAAAATATAACAATATTTGTAAATTCGACAAAATATCGAGCAAAGAACATCGGTATACTTATAGATGCCAAGAGGGACATCTCACCAAGCTCTGTATATGTTCACAAATTGAGGCCTAAATTAGCTAAAAGCTAGAGGAAAAAGGAGAGAGGATCTCGTAGGCGTACTTACAAGGTTAGAGTCGTACAGGCTGCATGAAAGAATGCAGCAACAGTACGAGATTGGAAGGATTTCTGCCACAAGTCGTGGCGTGAGAAAGAGGCCTAAAAGGAGGAATACCCTGGCCTTTGGATTTATTCACAAAACAATTGCCTAAATGGAAAGGAGAGCATTAATGTATTCACAAGAGCTATAAGGTATGAAAATGATAAGAGCATCAGTCAACATTCGAGGACGAATGTTCCAAAGGGGGGAATGATGTTACACCCCACAATATTACGATGATGTTACATCCTGCAGTATTATATTACGATGATGTTATGTCACGACCCAAATTGATGGACCGTGATGGGCACCCGCTACCTTACTCAACCGAGTACCAACGTAACATATCATTCTTATTATATCATCATATACACGTGACATACGAGCCTAATAGGCCAACATGATCATTTATAAATTCAAAACATAGGCCGACAAGGCTGTACAATTTTTCACGTACACGACATATGTCTGCAAGCCTCTAAGAGTACATAAATATCATAAAGATCGGGATAGAGTCCCGCCATACCAAACAATATACGTCTAAATCATACTAACCAAACAAGCAACTCCGACGCAAATGGAGCGCACCAACACCTTCCACTGTGCTGATAGCCTACTTGGAGGGCTCTCAACCTGTCTATCGGGATCTGCAGGCATGAAACACAGCATCTCCAAGCAAAAGGGACGTCAATACAGATAATGTATTGAGTATGTAAGGAACATAAATAAGTACATAAGAGACATGGAAGAAATATAGAGTACATAACTCATCCTGTAAGTCTGAATAACTTTGTAAATCATAAATTACTTTTAGCGTCATGCATATGCGTATGAATGTCATGTCGTGCATAGGTATATGTTTCATAACATCATCAGCCTCTGAGGGCATCCCAGCATATCATATCGGCCATTGTGGGCAAAATCGTCATCGTATACCAGCTGATCAGGTGGTGATGCATATATAACACCATAACCTTTCCCATATCCCATATATATATATATACATAATACACATATATAATGCCGTTTGAATCATATTTACATATATACACGTATATAATGCCGTTTGAATCATATCGTCTCGGCCATTTTGGGCAACATCATCAACATATACCAACTGATCAGGTGGTGGTGCGTATATAACGCCGTAACCTTTTCCCATATCCCATATACATATATTTACATATATACGCGTATATAACGTCATCTGGTCATGGGTCAATGTACATGGGTCAATGCACATGTATAAATGAGTGAAATAAATAAAAAATACATAATAATCTCGATATTTCTTCCGGATAAACTTTTCCAACTGCGTATTATTCTGAGACCCATGAACAGAAGATAATAATAATTGCCATGGGGAATCAATAATATAGACACCACTACTATTTGTATGAATAGAGTAATTTATAGAAACTGTGTATTTGCTCGTTTCTTTAGTATAATTTGGACCATGCCAAAAGAAAGAAGAGAGGGCCTTAACATACCTTGAGTAGGGAAAACTCCGTATTATATTCTTGGAGAAGATTGCAGCGTACTCTTTTAGAATCGCAAATCCCACGTTGTTATAGTATTAGGTAGTCTTCGAATAAAATAGTGAAGCCACTTCACGTTACTACTGCAAATTCCTATATTTGCTGGAGCCTTAAATTATATGTTTAGAAAATTCAATCGAATTCACCTCATGCTAGCAGATGGGCGATCAAATATTTCTTGTTGATTTATTGTTGGCATTGAACCATGACGAGGGAGGATCAAAAACTTCCGGGTGTGTCCAAGGAAATTGTTAGCCTTAATTTTATCAAGCAGCAACCCAGACTAGCAAACCAGACCATGCTTCAAGAGATTGCCTTGTAGTCATGCTGTAGCCTTTTAAAATGGGAACCAATGTCCATAAGGTTAAGGAAGTATCAACAGACTACACTTACACGCAAGTAGACTAAATAATAAGTCTTACTCTTAGATTGCCACCTAATTTCATGACATAAGAGTCATAACATGGCTTTGATTGATACTTCATTTTGCTGCCACGTTTTTGTGGGGAGGGATTAATCTTATCCAAATATATCCCCAATTAATTAAGTAATATCTCGTTACTGCAAAATTGAGAATTATTCTCACTTACTTAAAATATTACTCACTTTTCACATACTTTATATACCTTACTAGCATGGTTCATGTAGTACCTTGTATGACACTAGTCCATAAATACCGGGTATTTTAGCTCGGTCGTATTTTACCCCAAAATGCCAAACTTGGACAAAATTCATTTTCTTTGACTTGCTCCGCCTTTCCCCTTCATGAATTTACTAATCGCTTGAAAAATAGCATAATCCTTACAATCTCCAATTAATTTTTTTACTTGGACTGATGTCAATTACCTTATGACAAATTTAACGTACAATACTTCAGGGTTCAACAATGTTGTAACTTAATACTGCGAAGCGCAACATAATTTTAATGTAATAAAGGCATAATATCATCGTAATATAATACTGTAGGACATAACATTGATGTACTATTGCATGGTGTAACATCATTCCCCCTTTGGAACATTCGTCCTCGAATGTTGACTGATGCACTTATCATTTTCATAACCTATATCTTCCAAATACTTTAGAACTTCCCTTGTCATCTAGGCATCTATTATGTGAATAAGTCCAAAATCCAGGGTATTCCCCCCTTTGGCCTCCTTCTCACACCACAACTTGTAGTCGGAATCCTTCTAATCTCGTAACTGTTGCTATCTTTCATCATGCAGCCTGTACAATTTTGACCTTGTAAGTGTGCCCAAACTCTAGGCTTTATATGTAGAGCTTGATTAGACTTCCCTTTGGGCATCTATGGGTATACTGAAGTTCTTCGCTCGGTACTTTGTTGAATTCACGAATATTTATCTCATCACATAGGTCCGTTTAGCCATCCGTATGAATTTGCTACCATAACTCTTATTTTAATTTATCGTTGCTAAGGTCTGCTACCAAGTCCTAGCTTACTCTCGTTGGTTATTCCATATGTATAAATTTAAGTCCTTTAGTGCTTCCTCATTACTGCTCATCTTTCAAATGACGGTCTAATCTCATCTCATACTTTGTGTCCTTTATCTGTCACAATTATACCCTCATTTTATTACCAGGTCAGCATTTCATTCCTTCTAAATGCTATTAATCCTATACTTCTTTGAGTTCGCTCAGGCTATACTGAACTTTCAATAACTTAGAGAAACCATTATCTCTCTTGTTTCCATGGACTTAATCCTAAGGACTTATCCACTCTCGTCACCTTTTTACTTGACTTTCTTCATCCTTACTCATGTTTCCTTAAAACTTTGTCTCTCTGCCATACTTTAGCTTGCGTCCTATACATATCCATTTATACTACTCGCAACTTTCCTTTAACTTGCTTGCACCATATCTTTACTTATGTTATTATGGAATGTTAGGCGAGACATCACATAGTCTCCAACTTTTCTCTATTCTCTTAACTAGATCTCTCAGTACTTAGAAACCATAGGCTGAAAGACATGCCGCCGACGATGCCGCTATCATTCCCGGTTATTGGATCCCCAGGCTTATCGCCTTCTATCCGAAGTATGGACTATTCACGATCTTCTGTCTTTGAGTATCTCGTACGTTGTTCACCTTTAGCTCCTTAAAATCTCGCATCGTATCTTCTTTCTCTTTCCTGACCTCCCTTCTACCTAGGTGTAATTCACGTCCATAACTTGAAGCTCTATTTTAATACTCGCACCTCTGGTACATACACAATCCGGTGGGAGCTTCGTACTGACTTCTTATGAGGCTGGTACTTCTTCTAACTGGATTCCTTGTAGAGCCAATATAGTTTATGGTTTTTATGTTATTTCTCTTGAACATCTGATATTAAGAGTGATTCTGTCATGTTCTCAAGCACAACTTCTATAATTTTTCTAGGTCCAATAATCAGACTCCTGATTTACTTGGGTGATGTAATTCTTTAGTTTCATTTTCTTCTGATTACCCTTTATGTAGGCTCAAGCTATCTTCCGATCCGTGGCTCATGGAATTAAGTTATTACTTTCACCTTTTATGGATGCTATGGAAAACCATAATATAGTCTTCTAATGATTCAATCCTTTGTTTATGAGCTGGACCCAATTCCTTCTTTTAGCTTATACCGGAGTCTTCTACAGCTAATCATTAATCAAATAATTCCTTTCGTTCCATTTCAGCTTTCTTCATATGTAGACAATTTCTTCTCTTGGTCCTTTTTCCCCCTTTTGCGTGCATACTTAGCTTATCTACATTCTCTCGCATGCTGAAGTTTTTGTGCAACTCATATGACCTCGAATATTGCTTTTAATTTTACTTCCCGTTCATTAGCCGCGGTAGGTGCCACTTTCTTTCTGAGTGCATACAATTTTGTAGTTAAATTGTTCTTACGCAATCCTTTCCTCCTTAGGTCACTGTGCTTTGGTTGAAGCCTTCTTCGTTATTTCCTCAGCTTGTCTTTCATTGTAGTACTTAGGGAGAACCCTTGACTCTTGTAAAGTTGTGAGCTTATTACGGACCTTTTTGATGTCCTTACTTGCCTATAATCATATATAGTTGCTTACTTCCATGCCCTTGTGCTTGTATGGTTGCTTCTGAAATGATATTTTGACTGTCTTCCCAGTGGCACTTTCTTTTATTCCTGTAACACTCATACGGTACCTTTAACTACCCCGACTATTGTTTGAATATATATCAAGTATTATAATGATATTCTTTGAGGCTGAATTCTCCATGTTGGGTTCTACTATATTTATCTTACACGATCTGATGACTCATCTGTAACCTCCTGTTTAGCCATAACTGAGATCTTCCTGACCAATTACTAACTACTCATTGACCCATTCTCATATCAATATTTCTTGTAATCTTTCTTGGGTTATTTACTTTGTTTTAACTTACGTCTCGCACTGGCTCCTTATTTATTAATAACAGCTCGGGCAGGAACCTTTACTTCCTCTCTTTAACGTCGTGCTTGCACAATATTCTTGAATTGTAGCGTATCTATAAGATTTGGATAAGTGCCTTCTCATTCCTCTTTCTTTGTCGCATTCTTCCTTTACCATTCCATCATCACTAGAACCACTTAATTCTGACTTAATGTCACATCACTCCATATTCCCCCCTTTTAGGGGTGTACTAAAAGCTGAAGCCACGAGGATATACCTATAGATGTTTTACCTCTTCATATTTGGCGTCGTTTCTCAACATCAGTGATCCTTACCCGCCTTGCGGCAATTCTTCTGTACCAATGATGACAAATTCCCTTACTCGTGAGGGTGACACTTAGCATAACTGGCACATACAGTCTCTTAAGCTTAACTTTGCTCATATTACTTGCTCTAGGGAAGCATCTCCCTGAATGACTATTCTCTTAATTTCTCATGAATCTTCTTCTATTGTATGTCCTATTATCACCGGAACGCAATGTGAAATCCTGATGATGTCGATCATTATCAAATCACTTAGTCCATAATTTATATTGAGTTTATCTTGTTCACCAGTCCATATTAATTCCTATTAATCTGGTGTCTAATTTTTTTCTTTCTGTTAATCACGTTAGAGTTGCGAACTTATTTCTCGAAATGAGGATATGACTTTATGGCCTATATCCTTTTATTGTCTCAAGGCCTGTCATCTTTTGTCTTTTCCTTCACTTGACTGCAATCTCTACAATACTGTCATCATTTTTCTTTTGACCTACCTTTGTCATCCGTGTATCACATCTTACTCATAATGCTTTATCAACTCTCTTCTTATCTCCCGCTAGTTGTCTATGTCTACTGCTTTACTCTGAAAACTAGAACAAAATATTCTTTTGCATTTGGCTCCCCTTGCTCCATCCCTTGGCTCTTCCAATTGCCTAGCATTCTTTCTTTACTGGGGGCGGGAGCCACACTAAGGTAATATTTATTCCTTCAAGGCTTCCAGTGCTCATATCTAGCTTTAATATTTTAGGATGCACCATCTAGGAATCTCATGAGGAGATATATTAACGCATTTACAATATCCTTCAGAAATGTCAACAACACAAACAATCCACTCACTATTTTAGTTTACTCTAACCACAGCCAGGTCCTGATGTTCTGTCATTTTCTTAAACTACACCCGTTAGCCCCCGTAGGGCATAATTGATATAGGTACGACAATTATATACCTCTGTTATTTGAATATAACTTAAAAACCTTATATTCCTCTGCCTGCATTATAAACATTGTTAACCTTTATTAATTGGGCACCTCGTACTCTTCTTCATCTTGCTTCCTTTTCTTGTTGAAACTTCTATTTATCTTCTGAATCTCTCATTGTCTCTCACTATTAAGGTTGATAGGTATTCTTGTCGTAAGGATTCTTATCAGGAAGCTTACACCTTTCAGTACACCCATTATCTACCAATGACCTCACATTTACTTATCGTAAGCATGATACAAAGTCGAGTTCCTCTAATTCAACACTTCCACAGCTATATCTCTTATCGATCGTCTTTCTGAATGTAGGCATCATCTCATTAGGAATAGAAGTTGGGTACTTGAATTCTTATAAGTGAGCTCTACCACACAATCTACGGTAAGAAGAAAGAGTGACAGTCTTAAATGCCATGTAGCCTCTTGCTTATAAGAGTGGTGCACGACACACCCATAAACAAGACTCTACTAGACATGGCTTGTAGACTCCCTAGGACAGAACTGCTCTGATACCACTTTTATCACGACCCAAACTGATGGGCCGTGACGGTCACTCGGTACCTTACACAACCGAGTACCAATGTAACGTATCTTTCTTATTATATCATCATATACACGTGACATACGGGCCTAATAGGCCAACATGATCATTTATAAATTCAAAACATATGCCGACAAGGCTGTACAATTTTTCACGTACACGACATATGTCTGCAAGCCTCTAAGAGTACATAAATATCATAAAGATCGGGATAGAGTCCCGCCATACCAAACAATATACGTCTAAATCATACTAACCAAACAAGCAACTCCGACGCAAATGGAGCCACCAACACCTTCCACTGTGCCGATAGCCTACTTGGAGGGCTCTCAACCTGTCTATCGGGACCTGCGGGCATGAAACACAGCATCCCCAGGCAAAAGGGACGTCCGTACGAATAATGTACCGAGTATGTAAGGCACATAAATAAGTACATAAGAGACATAGAAGAAATATAGAGTACATGACTCAACCTGTAAGTTTGATAACTTTGTAAATCATAAATTACTTTTAGCGTCATGCATATGCGTATGAATGTCATGTCGTGCATAGGTACATGTTCATAACATCATCAGCCTCTAAGGGTATCCCATCATATCATATCGGCCACTGTGGGCAAAATCATCATCGTATACCAGCTGATCAGGTGGTGGTGCGTATATAACGCCATAACCTTTCCCATATCCCATATACATATATATACATACATATATACGTGTATATAATGTCGTTTGAATCATATTTACATATATACACGTATATAACGCCGTTTGAATCATATTTCCGCCAATGTGGGCAACATCATCATCATATACCAGCTGATCAGGTGGTGGTGTGTATATAACGCCGTAACATTTTCCCATATCCCATATACATATATTTACATATATTTACATATATACATACATATATACACGTATATAACGCTATCTGGTCATGGATCAATGCACATGCATAAATGAGTGAAATGCATGAAAAATACATAATAATCTCGATATTCCTTCCGGATAAACTTTTCCAACTGTGTATTATTCTAAGACCCATGAACAGAAGATAATAATAATTCTCATGGGGAATCAAGAATATAGACACCCCTACTATTTCTATGAATAGAGTAATTTATAGAAACTGTGTATTTGCTCGTTTCTTTAGTATAATTTGGACCATGCCAAAAGAAAGAAGGGAGCGCCTTAACATACCTTGAGTAGGGAAAACTCCGTATTATATTCTTGGAAAAGATTGCACCGTACTCCTTTAGAATCACAAATCTCACGTTATAGTATTAAGTAGTCTTCGAATAAAATAGTGAAGCCACTTCACGTTACTGCTACAAATTCCTATATTTGCTGGAGCCTTAAATTGTAAGTGTAGTGATGCAGCGCTTCCAAATTCAATCGACTCCACCTCATGTTAGTAGATGGGCGATCAAATATTTCTTGTTGATTTATTGTTGGCATTGAACCATGACGAGGGAGGATCAAAAACTTCCGGGTGTGTCCAAGGAAATTGTTAGCCTTAATTTTATCAAGCAGCAAACCAGACCATGCTTCAAGAGATTGCCTTGTAGTCATGTTGTAGCCTTTTAAAATGGGAACCAATGTCCACAAGGTTAGGAAGTATCAATAGACTACACTTACACGTAGGTAGACTAAATAATAAGTCTTACTCTTAGATTGCCACCTAATTTCATGACATAAGAGTCATAACTTGGCTTTGATTGATACTTCATTTTGCTGCCACATTTTTGTGGGGAGTGATTAATCTTATCCAAATATATCCTCAATTAATTAGGTAATATCCCATTACCCAATAATTAATCAATTACCCACAAAATTGAGAATTATTCCCACTTACTTAAAATATTTCTCACTTTTCACATGCCTTATACACCTTACTAGCATGGTCATGTAGTACCTTGTATGACATTAGTCTATAAATACCGGGTATTTTAGCTCGGTCCGTATTTTACCCCAAAATGCCAAACTTGGACAAAATTTATTTTCTTTGACTTGCTCCGCCTTTTACCTTCGCTTGTGAAATAGCATAATCCTTATAATCTCCAATTAATTTTTTACTTGGACTGATGTCAATTACCTTACGACAAATTTAATGTACAATACTTCAGGGTGCAACACTGTCGTAACTTAATACTGCGAAGCATAACACCATCGTAATGCAATATTGCAAGGCATAATAATATAATACTGCAGGACATAACATTATCGTAATATTGCGGGGTGTAACATGTTACATCCTGTAGTATTATATTACGATGATGTTAAGCCTCGCAATATTATATTATGATGATGTTATACTTCACAGTATTAAATTACGACGATGTTGCACCATATAGTATTGTACGCTGAATTTATCGTAAGGTAATTGACATTACTCAAAGGAAAAAGATTATTTGGAGATTATAGGGATTATGTTATTTCAAACAAGTGATTAGTAAATTCGTGAAGTTGAGAGGATAAGCAAATCGAAGGAAACAAATTTCATCGAAATTTGGCATTTTGGGATAAAATACGGTCTGAGCTATAATACCCAGTATTTATGGACTAGTGTCATACAAGGTACCACATGGCCATGATAGTATAATAGATAAGGTACATTAAAAGTAAATAGTATTTTAAGTAAGTTGAGATAATTTTAAATTATGCGGGTAATTGATTAATTATCGGATAGCGGCATATCACCTAATTAAATTAATTGAAATTTTTTGATAAGTATTAAGGTAAGAACGTGGCATCCAAGGACCTTATCTAAGCATCACTCTTAGGTTCATATAATGAGGTGTAACACGTAGAAAATTATTTTGTTAAGTCATCAAAGGTGGGGTCCAAACTCTTTGGTAAAGACACAAACTTAATACATTAAAAGTCATGCTTATGTCTCTGTAAAGTAACGTATTCTTTGATGGAAAGGATCCATGTGAATTCTTGAATTCATGTGAATTCTTTAGAAAGATTAGATGGTAACATGATTTTCTTCAGCAAACATATACAAAATTATGTTCAAGAAAAGCAACAAGAAGCCACGAAATTCATACAAGATTAGACGATATCAATGTCACGATCCAACCCGATAGGCCGCGACGGGTGCCTGAGTCCTACTTGTCAAACACCCCTAAGCATGCGTCTAAGATATGAACCTGAATAACATTTGCTACATTATAAAAATAACACACATAAAAGAAATTTGTCATCAAGGCATATGTACGTATACATGCAGGATACAGTGGGCGAGCCGGCAAGGTTGCTATAGACAACTGTACATCCAAAACTGAAAGCCGATAAGGCCATATACAACCCAACTAGACATACTGTCCACAAACCTCTAACAGAAATATAGTTGTACAAATATGGGACTGAGCCACGTCATACCCATATACATATGTATATACAAACGTATCGTACCAAAATCAAAAACAGCTCCGGATCAAATGGAGCATGCCAACTCTCGCTGATCAAGGATCCTAAGAAGAGGGACCATCAGCTTGCTTACCTGCACCTATGGGCATGAAATGCAGGCCCAGTGAAATAGGGCATCAGTACGAAATATGTAATGAGTATATAAGGCATGAAAATTAGTACGTAAAAGACATAGATGAAACATGGAATACAGAAACACATCATTAAATCTGAAAAACTTTATAAATTCCGAAACGTTTCTAATGTCATGCACGTGTGTATAAATGTCGTGCCATGCATAGGTATGGGTGTACATAATATCATCAAGCCACTGAGGGCATCCCATCATATCGTCTCGGCCACTATGGGCAACATCATCAACATATACCAACTGATTAGGTGGTGTTGCGTATATAATGCCGTAAACTTTTTCCATATCCCATATACATATATTTACATATATACGCGTATATAACGCCATCTAGTCATGGGTCAATACACATGTATAAATGAGTGAAATGCATGAAAAATACGTAATAATCTTAATATCAGTTCCGGATAAACTTTTTCAATTGTGTATTATTCTGAGACCCATGAACAGAAGATAATAATAATTTTCATGGGGAATCAAGAATATAAACACCCCTAATATTTCTACGAATAGAGTAATTTATGGAAACTGTGTAGTTGCTCGTTTTTTCAATATAATTTGGACCATGCCAAAAGAAAGAAGGAAGGGCCTTAACATACCTGTTTGTTGAATTATTTGAACGAATCTGCTTCTGCGAAATTCCTGAACGTAATTTATACTTGGATTTGAAATTGGAACAGAATTGTCTTCTGCTTCTAGCGTTGTTGGCTTGGATTGAAAATAAAATTTTGGACGAAACATTTTCTGCTCAACGTTTTTGGTTTCAAAACCAAGAACAGATTTGCTGTCTTGAATGAAGACTTCTTAGCTTCTAACCTTTCCAATTAAGAAAGAATTCCTTGTTGTTTCCTTTCTGAAAGTGACTAACGTCACTTTTTGTGTCCCTTTTTCTAAGACTAGAACAAGTATCATACTTGTGGATAATAATCATTTCCTAGGTTGCCACATAGGTTAATTAGTTTCTTAGTCATTTCATGTGTTGCCACATGTCTTTTGAAGTATAATTAATTATGTTTTATCCACTTTAAGATTATCGGGTAATGTCCTATTATCCGATAATTAATCAATTACCCGCACAATTTAAAAATTGCCACAAATTACTTAAACTTCTATTTATTTTTTTAAAATAATTCATATATACTTTATATATTATACTACCGTGGTCATATGGCACCTTGCATGGTACTAGTTCATAATTATCGATTATTATCGCTCGACCCGTATTTTATTCAAAATTGGCCACTTTCAACAAAACTCGTTTTCTTTAATTCGTGTACTCATTTATCCTTCATAACACTTATTTATCACTTGTTATAAATAGCATAATTACGTTAAAGTCAAGATGATCTCATCCCCGTGTCTACGTCGGTTAACTGAAAACAAAAGTTTAACGTACGAAAACGCGAGACGTAACATCCTTCCCCCCTTAGAAACATTTGTCCTCAAATATTTAACTCCCCGTGGTCCATATAACTTTGGCAGGGTCGCCTTTGTAACAACACTACTACCAACTCTCCCTGTAAAAGCTTAATAATCCAACGCCACACCGGACCACAATTATTAATAACGACAATGGCCTTACATGACCAACGACAATAACTAACACGAGAATTTATACACGTACCTTATGATTATGATGTCTCAGTCGGACCCTTCTCTGGAGAAGGAAATAGGTAGGGATATCTAGACTTCATGTTTTTTCTTGGCCTCCCAAGTCATTTCTTCCACATTGTTGTTTCTCCAAAGTACGTTCATGGAGGCTACCTCTTTATTCCGCATCTTGCGAATTTGTCGGTCTAGAATGGCAACTGGAATGTCTTCGTATGATAAGTCTACTGTAATTTGTAAATCATTCGTAGGCATCACTCGAGTATGATCGCCAATGCACTTTCATATCATAGATACATGAAAAACTAGATGAACAGACTCCAACTCCGAGG
Organism: Nicotiana tabacum; assembly: GCF_000715075.1. Classification (NCBI taxonomy): domain Eukaryota; kingdom Viridiplantae; phylum Streptophyta; class Magnoliopsida; order Solanales; family Solanaceae; genus Nicotiana; species Nicotiana tabacum. Next base: position 140,631,701 of record NC_134080.1, read on the forward strand.
ACAATTCTTACTCATAAGCTACTTGGCCCACTCTCCGAATAATCCTATAAGGCTCAATACACCGTGGGCTAAGTTTGCCTTTCTTGCCAAACCAAATCACACCCTTCATACACGATACTTTTAAGAATATCCAGTCATCAACCCTGAACTCTAAATCTCGTCGGCGCACGTCAGAATATGACTTCTGACGACTTTGAGCTTTACTTTTTCTAGAGCTTGCTGAAACAGGTCTGGCCCATGTAATCCAGATTCGCCAGGGTTAGTTTTGGGTCGTGACACCTACACTTCCGTCCGTAAAGAGATTCGCATGGAGCCATCTGAATACTTGAATGGTAGCTATTATTATATGTGAACTCAATAAGCGACAGATGATCATCCCATCTACCTTTAAAGTCTATTACACAAGCTCATAACATATCATCTATTGTTTGAATAGTACGCTCAGCTTGTCCGTTTGTATAGGGATGAAAAGAAAACAAATGTGTTACATGAGTCCCCGATCCTTTTTGGAAGGACCTCCAGATCTTAGCTGTAAACTGAGCTCTTCTATTCAAGATCATAGACACAGGGACACCATGCAGTCATACTATCTTCTTGATATAAAGCCTCGCATAAAACTCTAAGGAATATGAAGTTCTAACGGGCAGAAAATGGGTTGACTTTGTAAGCCTATCAACAATCACCCATATCGAATCGAACTTACGCTGGGTATGAGGTAAGCCTATGATGAAGTCCATATTAATTACTTCCCATTTCCAAGTCGGAATCTATCTATAATCTACCGGGTTTCTGGTGCTCAATTTTAACCTACTGATAGTTAGGACACTGAGCAACAAATTCTGCTATATCTTTTTTCATTTTGTCCCACCAATATATTTTCACGATATTATGATACATCTTTGTCGCTCCTAGATGGATAGAATAACGAGAATAGTGAGTTTCTCCTATAACCTACCGATATAGCCCTGCAACATTAGGCACACATAATCACCCTTGATATCTGAGGACCCCACCTTTTATAATTTCAAACGGTGTCTTCTCCTTATGAAGAGTGGTATCCCTATAATTAATTAGCACAGGATCCCCATACTGGCGTTCCTTTACTTCAGTTACTAAAGAGGATGTTGTCGTACCGTGAAGAGTATTTCCAATATCACCTGAGTCCAGTATCCGAACTCAAGACTAGCTAGCTGATGAACCTCATGGGCTATTCCCCTCTTTTCTGACTGTAAATACAACAGGTTACCCATATATCTACGGCTGAGGGCGTCAGCTACTATGTTCGCCTTCCCCGGATGGTATAAAATATCAACATCATAGTCTTTAAGTAGCTCCAACCATCTCCTTTGACGAAGATTCAATTCCTTTTGCTTGAAGATGTACTGGAGCTCCTATGGTCCGTATAGATATCAATATGAATGCAATATAAGTAGTGCCTCCACATCTTTAGTGCATGAATTACCGCAGCTAACTCTAAATCGTGGGTCGGGTAGTTCTTCCCATGCTTTCGTAGTCGTCTAGAAGCATACGCCACAATCTTACCATGCTGCATCAAAACACAACCCAATCCAATGCCTGAAGCGTCACAATAGATAACGTAAACATCGGTCCCTTTTGGAAGCATTAGAACCAGTGCTGACGTTAAATTGTCCTTTAATGCCTGGAAACTCCATTTGCAAACATCAGTCGATTGAAACTTTGCTCCCTTCTGCATCAACTTTGTCAAAGGTGCTGAAAGGGAAGGAAAACCCTCTACAAACTTCATGTAATAACCTGCCAATCCAAGAAAGCTACAAACCTCCGTCGGTGTTGTGGGCCTAAGCCAAGTCCTTATTGCCTCAATCTTTTGTGTATCCACCCGGATACCTTCACCCGAAATAACATGCCCAACGAAAGCTACAGAGTTCAACCAGAATTCACATTTAGAAAATTTTGCATACAACTTCCCTTCTTGTAGAACTCTGAGCACAGTACACAGATGATCAGCATGCTCATCCTCTAAATGAGAATACACCAATATATCATCAATAAGTACAATTACGAATAGATCTAAAAAAGGCATAAACACACGGTTCATCAAATCCATGAAAACTGTTGGGGAATTAGTCAGACCGAATGACATAACTCGAAACTCAAAGTGCCCATATCTAGCCTTGAATGTTGTCTTCAGAATATCTTTATCCTTAACCCTTACTTGATGGTACTCGGACGTCAAGTCTATCTTTGAAAAACACTTCGCACCTTGCGACTGGTTGAATAAATCATCAATTCTCGGGAGCGCGTGCTTATTCTTGATCGCCACGTTATTCAACTACCTATAATCAATACACATTCGTAAGGAACCATCTTTTTTTCTCACAAACAAAACAGGTGCTCCCCGTGGTGACGTACTAGGTCTGATAAAGCCTTTTTTCAAGTAAATCCTTTAATTGTTATTTCAATTCTTTCAGCTATGCGGGGCCATTCTATAGGGAGGTCAATAGAAAGATCAATTTCTCGCTGTGGCGGGAGACCCGGAAGTTTATCGGGAAAAATATCGAGAAACTCATTCACCATAGGAGAGGACTGAATGGTTTGTGACTCCACTTCCACATCCTGAACCCGAACTAAGTGATAAATATAGTCCATTCGGATCATCTTTCTTGCCTTGAGATAGGAAATAAATCTACCTCTGGGTGATGCCATGTTACCTTTCCACTCAAAAATAGGCTCCCCTAGAAATTGACATCGGACTATCTTTGATCTACAATCAACGTTGGCATGACAAGAATCCAACCAATCCATACCCATTATAACATCAAATTCTACCATATCTAACTCGATTAAGTCTGCTACAATAGATCGACCATGAACTATTATTATACAACCCCTATATACCTGCTTAGCTATCACCGAGTCCCCAACAGGTGTAGACACCTCAAAAGGTTTAACCAATTCAGGTTTTATTCCAAACTTACCAGCAACTAACAGAGTAACGTGTGATAAGGTGGAACCTGGGTCAATCAGTGCTTATATATCATATGAGGAGACTAATAATATACCTGTAACAACATCAGGCAATGACTCTTGGTCCTGTCGTTCTGCCAATGCATAAATACGGTTCTGAGGGCTGCTCGAGCTAGATGTTCCGCCTTTGCCTCTACCACGACTCATTGATGCTTGGGGACCTTGCCCAGTGGGTGTACTGATGATGACGAACCAGCTACAAATCTTGACGGCTGAGCTACACTTGCATCACCTCTCATCGGACAATCCTCATAACGTGGCTCGGATAACCATAAGTATAATAAACACCTAATCCCATACGGCACTACATGGGATGCTGCTTACCACATTGAGTACATCGTGGCAAGGGTGGACTCATCTGATTTGACTTACCCCTATATTGAGAACCTGAGGCCCTGAAATTTTGACCAGACCCTAAATATGTAGAATGATCTAATCTCTTACAGCCAAACTGAGGGGACGCGCTAGACGAGGGTTGGGATGGATACCTCGAGTACTGTTGCCTCTAACCACCTCGAAACTCACCAGAAGGACCCGTAGACCTCGCTCTTTTATTCTGGCCCTATCATTCTCACGATCGGCCCTTTGTTTCTATTTACGATCCTCTACACCCTGAGTGTATGCCTGAATACGAGAAATATCCTTGTCTGGCTGAAGTGAGACCGACATGCAATCAATAAGCAAGTGAGGCTCTAATCCAATCACGAACCGGTGAACCCGATCCTCCATCTTAGATACAATAGTGGGAGCATACCTAGCCAAGGAATCAAACTGAAGACCGTACTCCTGAACACTCATGTTACCCTATCGAAGGGTCAAGAACCTATCAACTCTGGCCCGTCTAAGATCTGGTGGTAGATAATGATGAAGAAAAGCTTCTGTAAACTCCTGTCATACCTTTGGAGGGGCATCCTCACTTCTAGACAATTCCCAATACTCATACCAACTAACTGCAACATCTCGGAGTCTATAGGAAGCTATGTATGCGGTGAAATCAAAGGGTCTAATTTCTTGCTATCGAGTCACTTGAGAAGAACACCTCGAGACCCCGAGGATGCGAAGCTGTGACCGAGTTCCCTCCCTCAGAGCTCGTCAAAGTTCGACTTAAAAATGATACAGATCGAGGCCAGAGTAAAATGGGGAATTCCCAAGGCACACGACTAAGTCTGACAAAGTCGGCCTACCTAGAGCCTGTATCAAGGCGTCGCGTCTAGCCGTCCCATCTCCATGCCTTTACAATTAATGTATTTTGTAGTATGCCAGGATTCACCTCCTATATAAAGGAGATCCTCATCACTTTGTAAAGGGTTGTTGTTGCTCCAACTATTCTACACAAGATCAATAACAACTTTCTCTCTCTTTTTTCTCTCTACGTACTCGCTCGAGACTACCACTTTCATTTATTGCTTTCGTACTTGTTCTTCATTTATTGCTTGATATTGGCCATAAAGAGCATCTTTTAATTGTATTCTAACTGTTAGTCCCTTTTTTATTACCCCCGATAGCCCGAGCCCGAGCCCAAGCATCGGCCTCGAGGCCCTTATCGGTTAGCCCGTGGCCCGGATAGCTAACCCCTCGGTTTGATCACAGCTCTATTCTAGTTCGTGTTTTATCCTTTATCTTCATATATTTAGCATCAACTGCTCTAACAACTAGCATAAAAATAGATCACGTATTTTTAGAGTCCAATCAACAAATTTAATTGGTATTACCATTTTCATGGTAAACATTTTGGCGCCCACCGTAGGGCTAAAAATAATAGTGATTATTATCTTGCTGGTTTTATTACACAATGCAAGTTCTCTTTCACACTTTTTCTTATCCAAGATCTTCGATTTCAAGTCAAAATGTTTGGCTCGGTAAATAGATTTGAGAACGACAACCTTGAAAACCACGGAGAAAATGGTGTGGTTGTTCCAATTATTGGCGCGCCACTACAGAACCCCGATAATACACCTGGACCGATTCCAGTGGACGCAGATTTGCAAGATGCGCAGCAGATCGATGAAACCTCACACACCGATAGGATCATACAACATGGTGATCAACGAGAAGAAAAATACTAGCCCGGGAAGAACAGGAAGTTAGTCTTCATGTTATTTTTGAAATGTTGTAGGCACAACAGTTGGCTATCACTCAGTTGCAAAGCCACCAAAGACTTCCAGCACAGTAGCACCGGAAACTACTCCCCCGACCGAACAGATACCGGAGAGATTGAGCAACAACGGATCGGTAGCCAATCCTTCCATCGTGAAAATGTTGGAGGACCTCACCAATAGGATAGAGTCAGGCGAGAAAATGATAGCAGCCAATGATAAGAAGGTCGAAACCTATAACTTCAGAGTTGACCAAATCCCGGGCGCACCCCCGGTCCTGAAGGGTATAGATACGAAGAAGTTCGTACAACGGTCGTTCCCGGAGGAAGCGTCTCCGAAACCCATTCTAAAGAAGTTCAGAATGCCAGAACTCCCAAAATACAATAGAACCACAGATCCCAACGAATATGTCACTGCCTATACGTGCGCGATAAAGGGCAATGACATAAAACGACGAGATCGAGTCCTTCTTAATGAAGAAGTTCGTAGAAACGCTCTCGAATGGGGGCATGATGTGGTATCACAACCTAGCTCCCAACTCCATAGATTCATTTGCCATGGTGGCAGATTCCTTCATAAAGGCGCATTCCGGTACCATCAAAGTAGCAACAAGGAAGTCCGACGTATTCAAGATTAAGCAAAAAGAGAACGAAATGCTACAACAATTCGTATCTCGCTTCCAAACAGAACGAATGGAACTACCCCCGGTCTCCAATGACTGGGCAGTGCAGGCCTTCACTCAAGTCCTAAATGAACGAAGCTCGGTAACCTCAAAGCAGCTGAAAGAGAATCTGATCGAATATTCCGTTGTAACCTTGTCTGACATCCACAATCAGTACCTGTCAAAGATCGGGGTCGAGGATGACCCGCTGAGAGCCCCCTCGGGCTCAGTATATCCAAGCAAACTCCTAACGATGGAGTCAAAATCGAGTAAAGAGAGGTATCAGTCGTACCCCGATGATAGAGGAATGCCCCAAGACGTTATCCGCCTTGCAACAATTGATTAGTGAATAGAGGACAGAACCCTCAGGGACCCATCAACAGAGGTGGATTCGATGGGGACACGGGGCCAGTGAGGGCACCTCGCCTATCATAATACATCTTTAACGTTGTTGTATCGGACATCGTGTTCACGATCAGCAAAACCAGGGATGCCAAATAGCCCAGGCCTATTCAGTCGGATCCTTCCCATAGGAATCACAACTTCCTAATACCTACGGTCATAGGACCATTGAAAGTCGCCGCCGAGAACTTTTGAGCAATCAGGCTCAAGTTCAGCTCTGAGAAAGAAAGGTAGCCAAGAAGAACGAATCAAATGGGCCATGACATGTTATCACAATATTGGAGGGGCGTCGATACTCCCCAGGAACTTTTGAAGAGGAGAACAAATGCCCTCGCATTCGGCGAGGAAGACTCCAAAACCTCTACCCAACCTCATAACAATGCACTGGTAACCTTTTTCTCATTTGCTTGTTTCAAATAAAACATGTGCTCGTGAATTCAGGTGGCTCGACCAACATTATCGGGTCGAGGGCGATAGAGCACCTCAGAATGCCAGGCCAAATCATGCCCGCCTCTCGAATCCTTGATGGATTCAACACGGCGATCGAAATAGCGAAAGGGGAGACCATTCTCTCAGTCAGCATGGCTGGCGCAGACCGGAACGCCAAATCCCATGTCATCAAAGGAGATTCGAGGTATAAATGCCTTATTCGGACGGCCATGGACATACCACATGAAAGCAGTACCATCCCCTCTTTTCCAAAGGATGAAATCCCCATTAAAGGAAGGAATTAAAATGGGGAACAACACACGGCAAGGGAAGTGTTCGTGTTACGTAACGCAGCACCGACACCAATATATCCACTCTCGAAAGAGTCAAAGGGTAAGCAAATTGCGTCTTCGGCTAAGCTTGATTAAACACAACGGAGGACCGTACCAAGTCCTCGCTCCAAACAACAGGGATACATCGGGCCTCGGAACATCACCTGCGCACCCCACGATAAGGTAAAGACCACCTCCCTCTTTAATTATTTTACAATAACCTATATGTAGGCGCCCGGTCAGGGCAGTCGAAAGTGTTAATCCAACCCGAAGATCCAAAGGCCTTAATGGCATCTGTTGCACTCTTGCCCTTCGGCCGAGCTTTTGTCCCAAAGAGGGTTTCGCCGGCAAGGTTCTTAACGAGGAAACGCACTACCTAAGGAGGATCTGACAAGCCTACAAGGTTTCTTTTGCAATCAACCCCGAACACTGGAGGGTACACCCTAGAGATATCATCCTCTTAGAAGAACCAGGGAACGACAAATGAGGCTTCAGTAGGAAATGGTGTACCAGGCCAAACGATCAAAGAATATCTTTCACCTAAAGCATCACGTACTCCAAAGCAAGTTCAGCATTTTCACAGCAAGTATCCCTCTATCAGGAATGCCCCAAACTACTCGGAGACTAGCATCGCAAACTTAGAAAGTGCACGACCCGAGGGTCAGAATCTCCAAAAAAACATAAGCCCTCAATGAGACAATTCCGAGCTCGCGAGTAATGGCCTCTGAGCCTAAACAAACTCGATTACTCAGTGACTATCGCCAATCGCCATTCACTAAAAAACCCGAGGCCATAAGACCCCAAGCGGGCAGACTCGGTCTAGCAAGGCCTACTTGAATGGGGCAAGGAAAACACTATAAGACCTCAATAGGCATGAACATACTATAAGACCTCAAGCAACGCATGAATCACATTTGTACCAAGTGTAAATAAAATTGTAAGTCCTCAACAGGCATGAAAATTTTGTAAGACCTTACTACAGACATAAACTCAATCACGAAATTTAGGCTATATGTCGCATTTTTAAGACTCCCTAAAGGGCATACCCTCGATATAGACGCCTAAACTACTACACTCGGGGATCAAAAATGGCTCCGGGCAAACGCAAATAACTACGGTCACACGGCTCTACCAGCCAGATTAACATGACTCGAGGAAGCCCGACCGTCGCTATAAAATCATAGGCCATTACATCGAATCTACTTCGAAAAGAACCGGTTAAACTGGCAACCCTCAACAGGAAAAAGAGCTTCGACCATGTCACCTCCAAATCACAAGGCTTCAAGCTACTCAGCCTACGAGCTAAACCTTCTGAGGTGCTCGAACATCGCTGCAAACGACTTGAAATTGAGGTTCTTCCCAAACCGATGAAGGATCAGGCAAAACTATCTCAAAAAGTCCTTAACGAGAGGAAAACAAAGCCTACATATGCCTAAGGGCAAAGCATAAGAGCCATTGTCACCAGCCTAATGAGCCTGAGGGCCACACACACTAAACGATCGCAATGACCAAAAGCATAAGAGCCACTGTCACTAGCTTAAAAATTTGAAATATTGAGGGTCAAATTGAGCTCGAGTCATAACCCGATTCGGAGATCGGATCTAAAATAGTTAACTATACACACCTAAGGGCATAGTGTAAGAGCCATCGTCGCCAGCTTCACAAGCCTCAAGGCCATATACATAAAAGGTCACTTCGACCCAAGGTGTAAGAGTTATTGTCGCCAACCCACAAAAAAGGTCACATGAGGGCCAAGTGAGCTCTAGTCACAACCCGACTCGAAGGCTGAACCCAAAATAGTTAAAATACAAATGCCCAAGGGCAAGGCATACGAGCCACTGTCTCCCGCCAATGCAGACACGAAAGCTTGAGAGTCGAATGGGCTCGAGTCTAAGACCAACTCGGAGACTAAACCCAAAACAGTTGAGCAAAAGCATAAGAGCTCTAACGCCAGCTTGCACTAAAGGCCACATCGATTGAACCCGTAAGAGCCCCCGGCCCTGCCTGATGATCCCCGGAGACGTATTATAAAACCCCTGGCTCCGATCTCCTCGAGTACCCTTCTTCGGGACCTACAGCGAGCATATTCTTCGATCATCTCTTCACGATCGAGGACCCTCTTCATCTCGGATTGGGCACCGGTAGCATCCTTCAAATGAATCGCCATCTCCTAATCAGCCTTAGTCCGGCTCAATGCTGCTTTAGCCCAAGCATCAACATTCTCAGACCTAACTTTCGAAAGTTCGAACTCAAGATTCGTGATCATATCCGCTTGAACTGAAGCGTTGTCATGAGCTAAGCAGAGTTGGGCTTCGAAGGCAGGAACTTTAGCCACGTTACCCTTCTCCTCTGAAGTCTAAGCCTGCACTTGAGCTCTTAGCTCGCCACAATCATTCTTGACTCGTTCAGCTTCACCCCTAAGGCGATCCAGGTCCTCCGTCTTTTTCTGCAACTAGGATAGGAAAAAAGTTAACCCAAAAGGTTAAAAAGAGAAACGCATACTCGCTCGGGATGAGAAATTACCTGCTCCATCAAATAGCTCTCGTAATTCGAGCTCCGGTACGATTTATATTGCTAGTGTTCCAACTCAACTTCCTTATCCTCACAAAGGAGCCTAAGGGACCTCCCCTTATCCAGAGCTTTTCGGAGCCTAGCCCCATGACGGAGCAGCTCAGACCTAAGACTGCCAAAGGCCTGCAGAAGAAAAACTCGATAAGGATGCGAAAATGCGAGATTCGAAAGGTCTGTGACAAAACTCACCGCAAAGTGAAGTTGGAGGACTTCCTTGAATGCCGAGCACAACTTTGTTGATCTAGCCCCTCCGCCCTAGAAGAACCAACCTCTGTCGAACCACGATCGCTCGGAGGAACTTCCTCTCCAAGGAAGGAAACTACGAGTACAGCAGGCTCGGGTGATGTCTCCTTCTCAAAGACTCGGCCCCCATTTTCCCTCTTAAAAGCTCCATAGCATAGCAAATGTGTATCCCAATTATCATTACCGTCCTTCAGCTTGGAAGCTGGCAACTCCTCCCCCTCTCCAGAGGAACACAGCCTCGCCCTTGGAGACCCTCTGATACCTACGACGGCAAGATTAGTGCATAAAAAGGGGAAAATGTCTTCCCCAAATATACGAAGGACGAGGTAAAAGAAGTGTACGCACGTACCATGGTATTTTTCTTCCCATCTGCCCCGGGACACAGCTCACCACCTATGCTCGTCACAAGTCGAATGGGTCGCCAGCTTCTGGACCCAGCCAGGCTGATCAGGAACTTCGCCCAGCACCCATGAAATTGCTACAAAAAAGAAGGGAACACGATTACTAAACTAACTTCTGCCGTGAGCAAATCTGAGAAAGCACGGGACACTGCACTCACACGTATAATTCCATTCCTCAAGGAATGGCATAAGTTCCTTAAGGATAACGTTAGTCGTTCGGACCTAGATGAACCAACTAATCCACTCTTGGTCTCTGTCTTCCTCATCATCAACGACAAAAGGCATGGATGAACGGCACAACAAGGTCAGCAGACCTCGATGATGGAAAGGCCGGTACAACTTGATGAGGTGACTGAGCGTGAATTCAAGCCTCGCCTTCTCCGCAAAAAACCTCATCATCAGCACTATTTGCCAAACCGACGAATGTATTTGCGCCAAAGTAAACTGATACTTTAAACAGAAATCGAGCACGACCCTACCAAGGGGGCCTAGTACGAAAGGGTACAAGTACACATTCAGGAATCCATCAGCAAGGTCCGTGATACCCTCATCCGGGGGAAGCACCTGCAACGCTACCCCCGTGCCCCATCCGTAGTCTCTCCTCATTATCTCTAGATTCTCCTCTCTTATCGAAGACATAGTTTTCAGAGTAAACTCCCGTGGATCCTGAGCACTAGGAGTGGAACTCTCCTCTCTCTGTCGGGCAGACCCTGAAGTAGCAGTCATGGCTATGGTCAAACTAGCAAACTGAAGCGCGAACCTACACGAATGCTTTGGCGCTAAGGTAACAAAGAACTCGATGCCAAAATAGAAGGATAGCTATCTAAAATAATGGGATCTCCCAAGTAGTGGGAGCAACCCCATATATATGTGGGGAAACAACAATGGTTCGCCTGCCCAAGTTAGGCTCCCAAAGGCCAACAATATTATCTCCGGTCCCGAGGTGGTACCCAACCCCAAAGACCTCCGTCAAAAGGAAGCTAGGCTTCAAAAGGTCAGCGACATCATCTCCAGTCCCGAGAAGGTATCCGACCTTGAAGGTTTCCTCCCAAGAAGAAAAGTAAGCACTTCATGCTCCGTATATGAGGGTTTGACCTTATGACATCACCCAGTTATGGGTAACCTTTCCACAGGAACCCATCTACAATGCCTTAAAAGATTATCTACATTAGGTTCAAAGTAAATCTCTAGGTACCCGAAGTTGACCTTCACTTACAGACCACTCTCGAAAATTTCAAGGTTCGATGCACCATCTTCATGCGACTCTAGGGTCCTGACGATCCGAGTCTATCGGATAGCTTCAGGCTTGGTCTGAGGAACCACGGTAGGCTCAGAAAGGAGCAATTTCTGTCGACCAAATACCGGAAAGAATATCGACGATAGTCAACATAGTCAAACAATCAAAATCCACGCAAATTCACAAGAATATGCCAAATATTAAAAACAGGGGTAAAGAAGATGACTTTCTATTTCATAAACATTGGCTTACACTGGCCCTCGAGGGGTCCTTACATACAATTACAAAATCCAACAAGGGGTCCTTACATAGAATCAAAGGGGTATACATCCATAGTGAAAACCTAATAACCTAGCCCATCCTCGAAGGTTCATCTCTGGTAGCAGCGTCTCCGAGCGCTGCCTCCTCGAGCTCGCATCCTCGAAGGCAACTCCTTCGATCGCCATCTCCTCTAGGTTCCCAGCTCAATCCCATGGAATGTCCTCGCCGAGGGAGAAGATGAAGAAGTGGAAAAGGCGGGGGGGATGCAGAAGAGGCAAAAAAAAAGAAACATAGCCCGCCGAAGCCAAAGGTTGAAGATTCGGCGGGCCCCAGTCTCAACGACCGGTTGTGCCATTTTATCCCTCAAGAAAGAAAAAACCCAAGGTTTGAAGTGTCATACCAAGCCAGGGTAGGAGAGTGAGCAGTGGTGTATAGTTCGAATAACTTTATAAAAAAGGGGAAATTCATTTCTCCGTCTATCATCATCTCGAGCCAGTAAGAACAGCAATGGTAATCAGAACAACAACGACAGCAACGACAAGACGGTATAATCTCGCTCAACAAAGGGAAGCTTACGCAAAGGCCACAACACAGCCTATGGGAACGCTGCCAAAAAACCTTAAGGCCGTGAACTCCAAACATGGTGATCAACGGTAGAGAAAGATGGCGAGGAGAAAGGAATAAGTGAATGGAGAAAGACACTTGGATAGAAAAATGATGCCAGAATGCCCCCATTAATAGGGGATAATGACATAGCCATCAATGCCTTTGGATGACTGGTCGGCAGGTATAACTAATGTATTCTTGAAGGGCCGAATTGATGGCAGTACTGTCATTTTGAAGAACGGGAATCGACAGCTCATTGAATGGCGTCAAAAAGACAAGTCCATGGGATGTCTCGGTTATCATAAAAACTCACCCCATAGGTTGTGTCATCGGTATGATGTCGTCACGGGAAGCCTGAGAAGTCAAGTATCATAATTGTTTCCCATCACTTCGTTCCGACAAATGCAGATACTATCTGTATGCGGCGAAATCATAGTGTCTAATTTCTTGGTATCGAGTCACTTTAGAAGAACACGTTGAGACCCCGAAGACGCGAAGCTGTGACCGAGTTCCCTTCCTCGGAGCTCGTTGAGGTCCGACTTAATGATGATACAGATCGAGGCTAGAGTAAAATGGGGAATTCCCAATGCACACGACTAAGTCTGACAAAACCGGCCTACCCAGAGCCTGTATCAAGGCTTCACATCTAGCCGTCCCATCTCCATGCCTTTATAATAAATATATTTTGTACTATGATGGGATTCCCCTCCTATATAATGGGGATCCTCATCACTTTGTAAAGGGCTATATTGCTCCAACTATTCTACACAAGATCAATAACAACTTTCTCTCTCTCTTTTCTCTCTAACTTACTCGCTCGAGACTACCACTTTCATTTATTGCTTTCATATATGTTCTTCATTTATTGCTTGATCATTTCTATAAAGAGCCTCTTTTAATTATATTCTAATTGTTAGTCCCTTCCCGGTTACTCCCGATAGCTCGAGCCCAAGCGTCAACCTCGAGGCCCTTATCGGTTAGCCCAAGGCCCGGATAGCTAACCCCTCTGTTTGATCACACCTCTATTTTAGTTCGCATTTTATCCTTTATCTTCATATATCTAGAATGACTGCTCTAACAACTAGCAAAAAAATAGATCACGTATTTTTAGAGTCCCATCAACAAATTTAATTGTTATTACCATTTTTCATGGTAAACAAGCTAGCTTAACTGACTCAATCGTAGTGGCCTTGATTACCCCTAACGTCGTCTGCACTCTATCAATAAATACCTGAGGGTCCTCATTTGGATCAGCTCTAGTGAACACCGGAGGGTCTAAATTAATAAAGTCATGAACCCTCGCACTCACGGACCTATCTGCATGACCAATACCTACTTCCTAACGCCGAGCCTGTGTGGCTACTCACTGGGTCAATCATAGAATAGAATCTCTCATCTCCTAACCCGGTGCATCTGGCTGAGGAGATGAATGTACAGGGCCAGGCGCTGGAGCTAGTGCCCCTCAGAGCTCTTCTAGAAAGGGCGGGATATGTGAAGTCTGAGATGGAACCTCACCATGAGACTCTCCTCGAGCCCTTGTAACTTGTGGCGCTCGACTAATAGTGTCACCAGCCACGGACATTCCCTTCTGGGCGGTCGTACTCTTTGGAGGCATCGCTGAAAATATAACTTATTGTTAGGAACATGAATTCTTGTATCAGACGATCTGAGATAAAAAGAGAGGATAACATCCTATATGTCATATAGCCTCCTCTTTATAAGTGTGGTGTACAGCATACCCATAAACAAGACTCTACTAGATACGGTCTGTAGACAAATCTAGGACAGAATTGCTCTGATACCACTTTTGTCACGACCCAAACCGATGGGCCGCGATGGGTGCCTGAATCCTACTTGTCAAACACCCCTAAGCATGCGTCTAAGATATGAACCTGGATAACATTTAATGCATTACAAAAATAACAAATGTGAAAGAAACCTGCCATCAAGGAATATGCACGTATACATGCAGGATACAATGGGCGAGCCGGTAAGGCTGCTATAGACAACTGTTCATCCAAAACTAAAAGCCGACAAGGCCACATACAACCCAACTAGAAATACTGTCCACAGACCTCTAACAGAAATATAACTATACAAAGATGGGACTGAGCCACATCATACCCATATGCATATATATATACAAACGTATCGTACCAAAATCAAAAGCAGCTCCAGATCAAATGGAGAATGCCAATTGTCGTTGATTAGTGATCCTAAGAAGGGGGACCGTCAGCTTGCCTACCTGCACCTGCGGGCATGAAACGCAGGCCCCGGGAAATAGGGCGTAAGTACGAAAAATGTACTGAGTATGTAAGGCATAGAAATTAGTACGTAAAAGACATAAATAAAACATGGAATACAGAAACACATATTTAAATCTGAATAACTCTATAAATTCTGAAATGTTCATAATGTCATGCACATGGGTATAAATGTCGTGCCAGGCATACATATGGGTGTACATAATATCATCAAGCCACTGAGGGCATCTCATCATATCGTCTCGCCCACTGTGGGAAACATCATCAACATATACTAGCTGATCAGGTGGTGGTGCGTATATAACATATAATGTCGTAACCATTTCCCATATCCCATACACATATATTTACATATATATATGCGTATATAATGTCATCTGGTCATGGGTCAATGCACATGTATAAATGAGTGAAATGCATGAAAAAAATCTCAATATCCCTTTCGGATAAACTTTTTCAACTGTGTATTATTCTGAGACCCATGAACAGAAGATAATAATAATTTTCATGGGGAATCAAGAATACAGACACCCCGAATATTTCTACGAATAGAGTAATTTATGGAAACTGTGTATTTAATTGTTTCTTCAGTATAATTTAGACCATGCCAAATGAAAGAAGGAAGGGCCTTAACATAACTGTTTCTTGAATTATTTGAAAGAATCTACTTCTGCGAAATTCCTAAACAAAATTTATACTTGGATTTGAAATTGGAACAGAATTGTCTTCTGCTTCTAGCGTTTTTGGCTTGGATTGAAAGTGAAATTTTGGACGAAACGTTTTCTGCTCAACGTTCTTGGTTTTAAAACCAAGAATAGATTTGGTGGCTTGAATGAAGACTTCTTAGCTTCTATCCTTTCCAATTAAGAAAGAATTCCTTGTTGTTTCCTTTCTGAAAGTGACTAACGTCACTTTTGTGCCCCTTTTTCTAAGACTTAAACAAGTATCATACTTGTGGATAATAATCATTTCCTAGGTTGCCACATAGTTTAATTAGTTGCTTAGTCATTTCATGTGTTGCCACATGTCTTTTGGAGTATAATTAATTAATTTTTATCCAATTATTAGTTAACCGGATAATGTCATGTTACCCTGTAATTAATCAATTACTCGCATAATTTAAAAATTACCACAAATTACTTAAAATTCTAATTATTTTTTTAAAATACTTAATATATACTTTATATATTATACTACCGCGGTCATATGGCACCTTGCATGGTACTAGTTCATAATTATCGGGTATTATCATTCGACCCGTATATTATTCCAAATTGGTCACTTTCAACGAAACTTGTTTTCTTTAATCCGTGTACCCCTTTATCCTTCATAACACTTATTTATCGCTTGTTATAGATAGCGTAAGTACATTAACGTCAAGATGATCTCATCCCCGAGTCTACGTCGGTTAACTGAAAATGAAATTTTAATGTACGAAAACACGAGACGTAACAATCAACGTGATGCGGTACAAAAAAATTTCATACGGATTTTTCCCTACTCCGATCTTACTGTCACATGTTTTGTTGCAATTAACGTGTATTAGAGGGATTGTATGAAGAACCGGCTCAGGTATGTTAACGCTATCCCTTCTTTTGTTTGGCATGATCCATATAATACATGTGAAACGAGCAAATGCACAACTTCCATAAATAACTCTATTCATAGAAGTATTAGAAGTGCCTATGTTCTTGAATTCCCATATGTCTTATTATTCCATCGTCTGTTCATGGGTCTCAAAAATACGTAAATTGATTTAGTGATATTAATCAGAGGAATAATGGTTTTATGACACTCCAAAAGATTGTATTGACGTACTTCTCATGCATTGTATTCATTTACATTGACCCATGACCAGATGGCGTTATGTGTGTGTATATATATATATGCAAATTGACCCATGACCATATGACGTTATATATGTGTATATATGTATATTATATGTATATGAGATATGGGAAAAGGTTACGGCATTATATACACACCACCACCTGATCAGCTAATATACGTTGATAATGTTGCCCACAGTGGTCGAGATAATATGATGGGATGCCCTCAGAGGCTTGATGATGTTATGTACACCTATACCGATGCACGACATGACATTCATACATATATGCATAACACAATAAGTATTTCATGATTTACAGAATTATCCAGACATACAGGTTGAGTCATTTACTCTATATTTCTTCCATGTCTTTTACGTACTTATTTATGTGCTTTACATACTCGATACATTATTCGTACCGACGTCCCTTTTTCCTAGGGACACTACGTTTCATGCCCGCAGGTCTCGATAGACAGGTCGAGAGTCCTCCAAGTAGGCGATCAGCTCAGCGAAAGATGTTGGTGCACTCCATTTGCTCCGGAGTTGCTTGTTTGGTCAGTGTGATTTAGATGTGTATTATTTGGTATAGCGGGGCTGTTTCCCGACCTTTATAACAATTATGTATCTGTAGAGGCTTGTAGTCATGTATACGATAAAATCGGGGGGTCTAATTTCTCATCATTAAGGGGTCTCGGGAAGTCATATCGGGATCTCGAGGTTGTGGGGTTGTAGTCCAGTTCTCTCCCTCGATGTTCATTTACGCTCGACCAAACAACAATGCCGAGGATGAGGAATTCCCAAGGCGAGCAGGTAGCACCGGCAGAGTCAGGTATCATGTCTAGCCGTCCCATTTCCATATCTTTACAATTAATGCATTCTGTACTATGTTGTATTTCCCCTCCTTTATAAAGGGGATCCTCACCACTTTGTAAAGGTTGTTACTCCAACTATTCTACACAAGATCAATAACAACTTTCTCTCTCTCTTTTCTCTCTAACTTACTCGCTCAAGACTACCACTTTCATTTATTGCTTTCATACTTGTTCTTCATTTATTGATTTATATTGGCCATAAAGAGTCTCTTTTAATTATATTCTAATTGTTAGTCCCTTCCCGGTTACCCCCGATAGCTCGAGCCCGAGCCCGAGCATCGACCTCAAGGCCCTTATCGGTTAGTCCAAGGCCTGGATAGCTAACCCCTGGGTTTGATCACAGCACTATTCTAGTTCGCATTTTATCCTTTATCTTCATATATCTAGAATCAATTGCTCTAACATCTAGCATAAAAATAGATCACGTATTTTTAGAGTCCCATCAACAAATTTAATTGTTATTATCATTTTCACGGTAAACAGTTTGGCGCCCACCGTGGGGCTAAAAATAATAGTGGTTATTTTCTTGTTGGTTTCATTACATAACACAAGTTATCTTTCACACTTTTTCTTGTCCAAGATCTTCAATTTTAGGTCAAAATATCTGTCTCAGTAAACAGAGTTGAGAACGACAACCTTGAAAACCATGAGGAAAATGGTATGGCTGTTCCGGTGTTTGGCGCGCCACCGCAGAACCCTGCTAATGCACCCGGGCCAATTCCAGCAGATGCGGATTCGCAAGACGCTCAGCAGGTCGATGAAACCTCGCACACCGACAGGAGCATACAACATGGTGAACAACAGGAAGCCCACAACATCCCATCTCGAAAAGAACAGGATGTTAGTCTTCATGTTATTTTTGAAATGTTGCAGGCACAACAGTTGGCTATCGCTCAGTTGCAAAGCCACCCGAAGACTCCCAGCAGAGTAGCACCAGAAACTACTCCCCCGGTCGAACAGGTACTGGAGAGATTGAGCAACAACAGATTAGTAGTCGATCCTGCTATCATAAAAATGCTGGAGGACCTCACCAAAAGGATCGAGTCGGGCGAGAAAATGATAGCAGCCAACGACAAAAAGGTTGAAACCTATAACTTCAGAGACGACCAAATCTCGGGCGCACCCCAGGTCCTATTCGGTGTAGATTCGAAGAATGTACAAAGGCCGTTCCCAGAGGAAGCGGCTCCGAAACCCATTCCAAAGAAGTTCAAAATGCCAGAACTCCCAAAATACAAGGGGACCTCAGATCCCAACGAACATGTCACTGCCTATACGTGCACGGTAAAGGGCAATGACATAAAAGACGACGAGATCGAGTCCATCTTAATGAAGAAGTTCGGAGAAACGCTCTCGAAGGGGGCCATGATGTGGTATCATAACCTAGTTCCCAACTGTATAGATTCATTTGCCATGCTAGCAGATTCCTTCATAAAGGTGCATGCCGGTGCCATCAAAGTAGCAACAAGGAAGTCCGACGTATTCACGATTAAGCAGAGGGAGAACGAAATGCTATGAGAATTCGTATCTCGTTTCCAAATGGAATGAATGGAACTACCCCCAGTCTCCAATGATTGGGTGGTGCAGGCCTTCACTGAAGGTCTGAATGAACGAAGCTCGGTGGCCTTAAGGAAGCTGAAAGAGAATCTGATCGAATATCCCGCCGTAACTTGATCGGACGTCCACAATCGGTACCAGTCAAATATCATGGTCGAGGATGCCCAGTTGGGAAACCCCCCTTGGGCTCAGTATATCCAACCAAACTCCTGGCGAAGGAGTCAAAATCGAATATAAGAGAGGTATCAACTGTACCACGATGATAGAAGGAATGCCCCGAGACGCTATCTGCCTCGCACCGATCGATTGGTGAATAGAGGACAGAACCCTTAGGCACCCATCAACAGAGATGGATTCGACGGGGCCAACGGGGGCACCTCTACTATCAGAATACAACTTCAACATCAATATATCAGACATCATGTTCGCTATCAGCAAAATCTGGGATGCCAAATGGCCCAGGCCTATACACTCGGATCCTTCCCAATGGAACTATTACTTGATGTGAGAATTTCACAATTCGCACGGGCACAAAATCGAGGATTGCAGGCAACTCCAGGAGGAAGTGGATCGGCTACTCGATAACGGACACCTTCGGGAATTCCTCAGTGACCGAACTAAAAACCTCGAGAAAGAGAAACAACCAAAAAGAACAAAGCAGAAGAACCCCAACATGTCATCCGCATGATTTTTTAATACACGCCCTCGGCTGTATTCAAATGAAAGACCACATCGCACCCTCCAAACGAACGCTGGAACCCAAGAGCGCCATCGCCACTAAGGTATAATCATCTCTCCCTTTTTCTATATTTTACTTCAAGATAACTCTTGCGCACCAAAGCAGTCGAGATGCCGATCCAGCTCGAGGACCTCGAGGTTTTGAAGTGTCCGTTGCACTCGTTTCCTTCGACTGAGTTTTTATCCCGAAATGGGTTTTTGCCGGCAAGGTTTTTAACGAGGGAACGTCCACACGCTACATAAGGAGGACCCAACAAGCTTACAAGGCTTCTTTTGCAATCAACTCTGTACCAGGAAATGACAAATGAGGTTCCAATAGGAAATGATGTACCGGGCCAAACGGTCGAACGAACCGTGTCCGCATAAGCTGGGCTTACTGCAATAAAACAACATGTACTTATGCATAATAATCAAAGAATATCTTTCACCAAAAGCATTTCGTACTCTAAAGAAAATTCAGCGTTTTCACAGCAAGGATCCCTCCATCGAGTACGTCCCAAAATACTCAGAGACTAGAGTCAATAATTTGATACCCGCATGGCCTCAAGATCAGAACTCAATGCTTATAAGACCTCAATAAGGAAATTCCGAGCTCACGAGTAACGACCTCCGAGCCTAAGCAAACTCGATGACTTGGAGACTGTCGCCAATCGCCATTCACTTAAAAACCCGAGGTCGTAAGACCCCGAGTGAGCAAACTCGATCTAGCAAGATCTATTTAATATAGCAACAAAAACTATAAGACCCCAACAGGCATGACAAAACTGTAAGACCTCAACAAGCATGAAAAAATTGTAAGACCTCAACAGGAATGAAAAATTTGTAAAACCTCAACAGGCATGAAAAAACTGTAAGACCTCAACATGCATGAAAATTTTGTAAGACCTTACTACAGGCATAAAACTCGATCCCGAAGTTTAGGCTAAATGTCGCATTTGTAAGACTCCCGAAAGGGCATACCCTCGATGTAGACGCCTAAACTACCACACTCGGGATCATAAATGGCTCCGGCCAAACACAAATGACTACAGTCAATACGACTGTACCAGCCAAATTAACGCGACTCGGGGATGCCAAACCGTCGCTATAAAATCACAAGCCATTACTTCGAATCTACTTCAAAAAGAACCGGTTAAACAGGCTACCCTCGACAAGCAAAAGAGCTTCGACCATGTCAGCTCCAAATCACAAGACTTTGAGCTATTCAGCCTACGAGCTAAACCTTTCGAGGTGCTCGAACATCGCCGCAAACGATTTGAAATCGAGGTTCTTCCCGAACTAACGACGGGTCAGGCAAAATCATCTCAAAAAGTCCTTAACGAGAGGAAAACAAAGCTTACATATGCCCAAGGGCAAATCGTAAGAGCCATTGTCGCCACCCAAATGAGCCTTAGGGCCACATGCTAAAAGGTCGCAACGACTAAAAGCGTAAGAGCCACTACCGCCAGCTCAAAATTTGAAAGCTTGAGGAACAAAATGATCTCGAGTCGTAACCCGATTCAGAGACCGGATCCAAAATAGTTAACTAATACATGCCTAAGGGCAAAGCGTAAGAGCCATCGTCGCCAGCTTTATGAGCCTCAGGGCCATACATATAAAAGGTCATTTCGAACCAAGGCATAAGAGACATTGTCACCAGCCCATGCAGATACAAAACTTGAGGGTTGATTGAGCTCGAGTCGAAGCCTGACTCGGTGACTGAACCCAAAACAGTAAAAATATGTATGCCCAAGGGAAAAAAGTAAAAGCCGATGTCGCCAGCCTAACAAACCTCAGGGTCGTACCACGGGTTCGAAGATTCCTACTAATTCAAAGGTCAGATCGACCCGATCGAGATTTTGACAAACAGAAACACAAAAGACACAAATTTCGAGGTTCCCCCTTTTACATAAAGGCGGTGAAATACAAGCTCCATCTACAACATACTATGAAACCTATGTACACAAGAACAAGGCAGTAAATAAACATCCCCCCTCGGTGACTATGGCCCGGCGGCCCCCACCTTGCCTTCTCCAGCATCGGATAGAAGGAACTTGGCATCATACTCCTCCCCTTTGGCTTGCTCGATCTCTTTCGAGAGATCAAATCCCCTGGCATGAATCTCCTCGAGAACTTCCCTCTGGGATTTGCACCTCACATGCTCTTTGCTATTGCTTGCACAATCAAGGGCTCTCTTCAGTTCAACTTTTGCAACGACAGCACTCTTTGAATAGGCCACCACATTCTGTCCCACCCTGGTATTGCTCATCACAGCCTCGGCCCGTACATTCACCACCTCGGTCTTCGCCTTCGAAAGCTCAGACGAGAGCCTTGGGATCATATTCACCCGAGCATAATCATTTGCGCGAACGGTCTGGATTTGCACCTCAAGAGCATACCCTATGGCTAGAGCAGTCTCTTTGGCCGTAAAAGGGCACTTACATGTGCCTGTAGCTCGTTGAATTCATGGTTGGCTTGACCAACCTCGCCCCAGAGCTATCCCAGCTCCTCCACCTTGTCCTCCAACTGAAATATTAAAACATCAAGATGCCGAGGTAAAAAGGGGGAGTGCAAGCCAACGTGAAATACAGGGTACTTGTTTTTCCCGGCGGATCTCACGGCTCCAACTCTGGTCCACCTTGCGTCGTAAGGAAACAAGCTCGCTTTCCTTTTCCGCAAAAAGAAACTTAAGGGATTTCTCCCTATCCAAAGCCTCCGGCAACGGGGCCTCACTACAAGGCAACTCGGATTTAAGCATGTCAACGGACTCTGAAAGAAAGCTAAATATAAAAAAAGAGAAAGTCACGGGGTCAGAATAATCTTACAGCAATCAAAACTCACCAGGAGGCCAAGCCGCTGAACCTCGCCAAGGCCGCAGAAATATCCTATGGCTTACCGCCTTCAGAAGGTGGCCGATCGACCTAATCGCATCTCCTTAACCGTTGGGAAGGAGTCACCTCACTGCAAGCCCTTTCGCACCCCGGAGCATCTTTTCGTTTGTCTTCACTCCTCCATCCCAAGGCCAGCAATCTCTCCTCCTCCCCCAGAGGACACGGCCTCATTTTGTAAGAACCTCTGGCACCTGCGACAGTTGAGTTAAATAAGTCGGCAAGAAAAGCACCATTTTTTAAGAAGCAAAGAATTGGACACCTACCACGATGCTTCGCCTACCATCTCCCTTTGGACAGATCTCGCCACCAGCGCCTATCATAAATCAAGCAAGCTACCAGCTTACGAGACCACTTGACTAAATTGGGGACCTCGTTCGGTGACCAATGAGTTGCTACAAATATGGAACAGAAATATATCATTGCAGAGCCTGCCTCCGGTCAAAACGATGATAGTTCAAATGAGACACTTATGTGTGAAGTTCCATTTCTCAGGAAATGGCAAAAATTCTCTAAATTAAAGCTTAGTCGATTCTTCCAACTTAAAGCTTTCGAAATAAGAACTTTCTTTCCAATTCAACTCCGAACTTCCCGAAATTCAATTCTGACCATGCGTACAAGTCATTATACCTGAAGTGAAGCTACTCATGGCCTCAAACCACCGAACTCCACGCTCGAGCTAAAAACGACTTGTTGGGTCGTTACATTCTCTCTCACTTAAGCATACGTTCGTCCTCGAACGTGCTAAGAACTGCTCTGGAGTTGTCCGAAATCACTGATTAATACCCTCGTGCACCTACCCGTGCTACCACAACTCAGTTGAGCACATTTGCTCGAACAAATATGAAGATTCTCCTATATTACTTAGCCAAATTAGCCTTAGAGCCAAATTCTAATACCCGAAATTCTCTAACAGGCTTGTTTCTAACATACGAACACTGTATCAATTACCACATGATGTATCAAAACATGATTGCATGCCTTTCCTGAATTAACACCATGCACCGTATAATTCACACGATCATAATAACATCCTCTAATAATAATAGCCAACATTCCACGAATCCGATGCTCACAGACACCTCATGACTCATATAAGTCTTGTTCCAACTCTTGCAATACTGCTATGACGGAAGAGATGTAGAAATTCATGACCAACTATTGAGTCAATAATTCATGGAGTTCTTTCTCTTGACAAGAACCATTGCCTCATTCTAAACCAAATAACTATATTTTCTATTTAATATAATTCATACAAATTCGATCGCACTGATCCCAGGTCCAATAATCCTGTCTCATCCAGTACAAGCTGTTCGGGCAATAAGCCACCTTAGACATTGCAAAAGTCTCATATGATGCCACAATGTGCCAACAAGCTACAAACTCGAACGTGATACATAAGGAAAACGAACTCTGGAAAGAACCACTCGACCCACATACTAATTGAACAACCAAAAGGATGTTATGAAACTTCCTCAAAAAATGTGAAACAAAACACAAGAATAGATATAGGGGGTTGTACTCAACATCACACTGTGGCGGCGTGCAACCCAATACAAACAACATACCCGTGGCAGCGTGCCACCCAATCCATACATAAAATCTATATAAGGAGGTACTTACCGAGCTAGATTGCTCGTTACCCCAAAAATACCCGAATATCGGCCACAAGCTTGCCAAGTACATAATATCATCCTTGGGGAGATAGATAAAGCCATACGCT
Source organism: Nicotiana tabacum (assembly GCF_000715075.1). Lineage (NCBI taxonomy): Eukaryota > Viridiplantae > Streptophyta > Magnoliopsida > Solanales > Solanaceae > Nicotiana > Nicotiana tabacum. The sequence continues at coordinate 140,655,795 of NC_134080.1, forward strand.
ACAGAAACTCAAGCACAACCAAGGTCCGATATATGATCTGAATCTCGAGAGCCATATTGCTCACATAACACCATCGCTACGCGGAACCTTACAACATATGAAATTTATCAAGTCGCTTCACAAATCACACGACTCAATATAGTATTACATGAATAGCCGATGACGAAACAACATCCAACGTCCGAATACTCCTCCATAAGGAGCGCTATGCAGAAATGAATACATCTGGTCTGATATAGAGCCCACGTTCACATTTATATCCATCCATAGACTTCAAGCCAATTCTAATCGTACTGCACTAGGCTAGTAACCTTCCAAGGATTCACCATAACCCTCTTTACTATGACAGACAAAGATAACCAACAAATCTGGAACAAACTTCCATAATCCACCACCAAATGAACCTAGTGCCCTTTAGGCATAAATTTTCACATTAACAATAGTACCACAATCTCCATACTTGGTTTTCAATCTTTAATCAATTAAGTGACTACATGTCACACTTAAACCATATTCTCGTGGGATACACTCCCACAATCTTCCGCATCAGGTAATAAGTCTGCACATCCATACCACCAGTTGCACTAATGCTGTAAAGCGAATCAAGAATCTGTAAATCAATACTAAAAGCCTCTTATACAGGACAGTGATCTTAGGTGACTCTAAAGACAATACCAGCTTACTCTAACCATCTGAATCCTTTTTGTAAGCACGTGATTTTTGCCCTGTATGAGAATTACTCCAAAAAATTCAAAAATAAAGTAATTTTTCTTGGTGTGCAATTTTGTGATATTTTGTGATATTTTGAATAATTATTTGTATTTGTCTGTGCATGTTTATTTGTTAAATTAATAAAAATACAAAAATATATCGCATTTTGCATGTAGGATTTAATTCTACAATTTTTAGTAATTAAATTTGTTTTAAAAAAATAAAATTACAAAAATAGGCATCGTTTGCATTTTTAGCATTTAATATCCAAATATACAATTTTATGCTTAATTATTACTTAATTGCGCGTTAATTGTTATTGGGAGTTAATTTGCGCTTTTATAACTTAATTTAGTTCTTAATAATAGTTTAAGTATTTTTATAATTTAGTTTTAGAGAAATAAAAGAAGAAAAGAGAGCAAAAATATAAAGAAAGTCGGAATTGGGCCTCTTCTTCGATTTCAAGCCCCAGGCCCAAAAAATGGCCCAATCTTCCCTACGACCCAGTCCATTTCGAACTGGGTCAACCCAGTCCATAACCCAACACCCCTATTATCTTACAAACAACACAAAACAAAAAGAAAAAATGAAGAAAACCCTAAAAAATTGCTAAACCATCCGCCCCCCGCCCTCCTATCTTCTTCTTCTTTTTCCTCAAGCTTCCTCAAGCACACATCAATGGCTGCCCCTCCATCCTCCTCACCCTCACTGCACACACACAGTGCACGCAGCAGTCGTTCATGGCTGCTACGACCCCATTGCCTCCGTCTCCTTCAAACCAAGCGATGACCCCTTCGCCGAACACCTTCGTTATTTCTTCTTCTTCGTCCAGCATCCATCGACTCCTCCACCTCGCTCCAGCTGCGTCATCCATGAAGCTCGTTCCTGCTTCTGCTTGCAACGTCCATGGCTGCTCGAGTCGGAGCTCGACGAACAGCTGCTTCTGTCATCGACGAGTTGCTGCCTCACTTCGTCTTCCTCAAAGCTTGAGCGTCGCCATGAAAGCTGTCTCCAGCTGCTACTGTCCGTCGACCTCTAGCAGCCCCACACGGACACCACCCAAACTCAGTCGACAACCCCGTCGCCATCTTCTCCACGCTGCTGCGTCAACTGCTCGCATTGCTGCGTCGACTGCTGCTGCTGCTGCCGCGATGCTACAGCTCGCCATGGCCAACTTCTTCAGCTGCTTCTCGTCGCGTCCAGCTCTCCGACGCTGCTGTTTCACTGCAGCTTCTCCGTCGTGATAACGCCGCTTCTACTGCTTCAAAGTTCTTCTTCAATGTAAGCTTCGTCTTCTTCGTTTCTTCGTCGTTGTTTTGAATCGGTTAGTTGGTTTATGTTTCAAATTTCGTCCATATCTTGTTCGTTGTTTTCGGATCCAAAATCGCTAAATATTTGATTCTTGTTTTGTTCGTTGTTCATCGTTAAAATAATTTTCTAGTTTGTTCATATGTTTTGTTGAATTAATTTTCAGATTTCAAATGGAAATTAATTAATTTGTTTTTCATGTTTATTTCATGTTTGTTTTGTTGTTTAGGTAAATAGTTGTTAGTTTAATGTTGGTTAAATACAAAGTGAAGTTTAATTAATTTGTTTCATGTGTTCTATGTATTTTTTTTTAATATTGTTAAGTTCAAGTTTAAATTCATAATTGTTAAGTTTTGTTTTGTTATTTGCCTAAAATAACTTAGTTGTAATAGAGAAGTATGTTGGTTTAATCATTTGAATCCGTCGTTTTTATTTTTAGATTTAATTCATGTTCATATTATGTTTTGTTGATCTTGAATCCGAAATTTGTATAGTTTGATTTCTTGTTTATCATTTATGATTACTTCTTGAATTTGTCTCATAATCTTGTTTAAGTTTAATATAGGAATTGTTTGTTGTAATGTTGTTAGAGTTGATTTTAGGTTCAATATTATTGGATTTAGAAATCTGAATATACTCGTTTGTTGTTGTTGTTGTTGAATCCGAAAGTAGGATTGTTTGTTGCTAAAATATTGTTCAATCAAATTTTAGTTGTTCTTTGTTGTTCAATCATGTTCATGTGATTTGTTGTTGAAATATTGAAGAAATCATGTTCATAAAATTTGTTGTTGGAACATTGTTAGAAATTAATCATATTATCTATATTTTGGTTAAGTTTGATTAATTGATGTGTTATAGCTGATGGGTAGTTTGGTAATTTGCAGTACGTTCAGGGGTAGTTTGGTAATTTCAGTAAGGTCGGAGGGGTAGTTTAGGAATTGTGTATTTTGTAATTGTTTATATGAAGCATGGGGGACAAAATGAAATGAGGTGGGTTGTGATATAGTTGTTTAATATAAAGGGGGGACAAGACAAAATTTAGTGGGGGGAATCTTGTATTTATTTATGTTAGGCATGGAGGACAAAATATAATGGGGTGGTGTGATATGTTTTTATTTAATGTAACGGAGATGAGTGGGAAGATAATGGGTTGGGTAGAGAAAAAGTATTGATTTTAATTAATTGAAAGATTTATGGGATGGGTTATAAGAAGTCTTGAAATCAGAATAGATAAGAGAGAGAAAAGGGCTGAACATTTAAGAGAGAGAAAATTCCGAAAAATATTTAAACATTCAAATAAAAAAAAAAACTAAAAAAAAAATATTCTGCTTTCTTTCATTGTTTGAAATCAGAATTATTTGTTGTTTCATCAAAGCTTGAAGCTTTTGTTTTTGGGATTACTGCTCTACTGGTTTGCAAACTCTTTTACTGGGTTGTTACTGTTGCTGGGTTGTTGCTGTTGTGCTATACTGTTATTACTGCTGCTGATTCTCATCTTCATTTTTTTGCTTCCAATATCAGGTACACAACTGACACGCTGGTTATTGTAATCCGAAATATGAAGCATGAATACATATGAAGAATGAAAATTTGAAGTTTTAATTTCGTTTTTCTTTGTTCCTTCTGTTGATTGTATTTAAGCTATTTCATGTATTACTAAATAATAATTGGAATAAGAAAAAAATAATAATAACATAAGTTAGTCTTTAATGAATCAGTTTGGCAAAACAGGTTAACTCACTAGTTAGGAAGGTTTCAAGATTATCAACAGTAGGTTAATCATGAATAAGTAGCTAAATTTAGCTAAGGCATGAATTTAAATTAAATTTCGTAAATTAGGCATTAAGACATGATTTGAGTTCAAGCAAGATTAGAAGAACGTTTAAGTCTAATAAACTTTCTAATAAGTTTTAGTAATTATAGCTAAATCTAGTGTCAAATGGTTGTGAATAATTAATATCAATAGTTTTTTTATATATAACAATGTTGAGTTGTATTTGATTCTTTTGGATATTAGTTGTTGAACTTTTATTTTATTTATAATTTCGAAATTAAGAATAAAATTCATTTTTCATCAATATTTGTATTAATCAAGCAATTAGCATGTCATGTTTTCTTAATAATAATAATAAAAAAAAACGTAATTAATTAGGATTTTCTTTATTCATTTTAGAGACTAATTTTAAATAGCAAAATGTAGTCGCTTTAAGATTTGTCCATTTAAAATAAATGAGATGAGCCTCGCTTAATAAAATGTATAGATTGCGGGGCCCTCAAGAAATGTACATTTAATTGCTTAGAATTAGGGAGGAGCCGTTTTAGCAAATTTCACGGCCCTACCCAAAATAATGATACGCTAGTCGCTCTAGGCGCGTATTTAATAATGTTATTTTCTTAAATACGGGTGTGCATTTATGTAACCCAAATCTAAATCTCAACGGAGTCGAAATGTGTCGATAACCACGGGTGCATTAATTGCGACGTGATTTGAAATACGTTTGCGACGTGATTTGAAATACGTTTTCACAATGTTGCAATTCTTCGTAAAATAATAACAATAAATAAAATAATAATAATAATAATAAAAGCGGCTAAGGGATAAAATTTGCACATAAGTTTATAATACGTATTATATCAGATAATCAAGCCGAATATAACAGTTGAGCGACCGTGCTAGAACCACGGAACTCGGGAATGCCTAACACCTTCTCCCGGGTTAACAGAATTCCTTATCCGGATTTCTGGTTCGCGGACTGTAATACAGAGTCATGCTTTTCCTCGATTCGGGATTAAAATTGGTGACTTGGGACACCCTAAATCTCCCAAGTGGCGACTCTGAAATAAATAAATAAATCCCGTTTCGATTGTCCTTTAATTGAAAAAAACTCCCTACGTCCCTCGCGGGGGCGGAAAAAGGAGGTGTGACAGCTCTGGCGACTCTGCTGAGGATAATTAACCCAGAACCACTGGTTCAGGTTCAAGAATTCGAGCTTAAAATAATTGTTATAGTTGGCTTTATTTATTATCTGATTTTTACATGATATATGTCTAATGTGCTAAATGATGCTTTTACCGCTTTAATATTATCTGAATTGTGTATATACAACTACTACGAAACCCTTCTTCTTTCTGAGTCTTCTGAACTTATGGTGTACACGTGCGCGTGGCCCACCTTTCTGTTAGAAGTCATACCAAATAAGACGAAGTTGGGACAAGTAACTAGGCCGGGCAGACTTTCGTGCTCCCGGTACGTTGCCCCCACTTCGGCTCAAGTTGTCCACTTGGGTGAGCCAGGGCTAGAACAATATGCCTCAGGTTTTTTCACTTAGAATAACTCAACTTCATGCCGGATCCCTAGTAGGAGCGATTGTTTGCATCACGTGCATTTGACTTTGGAGGCTCAACACAGGGGTTGGGTCTGTCTAGGACAGGTGTACCAAAAAAAAAATGACCATCCTGATGCATCTTACTTGCTGCTACTTGCGCATTTATTTGATCCGAATTTGTGTGTTGACTGACTTTTGAATATCAGGAATAATATTTTGAAATTAAAAAAAAAAGGAAATAGCGGTTAGGGAATTGATTGTTTATTTTTGTAGAAAATCAATGCCCAAATACTGTCAAAATTCTGCCGAAATTTTGAAAAAAAATGTGTCTTACTAGTTTGTTTTATTAAAAGCAAAGAAAAAATAGAAAAAAAAAAGAGTTGTTGTTCTGTCTTGTTGTTTTTAAAAAAAACAAATTAGAAAAAAAATAGTTTGTCTTGCCATAAAAATGAAAATGAAAAAGAGTCTTGTTTTTAAAATGGGTTTTTATTTATTTATTTGTTTAGATGCCAAAATAAAAATAAAAATAATAAAATAAAAAGAGTCGGGCGTTGAAAGTGGTTTTAAAAATCCAAAAAGTTTTTCTTTATTTCCAAAAAATGTATATATATCTTTATTTGTTGCAAAAACATTTGTCCTACCAAAAAGTCTAGAAAAGTTTTTTTTAGACTCCCAATTTTCAAAACAAAAAATCCAAAAATATTTTCCATTATTGACTTCTTTAGAAAGTCTTTTTAATTATTAAAAAAATATATATATAATAAAATAAAACAAATCCAAAAATATTTTCCTTCTTCTTTAAAAATAGAAAATTCAAAATTCAAAAAAAAAAAATTAGAAAGCATTTCTTTTATTAGAGGTAAAATTCCAAAAAATATTTTCTTTCTTCTTTAGAATAAGAGAAAACAAATAAAAATTCAAACAAAAAAAAATATCTTCCTTTTACTTTTGAAATTCTCAAAGTTCAAATCAAAAGAAAAGGAATTCTTAGAAGTCTTTCTTTCAAAAAGAAAATCAATCAAAAATCCAAAAAAAAAATATATACTTCCTTTCTTCTTTTAAAGCAGTTCTTTTACAAATTCAAAAAAAAAATAATAATTTAAAATTAGTTTATTTACTTTATTCATGACCTGCCCGAACTACGCGGGTTTGATTCTCACCGGATGTGAGATACGTAGGCAACTCTCATCGGGTCTAACCCCCCTTTTTGCTAAAATAGCAAAAAATATAAATAAATAAAAAACGTGTCAAAATTTTAATTTTGTCATAAATAAGTCGGGTAGTGTCCAGCTTCCCCTTTTTGCTATAATAAGCCAAAAACCATTAAATAAATAAAAAATATATATGTCAAATTTTAATTTTGTCATAAAGAAGTCGGGTGACGCTGTTTTGTCAAGACATAGCCGAATGTTCCCGAAAAGGACGCCGGAAGACTGACTTTGCATAAACAGTCATCTTTTGGGTCATGTTTAGGATTTTGGTCCAGTTGACCCACACAGCCTTAAAAATCTTCGTCCCCGAGGCGCTGAAGGGCCGTGTTTGCAACACCTGGTTTTTATTGTAATTTAAAAAAAAAAAACAAAGAGTCAACGGTCAGGTAAATACCATTTAGATTTTTGGTCAAAATAAGTCGAGCCAGCTTCGGCCGCGTCTTAAACCGTTCTTGCCGAAATAGCCTTAGAGTATCTTTCAATTGTCGAAAGGTTATTTTCGTAAAAGAATGGACAAGTTCGTAAAGTGTCAAAATAATCCTCCCCGGCCTCAAAATTCATGTGAGATTTGGAAGGGGCCACATTTGCAAAAATAGCCGTTTGGTTGCATTTGTCAAACGGGGAAAGGAAGCTGGCCTTTTTGTTTTGAGGTTTGTAAAACTTTTGATTATAATATGTGGGTCGTTTGATTTTCAAGTTTGTAGGTCATTTTTAAACCTTTGAAACCCAATATGAAAATTGAAAAAAAATGATTAGTATTGTTTATCTTTTATTGGTCCGAACTACGCAAGGTCTGATTCATGCGGGGTCATGATACGTAGGCAATCTCCATAAGATTCGACCACAACAAAAAATGAGAAAAAAAATGAAAAAAAATCGAAAGAAAAAAAATGAAAAAAAATGTTGTTAATAATGGGGACCGACTGAGTCCATTTTAATCTGTTGTTTCGAATCACAAAGAAAGAAGGTGGTTGGTTTGTGGTAATCCGGACAATGACACCCAGAATTTCGCGCAGAATCCTTTACTTGCACCTCATGATACACACTCTGCGGGAATCGGGCCTTATAACAGAAGCACTCGAATCCTATTGGGGATTTGTTGATGGAGGTTGATGATATTAAAGCTGATAATGGTCTTGGCAGTATTGATGCGAACGCTCAGTGGCTAAGATGCCAATTTTGATAAAGTGGGAGGACGCTCCGTTCCTTGGTTAGCAAGAGAGAAGCTTGTGGTGGTTTATTTTGTTGTCATTTCTATTGTCCGGATTATTCTTAGGATTGTAATCCGAATATTGTCTTGTGTCAAACCTTCTTATCTTTCCAGTTTGTCATATCAGTTTGTTTAAGTTTTGTCGAGGCTGTGTTAGGATTTTATTCTGGTTGTTTTGTTTGTTTTATTATTCAAACCATTTCGCCGGTAGTCTAATACAAAAGCCGGTCTTTTATTATTTCCATTCATCTTTTTGTTTAGTCCTTTTATCATTTTTGTTCAGCGCCGATTCTAGTGACATGACATGCGCACGCAGTTTGGGCCTAATCTTAAAAGTTAATCATAAAACTCCGGAAAGGTGATCAGAACATTTAAAGGAAATAAGGACGGTTTGAGATTATTCGGAGCTCGAGTCATGTGGAACTAGGGCAAGTAAAACACAAAGAAAACCGTTAAAATCAAGATTCACCTTTCATGATAATGAGAGTGAGAGTGTCGCCCAACGGTGCTTTAGAAGTGACAAATGAACAAACAGATGTTGAATATAATTGTCAAGACTAGCACCATCAGAAGAGGCTACAAATCTTTGTTTAATTGTGTTGTTTGCATTTGGCATGTTTTGAAGACTGGAATGACGAAGGCATTTTGTTCTGCTACCTAAACACTTTATCCTTCGTTACCCCTTTTGAGCCTTATTTATTTTTCTTTCATACCCCTCATTCGGAATCATTAGCAACGACTAGAAAACACAAGCATGGCAGGTAAACAAAAGAAAAAAAAGAGAAAGAAAGAAAACAACAAAACGAAAAAAAAGAAAAGAAAAAAAAAAAAAGTAAAATGATAACAAAGAAAAAAAGAAAGTCAAATGAAAAAAGAGGAATTGGGAACTACGTTTGACCTGATTCCTCAAAGAGGATACGTAGGCGCTTCACGGCTCGGTCATAGGGTGCATAATGGCCACAATGGTCATAGTGTGCATGGTGTAATAAAAATAATAAAAAATAAATAAATAATCCCCAAGCAAGAAACTGGGGCAAGGGTTGCGCTTGTTATAAACAAATATGATTTCGAAGGTTGTAATTTTGAACCCCAAATTGATTTGTTTTTTAGCCTTTAATACCCTTTCTTTCTAAGCCTATCCAAAAAACCTACATTACGGTCCAAAGAAAGACCTTCTGATCAGTCTGCAAAAGATGCTAAGTCAGACAAATGAGAATCTTACCGGCGAACATAACATTCTGTTCCACAGCAGAAAGGACTCTAATCTCCAGCAGAGAGAGTCATACCGGCAACACTCCAAATCCCCAGCTGGAAAGTGATACAAATGAGAGAGTCTTATCGGTGAAAATCTTTACGGACACCATAAGGCGACGCAAGCTGAGAGAAAAACCAAAATGAGAGAGGTTTGATAGTGAAAACTCTTCAGGCACTACAAGTCGAATAAGATTGGGAATCAGATGGGGGATAGTCAAGGGAAAACCTCGAAAGACGATTGATGACGAAGGATAGGCCACATATGCATGTCATTACCATTAGAGTCAGTGTTTTCGTTTGATAGGTTTTATTTATAGTTTTCTTTGTTAAAGAGTCATTTTTTCCTTTGTCTTTTATTCTGTTCCCTTTTATCTTTTCCTTTCATAGAAATTTCCCCAGTAGAGTCTGTTTGGTCAAGACCAGTGGGAAATGACTTCAAAGTAGACCATCAGCTTTCCAAGTTAAGATCTGACTAGTACATCCAAGTGGTATAGTCAGCAAGGAACAAGCGCGAGGCCAGTGTCAAAAAAGATATCCCCAGCAAAAGGGAATTGACAAAAAGATCAACGAGTGTCAAAAGGGATATCCTTGCCAAAATCAGAGGTTATTAAAACCTCAAGGCCAAGGCCCGTGGACAAACAAGGAGAGCAATAAGCATGACTTGGAAAATTCATGCGAGACTAAAAGGTCGGGAAAATGCAAGTCTCCGAGCCATGCCACAAAAGAAGAGGGATATCCCCAGCAGAAAGGGATTATCCTCAGCAAATAATATCATCCCCAACAAGTTGTGGAGCGCAGAGCAAGGAAGGAGAAAAGGAAAATCCATCCCAGTAGGAGTATCACAACCAACCACCGTGTTTTAAACTAACAAATTTTGTTTAATTTGAAACAGATAAAGGAAATGGCATTGATTACAGAAATGCATGCCATAAGGGAGACTGTCAAACTGGGGCAAAATATTTTCCTTTCATTTGGAAAATTTTCTGGAAGTCAGGTACCCATTCGAGGAAGAATAAAGATAACACCAGTCTCAAGGGAAATGGTCTTTGAACCAGTGTTGCCCCAACATAATAAGTTTCAATGGAGAAGTTGTTCCCCAGCAGACATAACAAAGGGATGACACTTGTGCTCAGAAAAACAAAAGCCATTATCATCCCCAGCAGCTTCCAGAAGAATGAAGCATCGATTTGAAGGGATAAAATTCCCCAGCAGCGTTATCCTCAACAACGTTATCCCAAGAAGATAACACTTTTATCCCCAGCAGTTTTGAGAGAAAATAAATAATTAAAAAAAAAATAAAAAAAAAATAAAAATTGAATTTGAAGGAGGGGAAGAAAGAAGACTACCGCAGTGGTATTATCCCCAGCAAGCAAGAACAAAGCAGCGCGAAGGAAAGAGAAAAGAAAAGAAGAAATTACGAAGGTAAGTTTCTCAAATCATTGATCTTTACATTTTCCCCTTAGGATAAAAGTCCTAATCTGATGAATTTCTTTCCCGATACAATCTTGATCCGATGAAATTTTTCTCCCAAGATAAGATATCAAATCTTAGTCCGATGAAATTTTCTCCTAAGATATCAAATCTTAGTCCGATGAATTTTCTCCTAAGATAGAAATCTTGGTCTGATGAAATTTTTCTCCCAAGATAATAATAAAATCTTAGTCGGATGAATCTTTCTCCTAAGATCACAACAAAATGGACCTAGTCTGACGATTTATCTCCTAGAGTCAAAATCTTGGTCTGATGAATTTTTTCTCCCAAGATAATATAATAAAATCTTAGTCGGATGAATCTTTCTCCTAAGATCACAACAAAATGGACCTAGTCTGACGATTTATCTCCTAGAGTCAAAATCTTGGTCTGATGAAATTTTTCTCCCAAGATAATATAATAAAATCTTAGTCGGATGAATCTTTCTCCTAAGATCACAACAAAATGGACCTAGTCTGACGATTTATCTCCTAGAGTCAAAATCTTGGTCTGATGAAATTTTTCTCCCAAGATAAGATACCAAATCTTAGTCCGATGAATCTTTCTCCTAAGATCACAACAAAATGGACCTAGTCTGACGATTTATCTCCTAGAGTCACAATCTTGGTCCGATGAAATTTTTCTCCCAAGATAAGATATCAAATCTTAATTCGATGAATCTTTCTCCTAAGATAAGATATCAAATCCTAGTCTGATGAATTTTCTCCTAGGATAATTTGAAGAAAAAAAAGAAGTTTGAATTGAAAAAAAAATGGTTGAAGTCAGGAGCCCCCCTGAAGAATAGAATGGCGATTTATTGGTTGAAATCAGGAGCCCGCCTGAAGAAAGGAAAGGCATTTTTTTTAAAAAAAAAAGGTTGTTAAAATCGTGCCAAAGAAAGGAATGGCACTTTTGAAAAAATGGTTGAAGTTAGGAGCCCCCCTGAAGAATAGAATGGTGATTCATTGGTTGAAATCAGGAGCCCCCCTGAAGAATGGAATGGCGATTATTTTCAAAGTTGTTGTTGAAGTCAGGAGCCCGCCTGAAGAGAAGAAAGGCGTTTTTAAAAGTTATTGAAATCTTGCCAACCTAAAGAAAGGAATGGCGATGTATTGGTTGAAGTCAGGAGCCCGCCTGAAGAGAGGAATGGAGATTATTTTCAAAGTTGTTGTTGAAGTCAGGAGCCCGCCTGAAGAGAGGAAAGGCGTTTTTAAAAGTTGTTGAAATCTTGACAACCTAAAGAAAGGAATGACGATATATGGGTTGAAGTCAGGAACCCGCCTGAAGAGAGGAATGGCGATTATTTTCAAAGTTGTTGTTGAAGTCAGGAGCCCGCCTGAAGAGAGGAAAGGCGTTTTTAAAAGTTGTTGAAATCTTGCCAACCTAAAGAAAGGAATGGCGATGTATGGGTTGAAGTCAGGAGCCCGCCTGAAGAGAGGAATGGCGATTATTTTCAAAGTTGTTGTTGAAGTCAGGAGCCCGCCTGAAGAGAGGAAAGGCGTTTTTAAAAGTTGTTGAAATCTTGCCAACCTAAAGAAAGGAATGGCGATGTATGGGTTGAAGTCAGGAGCCCGCCTGAAGAGAGGAATGGCGATTATTTTCAAAGTTGTTGTTGAAGTCAGGAGCCCGCCTGAAGAGAGGAAAGGCGTTTTTAAAAGTTGTTGAAATCTTGCCAACCTAAAGAAAGGAATGGCGATGTATTGGTTGAAGTCAGGAGCCCGCCTGAAGAGAGGAATGACGATTATTTTCAAAGTTGTTGTTGAAGTCAGGAGCCCGCCTGAAGAGAGGAAAGGCGTTTTTAAAAGTTGTTGAAATCTTGCCAACCTAAAGAAAGGAATGGCGATGTATGGGTTGAAGTCAGGAGCCCGCCTGAAGAGAGGAATGGCGATTATTTTCAAAATTGTTGTTGAAGTCAGGAGCCCGCCTGAAGAGAGGAAAGGCGTTTTTAAAAGTTGTTGAAATCTTGCCAACCTAAAGAAAGGAATGGCGATGTATTGGTTGAAGTCAGGAGCCCGCCTGAAGAGAGGAATGACGATTATTTTCAAAGTTGTTGTTGAAGTCAGGAGCCCGCCTGAAGAGAGGAAAGGCGTTTTTAAAAGTTGTTGAAATCTTGCCAA